>NC_089196.1:13367375-13712908 GCF_963930695.1 Labrus bergylta
AGGATGCATTTTTTGAACTAAAAGGAAAAACATTCTCTGGAATTTACTGAGTGGCAGAATTGCCTTTACGGTATGCATGATCAATATCAGAAAATCATCCCATACGTTCAAGGTCTTTCTGATCAATAGAAGAGAAAAACATTCACTTGATATCCTCACCTGTCTTTTTTAGCCTTTCTCCATTCTGCCTTTATCCTTATCCATTCAACTGGTTATTATTCCCAATGTCTGACCTCCTGCGGTGCTGATGGAGAATCCTGATGAGCTTCTCAAAGAGAACTGAAGGAGTGACAGGTGGTCCTGATGATATCTATCTATTCTCCCCCTTCCATAGCACCACGCTGCAATCCTCTCCCATTGATGTCACCTCTGATGTCCATGGCTGCAGCAGAACACAGCAGACAGGTAAATCAATAGGTGTCATAATCGATAGGTCAGAATGAGGAATCAGTGAAAGGCCAGTGCCGATCGATTCCCACATTATTGCACTCTACCCTCTGTGCTGTCATTAGCTATGAAACCCTGTAGGGTGCCGAACCCCCTGCCAGCTTTTTCGCAATATCAACTAATCCTGATGATTAGTTCTGCTCTGGCTGAAGGGGCAGAGGATGATTTTTTTCTTCATCTATGTGCGATGTGTTATGTTTCGATATCTGCCTGGCCCTCACACCTCTGACCCGTCTCTCTGTGAGATGGATCCTCGTTAGGAGAAAGTCCACTCGCCCCCCGCTGCATGGAGACACTGCCATCATTAGTGAGGGACAGTGCTGTGTGGGGGCCGCCGTGCTGCAAAGATCTCAGACCAGCACTCATGAGCTCCAGGAGAGGATCTTGGAGCTTTGTGGGTTGAAAGGTTGAAAATCTTACACCACTCAGCCAAGAGCGATCCTGGTCAGGTACAGAGCTTAGCAAGACATCCACCTCAGCTCCCAGACGAAAAGTTCATCTGGCTGAGCCAAATCTGATTTTCACCTCTGTCTAGACTGGTGTCATATGGGGTGAGAAGATGGCTGTCAGGAGTCCGCTTGTGTATTTTTTTTTTCTCAAAGAATGAAACCTTTCTATGTTTTCAAAACCTATGGAATACCTAATACACTATAGCCTTCTAACTCTGTATTCTAAGGTCCTGTTAACCCAACAGTTATTATAGAAAAACTGCTGCATACCACATTTGATATGAAATCATTTGAGTTTTGGAGAGACTTTCTAATATTGGGTGATCTTGGTTAATCCTTTATATCAATTACAAAATCCATAAATTTAAATTCATGATAGTCAGAGGAACAGTCCTGGCAGCTTACCCGACTGTTTTCACCCAGAGTGAAGGTAGCAAGAGGTTACTGAGAGTAGCATTTGCTGACAGTTGAGCATGGATGTCTGTTTTAGGTTGTGGAAGTTTCGTTTGGGCAATTGATAATATATTTTCGATTCAATTATCACAGAAAAAAATCCTTCAGAGGTACTTTCCTTATGTATTAATACAGCCAACATTAAGCATTGCGTTGGTTTGGAACAAATATGTAAAAAATACACATAAAAAAATAACAAATATCGGTGTATACTAGAAAAATTATACGGCTACACACCTCTCTTTTGACCCTCTTAACCTGTTTTGTCCATCGCTTCTTCCCTGAAATGGCATTAGCATAACTCCCCAGCCCATAGAGGTAATGATGGCGTGAAATTATGGCTGCCTCAGCAGACCTTATTCCCCTCTCTGCTTCTCCCTCCCTCTGGGTCCAAGGCCTCAGCCTTGTCTCCCATGCCTCCTTCTTTCTCTCCTTCCTCCTCTCCCTCGCTCTTTTTTCTCCTTTGCCTCCTGGTTCCATTCAAAGGGAATGTGTAACTGAATTTGAAATTGAGTGCCCTTCTTTCAAGGACCCCAGCTAATGAGACGTTTTGCCTTGAAATCTAGGCTGTAAGGGGGAGACCCTGATGGGTGGAGATGATAGCCACCCTGTACGTCAGGTGTAAGGCTGTCCAGATCTTTATCACTGAGAAGGCTTTCTATAGGGCTGACAAGTAAGGATAAGCCTGTACACAACGAGCAGCCCTTCTCCAGGTCACCTGGGACGACCATGGTGAATCCAAAAGCTGACCCAAAATAAAACATCTCTGTGATCTGCATCTACGGGCCGACACCAGCCACTGCTCCTCCTTTTGAATACATGTATTAGACGCTATATTGTTAATAAAAAAAATAGGCCCATAAGGGTCTGGAAAGAGATTGGCGGTGACGGAGATGGCGGGGACTGGATAGGGTTGGGTTGAGTTGAGGCAGGATGGAAAGCTGGAGGAGAGAGCCAAAGAGATGGAGACAGGGGTCAGACCCATAGAAACAGGTACACTTGACAGTTCGCGGTCCGGGGTTCATCCGAGACGGGTGCAATGATGAAAGGAATGGAGAGCTTTGCGTCCTAGGGGTTCCCCCTCTAATCAGGGGCCCTGAGGAGAGAACCTTGCAGCCTATATGGGCCCCTAGCCGCTGCAAGCTACTGTCATGCTAATGAAAGAGGCTCAGGGTGTGAATGGAGAGGCTAGCTTGTTACCAGAGTGCTAATTAATGCATGCAGCAGGAGTGTGTGTGTGTGTGTGTGTGTGTGTGTGTGTGTGTGTGTGTGTGCCTGTAAGGGTTTTATGCATTTTAATAAGGTATATGTGTATTTGTGAGTGAGCATGCACGTTTTCTTGTCAGTATGACAGAGAGGTAGACACATGTGCGTCCAGGTTTAAAAAGTGTGGAAATAATTTTGCCTAAAATAAATCTGCACCCAACATCATCGTACTGCTCTATAATAAGATTACTTTTAAAGATACAGATACATACAGCTAGAAGAGATTCCATGGGCTATATGGGGGAAAATAACATCTTTAGAATATGCAAATTCTGTGTATTATATCATTAATTCAAACTGATCACGATCTCAATCCATAATAATTATTTAATGCATAGAACCTTAACGACTTCCTCCTCTGCAACCTGCGCAGTCTACATCATTGTGTGATTGGAACAAACCTGTCTGATTTACTTTCATATGACCAGCTGCATCACAATGGCTGCCGAGTATAAGTGCCCTTGTGTTTGTCGTGTCCCAGACTATTCGATAAAAAATTATCCTTGGAGATTTGTTAAGGGGCCTCAGCTCAGACAACCCTTTCTGTCTACTTCACAGGTTCCCACGAACCGATAGATGGGGGACTCATGGATGTCCAGCATATGGCCCTGGGCTGCGGCATCATTGTCTGAGCTGTTTGCCTGAGATGAACAAACGGCATTGTTGCACGTGTCATTCAGACAACACTTAGGGGCGTGTGTCAGCGAAGAGAATGCCATCAAAGTGTGTGACCTTTTAATTTGCTGCTGGCCTCTCCCACAGACCTCTGTGTGGGCCGTACATGCCCAATTCTGTCGACCAGGACTCAGTCAATCTCGTTGCTATTGACAAGAGACATGTTTGCTGGATTCAGTTTGACTGATGCAACCCAGGAGGAAAAAATCCAGTAGATTTGTTATAAAATGCAGACATGTTTAAAATGATTATTTCAGCAATGGGGTCTAATTTAAATGAGGTTAAATGCTGCGAGGTTTTGCCAGCGAAAGAATTACCACAAGGCCTGAAATGTGAAATTGTCATCTTTGAAGAATTAAGATTATTTTCTAGAGCGTCTACTTGAATATCTCAGAGGAAGTGACCCAGTACAGCTGTAATACGCTCATGAAATATGCTCTACTTTTCCCATCAATCAGCTTATGTTCAATTTTGAACTGAAACTTGGAGTTTAAGCTTTGTAATCTTTTTCTTAAAAGCAAACAAAAAAGCCAAATATGATTCAAAATTGATAGAACCACAGAGTGATATTAAAAGTGAATGCCTATTAATTGTTGATTTTTATTAAAAAACAATATCCTGCATCACGAGCGTCAACATCCTGCATGCATTTCAGTTGAGTACGTTTACGAGCAGCAGTTCATCCGGTCTAAAACACAGTGTGCTGATAACAGAACATATAGGTCACTGTCTCTCTTCATGAGTGCTACACACACTGGAGTTCCTACATTTTGTTCCACCAGGCGCTGCCGCCAATATCCCGTCCTATCCCCAACCTTGTCCGCTCTGTAAAGTGCCATTATAAAAATGTCAAGGGGTCCCTCTCCCTCGTCCTGCCTGTCAAAATCATGCGCCATTATGCAAATCAACGTGTGAACACACACTCTCACAGATTTACATAGGCTATATGGGCTATAGGCGACGGTGAATTCAGATGATTACGAATTAATCCGAGAGATACACATTGCATATGTACATCTATGAAAATGAGGGAATATTTTACATTTGCCCTTGAAGGTTAAAACATTATCAGTGCATTAACATGTATGTGGCAGCTGCGGATCAGGAGGTAAGCAGGCAGGTCCAGCAATCACAGCACAGGGGGGGGTTCGATACTCGACAAGGCACTGAACCTCGCTTTGCTCCTAATGGGCAGGCCGGCATCTCTTGTGGCACTCTGTCGCCAACGCAGTATGTGAAAGAATAAAAGAGAGGCAAATTGTAAAGCTCTACTTAAGAGCAGTCTAATCGTCATCATTTTCAACCACACAATTCTTTTTGAAAAAAATCCCCATTATATCTATATGTTTGTCCATTTTTAGCCTGAGAAGAACTGTTTGTTTAGCATTATTTTTTTCAAGAATACTTTCCTTTTTCTACAACTAGTATCCATCAACATCGTCAGGATCCACCCAGGGACTGTGAATAAAAAAAAGCTTCAAACTAACTCTGGTATGACACATTAAACGGCATCATTTATGTATAATTGTTGTACATGGTTTATTTACAAATGAAAATAAAACATGGTTTAAATCTTTACTTTTTCTTCAGCAAATATGCAAATGAACAAAGCTCAATCTTGTGGGTGTGCAGTGAAATACAAGTCAGTCAGACACATTCTCAAATTTGAATATATTCTCTGAGTTAAGAGGATTTTCACCACTGATACTTTTTATTGAAGAGATCATGCTAAATGGTCCAATGCCAGCACCCCTTTAAACTGGGTTTAAAGTGATTTTCTCAGTGGCCATCAGACAGAAGTGCATGTGTGATTTTACATTTCTTAACTCTCTCCTCTTTCACCAGTCTTAAATGTGTGAATGACAGTTTGTGGAGTGGTTCAGCTGTGCTGCAGAAATGGAAATAGTTTGCGTGAGAAAAGAGGGAAAGAGGGACATACAATGCAGAAATATGTAATTTATGGTGGAAAGCATGAATGTAGCTTAAGTGGCGGTCAAACCTTTAATGTAACCATTTGGAGGCAGGATCATTAAAGCAATTTACCTTGACTTTCACTGCATTGCTTTTTAAGTAATGACAGAGGTCCTCCTGTTGAGGGCAAGGGGAAAGAGTAACGTTTATCCCTCTGCTGCATATGTGCTTTACAGAACATTACATTACAAAAATAAAGATAGCACTGATAACTTCACCGCTCAATGACACATCAGGGTATCCATTAGCCGCAGGAAGAGCATAAGAGAGGAAAAAAACGGGGGAAAAAAGGAGAAAGAAATCGAGATCTGGCCCTCTGTTTTGACAGCCCTGAACCAGAATATTTCTCCATTGTTTGTTTCTGGGAGCAGAGGAGTCATGGATGTGCTTTGAGTGACAGTGAGGCCTATGCACGCTGACATGCGGAGCTGCTTCACATTTCCTCTAATTGCTCCGCGTTGCCCGAGCTTGGCACACATGTAGAGCATAGTAAGAGGGCGTCTTTTTAGGTCGAAACAGGGGGTGCTGTGATTTGGCATACAAAGAGAAAAAAGAGGGGGGAAGAAGAAGAAGAACGTGAGCAGGAGGAGGAGGAGGAGGAGGCGGCGGAGGAGGAGGAGAGGTATTCTATTATTCCTGATAGACTCTTCTGAAGGACAGAGAGGTGATGGCCTTGCTTGTACAACTCTGTGGCATAATAATACCCTGCATTAAATCTCTGGCCAGTTAGAGCAGAGATATAGAGCCGGCACACCTGATATATGACATCAGGTATATCTACCAATCAGCTGTCAATGATGGCTGTAGGTTTTGTGGTTATAAACAAATGAAGAAACAAAGACAGGGATGTGAGGGCTACAGTATACGGTGTTATTCATGGTGTCAGTTTGGACTCACGGTGTGCTGAGACGCTCTGAGATTGGAGGAAATCCTTGCAAGGGAGGGGAAAAAAGCCTCCATCCTTGCTGATGCTATTTTAATTAAATAGTTGCTAGGTTACATCTTGCAGAACGACAGGGGTGGGTGGTGTGGCACAGGCGCCAGAGTAAGGGGTGTGTGTTGGTGTGTGTGTGTGTGTGTGTATGTGTGTGTGTGTGTGTGTGTGTGTGTGAAGGGACATATCTCTGAACAATGAAAGCACATCCCCTTTTTTTTCCCCCACACCCAATCTATAATAAGGATTTCAAATGTGACACATATTGACATGAAATGCAGTGCGAGCGATTTTACACTCTCTAAAACTCTCTCTGGCTCTCTTGCTCGCCCTCTCCACATGTTCGCCTGCCCTTTTTTGTTTTTCTCTCACGCAACCGAAGGTGGAGGGGAAGCCCCCCTTTCATCTCTGTGACATTGCTTTTCACCTCTACTGGTGACTTATGCCGAGGCCTGGTGCTCCCATTGCGCCCTGGGATGCCAGACTGATGGAGGATGCCACAGGCCTGCGTACCCTGGCAACAACTCCTCTAACCCTCCCCATAACACACACACACACACACACACTAACACACAAACTCCTCCAGCCTCCTCTTGCACTCCAAACTCCAGACCTCTACCCATGCAGGACTCTGACCACACAGAACCCCAGAGTGGGCAGTGATGGATGGGGCTGGAGACAGTAGAGAGTCCCTTGATGTTGGAAATAAATCTGACAGGTCCTACTGGATAAGGCTGAGCATAATCTGTCTCATTGACTCCATGCTGAAGGGTGTGTGTGTGTGTGTGTGTTTGTCCTGTCTCTCCACCCTCTTTTTTTTTTTATTTCTAACAGTCTCCCTCTATTCTCCCCTCTCTATGCCAGCAGAGATAATGCCATAATTTACAGCTATGCATTATAGAAGATGAATGATAGTTGCTTTTTCTTGCTTAATATTCATTCACCGCGACCAGATAATAGTCTTTTGGTAGGAGGAATGAAAGAAATACCTTCAAAAGGATTGAGCATTTTTATGTTATATTCTCCCTGTAATGTGCTAAAAGTGATATATAATTCCCAGTCTTTCATTAGAAACAAAATTGATAATGATGAAAGTGTGCTCTGCTTTTCCTTTTTCATAATCTTGTGTGAAATATTGCAAGGAGGGAACAAAAGTTAGCTTTTGAGATTTTCCCCTATAGTCTCCTGAGTGTGTACGGAGCCTGCTTAAAATACATGCACACACATAATTTTTGCAAACGTCTGGTGCAAAAAACATCTCCTCTTGATGCATATCCAGCATAAATATGTATTCCATGTCTCTGTCACAAACAGCTATTTCTCCTTTCACATTCATTTCTCTGTCTCCACAGCTGAGTGTGCAGTAGAAGTTTCTGGAGCTGCAGTGTGCTCGTGCACCAACAGGAGCTGGAGGCGAAGTGTCTATGCAGAGGCCTGCTTCCCTCGGGACCCTTCCAAATGACTCCGGTGACCCTGCGGCCCTCCTCGATAGTCGGCATGCACTCCAGCAGGTCGCAGGCAGAGGTCAGGGGTCACTTGAAGCAACACGGTCTCAATATGTGACACAGACTAACAGGATCAAAAGGCAAATGAACTCTTTGGACAAGGTCATGTTTTTGCATGTTGGTGAAAGGATTGACAAGGCTAGTGATTTAACCTCAAGTGCAATTATGAGAGGTTGTTTGGTGTCTGAATTTGACTTCCTATTACAATTTGACCACCTCTGTCTCTTTGGTTCTTTATCTAATATCTTCCAAAAAATTTGAATCCTTGTTAAAAAATGTTGTTTTAAAAGTATACATTGACTGACTGTATCTAAAAATATACAGCTTTGAATATTATGTTGTGCAATGCCTTTTTCTATTTAACAAGCCCTGACCAAATCCAGTGAATTAGGGATGACAGTGTTAAAGTGCAAATCTAAATAGAGCTGGTCATATTAGCTTTATTTGTAGAGATATAGCTTTAATCATTTGAACACAATATACTATCAAGAATAAGAGAAACAAAAATCTGATATTATGCCTCCGTGCATTGCTTTAAATTATTTTCATCCCAGCACAAACACTGAATGTGTATCATTAATATCAGCTCTGATCTACAAGCTACATGCTAACTGACTGGGTTTAAATAACGTACATTTCTCCCTCCATCCAGAGTAATGTTCCAAATTTGTTGCCTTCATTCCAATCAGCGATATTTCCTGGTCGCAGCACGGTGTTACATTGTGTTAATTAGAACCATAGGCTGGCTTTATGACAAAGTGTGGGAGGACCTGGAGGTTGAAGTGCTGCATGAATGCGATGTGCATCATCAGCCTAATGAAATATAACAGTGAAAATTAAGTCAGCCGCACCTGAGGCACGCAGAACAACAGGGTTACTGATGCCAAATGATGTAGGCTTCAGCTGTGTGTGTGTGTGTGTGTGTGTGTGTGTGTGTGCGCCTGTGTGTGGATATGTGTGTGTTTATATAAGTGCATTTACCAGAGCGTGAAACCACAAAGGAAGCAATTATGTTTGTTACTGTATTAATTCTTTCTTTGGAATAGAAAGGAAGAAAACACTGCAGAGGAAATGTGATGTAGGCTGCGTATCTTTTTTTGTCCTAGTTGGAGCACCACATTCGCCAAAGTGCATCAAAGTGTCAGCAATTCAAATATGAAATATGGATGAAGACAATGGTGCATTTCTCACAATTTTTCTAATAAACTGTCAATCAAACTGCTCTCTGAATGACACTAATATCACATGATGCAGCATCCCGAATCAGAGTCCTCATCGATGCTCGTTCCCCCCCTTTTGGCTCAATGTGAGGCCTGTCCTCCCCTCTTATTATCACCATCATCATTCGGACATGAAAGGAGAGAAACAAGTGCCGCACCATTGCCAAGGAGAAACCTTGATCTCCCAGCATTTGCATTCGCCACCTTGTTCCATTGGGTGTGTGAACGCAGTTAGCAAGGTGGTCTCTGATTGGATGCCACTGAAAAGCTGGCATTCTGCTACAATGCTCAAAGCAGACGACAGGCTCTCCCCCTCCCCCCCCCTCCCCCTCTCTGTACACTGTCAAACTCAGCTAGTGGCACTAGGGGGCAGCCCACTCTGACAGTTGTTGCTGTGAAGCAGGCATCTAGAGGAGGGTTTTCATCAAGAGAAAAAAGAAACAGAGCAAGAAAAAATATATATTCAAATGATTAATTCATTCATGTTGATTCCTTTTAAAAAATCTATTAGGAGTCTGTGAGCTAAGAAAAACAGACTGTAAGCTGTGTGAAGCATAACATTCATACTGTAAATCATGGATTAAGCATAGACTCAGAATATGGCATAATCTTGTCTTTGTGTGCCTCACTAGAAGCACATAACTGAACTAATAATTAATAATAATATATGTGGTAAAGTTTTCTTTACCATAAATAAAATAAGCAGCCATGGTGTGTCTGAATCAACCCCTTTCACCGTGAGATGTGTGAGAGATTGATAAGCGACACATCTCATTTTAATTCTAAGAATGTTTAAAAAGGCCAAGATGGATAGGGAATAAAAACCGCACATAATCTAGATTACTTCTTTTGTTTTTATTAGTGAGTGAATAGGGGTCGTTAATTTATTGTTTCTCATTAGACACATGCTTACACTCACTGCAGAAGGAGCTATATTGTTGCAGTGTGTTTGTGGTGTGTGGTATCTATCAGGATGCTGCTGATTGAAGCCCGACAACAATAAAGCATGAAGCACCCAAAAAATGAGCCGTGTTTATTTGTAAATGAATGGATGTAAGAATAGTGATTTGAATCTCAAGGACAGTCAGCTATTTCTTATTTCTTTCACGAGGCAGTGGACTTAACATTTCAAACATGACTAGATTTAAACGTACTTTGCTTGGTTATAATCTCGGCCTCTTTTTTTTTTTTTTTACCTCCATATTTCCTGCTTTGCATACAGAACAGGTGCATGTTTGGCTCAATGAAGGCATGACACACAACTATGGATTTTTGATGACAATTATAAGTGAGGTAAGTAAATGATAAAAGGGTTAGAATAAGAGCGAGAGTTGCAGGGAAAAGGTGGACTATGGTGGAGACTCTCCTCCTGAATGAGTGTATCATGTATTTCTGGGTATTATCTGTGGTTTCAGCTGCTGCAGATCTATCAGAGCTATCTGACCTGTTCAAACAAGATTAAACAAGACCCGTTTTACATTCTCCACATTCCCTTTATTCCAAATTACCTTCTAACTGTCCCCTCTCAATTAGTATTTTTTTTATTTCTCTGAGCGTTCCTGAGATGCAGCATGAATAGGCTGAATTGTTCCATTAGTATATAAACTGCATGCTCTTTTGCAAACTATTAATAAAGGCTATTGATCAAACTGTTTCTTTTTGTGTTTTCATTTATCTTTTTTACATTTTTAATGCTTCCTTGTGTATTCAAGGTACACAGTTGAATACGGCCAAATATTAATGTCCTATCTTACTGGTTGCTGCATAAAAAACACCTAAATGAATTGTGCTACTTTCCCAGCTGTTGTCATGGTAATGAAAAGATGATAATTGCATGTGTGTTACATTTAAAATGATTGCTGCATGCTGATCTCCATCAACCAACGTGTAATTGGCTCTTAATTCAGCAGGGGATCTTTTTTTTCTGTTTTTATCTTCCTCATTATTTGGGGGTATCATTGTAAAGAAAGCCAAAAAAAAAAAAAAAAAAAAAAAACAAGTCAGAGGAGTTTAAGCAATGTAAAGTGTTCTCTTTTAGGCCTTTCACTGTACAAGGTCAGGTCAGCGGTGAAGTATGGCTGCTGCTTCTCACAATCGACATGAGGGTGGGATCACCATTCTGTGTCGGACAGAAAGCCCACTATTATAGCCAGCCCTCCAGAAGCTTCTCATTTCTTCTGGCTGTGTTGGGGACAGAAGAGTTGGGGTAGGGGGGTCGGAGCTCCACACAGCGCTACGCAGAGAGGGACCTCAGTGAATAGGCCCCACTCAAGAGAAATAAAGGAACCTCTTTGCTGGTTTGTTTTGGAAGCTGTCTTATTGATCTGTCTACCAACGAATGAATGCATTGGCCCAGTTTTCCCGCTAGTATGAACAATGGCACTCAAGGCCTGTATTAACTGGGCCGATGTTATTCTCACAAAACGGCGTCCGTTAAGGGGAGTTTAGGAGCGCAAGCTCGTCGTTCCATCCTGTTATCAAATCTAATCTAGAAATAAAGAAATCAATGGTCACTGACAGCATAAATCGATGTCAGTTGGCACAAGGACGTATTTCATCAGTAAAATGATGCTAAAACACAATTACAGTATCGCTGAGCACCACAAAGACCGTTAAGTGTAGTGAGGGAGATGCAATTTCAAATCAATCCTGGGACCTTGAGGACCCGAAAAAAAGAGCCACACAAAAATGCAATTAAAAGCTCAGAAAGGGAAGACCTGATGTGCTTACAGGGCACAGAATAGAGAAATGAAGTTACAATGTTGAGGTCAAAATGTTTACAAATAAAACGATTTTCACATCTAATGGCATAAATTGGAAGACATGGGAGAATGAGACTCAACTGAGTTACACTACGTTCTGAATGGATGCGAGGCATCATTAGGCAGTCTCTTGTATAAACCAGAGTATCCTCAAACTCCAGTAGGAATGCAGACGTGCCATTTTGATAGTTTATTGACCCACGGAACTCATCTCAAGTGAATATGTATCTATAACATATCCAAACTTGTTTTCCTCTCCACAGTCATCAGTGTTGTTTAATGACTGTGACAAAAAAAAACCTATTGGAGACTTCTACATCTTAAAAGTGCAAACTGACAATTATGGAGGACTTCTTTTAACATTCTAAACAAAAGCTGAAAATCCCTGATTTGAATTTACCAGGCGTTCAGATTAAATGCATCTAAAGTTTTGTTAATGAGCCTATCCTCCCGCTGTTCTTCAGCCACGAACGTATGTGAGGCGAGCGAGCCTGGGGAGAAGAATAACACAGAAACTAGCGTGTAGTAAAGAACATTATTTATTTAAGACAAAATCTAAAGCTGAAATAAATACATGAGAGAACAACATGTGAATTTACTTTAGTGAACCCAACTATGAAGAAAAAAAATAAAAAAACACAACACTTTTAGTGGCAACAAACAGAAGAAACAAAGCCTCATCGGGCAGCAGATTTCTGAAAGTATCCCAGCTACTTCTGAACGGACCAGACCATAACAAATAAAAAGGTTGATCTGCAACTGATTTGTCAAACACATTTTCAAAACTGATTTTCAGCCACCATGCACTCCCATAACAAAATAAAGTGTTTGCTGTTAAAATTAGAAATGTTTACAGGCCTCGACATGTGTAATAAATACAAAAACAAAGGTAATCAATAAAAAAAAAAAAAAAAAAAAAAAGTCATTAGGACATACGATTTTGAATGAAAGGTAAGATGGTAGTAGACGAGAAATGAGTTCAGGAAGTGCAGTGAGGAAAAAGGGGGTTAAATCAACTCGTACAAATCATTTTCATGAAAACAATCTAAATTAGGCAGGACTGATACATTCATTATGTGCATATTCCCCGTTATTAGACAAAACTGGAGCTAAGACTTTCAACACCTGGAGCTAAAAAAAAAATGTGATATGGTGCTGCTTGAGTTTGTAAAAATGTGTCTGTATAAAACTCATAGAGTTGAAATTCAAAAATGACAAGTTTGATGATCAGATGAATTGCCAGAAAGACCTCCAGATTGTGTAATAAAAGCTGGCATCATGTACCTTACATTCCTGAAAAGACCAGACATCATATTGGCCACCTGTTCAGTAAGCACAAGGATAACTTTTGTGCGCGCGTTAACCGAAAGAATCACACAGTACACAAAGACGCTGTAAATACCATTATGTCCTGTTGTGAACAGCGATCCTCTTTTATCAAGATGGATGTACAGAAAACAGAAGGCCGCAGAGTTGTTGTCCAGTTGTAGTTTCAAACACGAGCAGACACCACATCTACAGACATTAGGACAGGGGAACAGACTCAATTGGCACCGTTTTAAAAATCTGAATTTTTAAAAATTCACAATTTGATCCTTTTGAAAAAGAAAAGTAGAAAAAAAAGGTTCTTAATGAGTTTAAAACAACAGATGTGTTAAGAAAAGGAGAACACAAAGGCGGTAGCTCTTCAACAGTAGTTGACATCGTCTCCTCTTGATCACAATGCCCTTTCAGAGTACAGCTGATGTACAGCAGAGACCCTATACATGCAGAAAGACAGACATGTGCTATCCTCCCTTAAAATCATCCCTGCTGCTCAAAAATAAAGAGCTTGAAATCCTCTCATAACTTCTAAAATGGCTCAGATAACAACAGGGAGGTTCAAATGTCAAAACCTAAAGTTGTCCTTGACGGCATGTTCCATCAACAATATCTAAATACATCAGCTTCAAGTCAATAGTATTTCTTCTTATAGATATAGCATCTCCTCTCCTTCTTCTTCAGTTATTCACTATGTAACCCTGACAGCTCTTCACAACCATCAACAGGCTGCCCCACTCCTCCTCCTCCTCCTCCTCCTCGTACAAAGACAGACACAGTGGTTCTCGCAGCAACATTTTAAGACTCTCTATGATCCTTCTGTGGTCTGTGGAAATGGAATTTAGACATTTAAGTGAAACGAGAACTTTTCTTAACAAACATATTTGTATCGATTTGATAATAAAGAAAAACATGGGGAACAAATACTTAAATCAAGTCACACATCAGCCTCCAAGACCTTCCCAAGTTTCATGATTTTCCATCACCTAAAATTCACTACAGATACAAAATAGAGGCTCTCCAGGCCCTAAACCTAAGAACCAATCAATTAACGGATTGTATGCTTTTATGCAAAGTTACTCCAAAAGTGTTTTTCTTGAATAAGTATTTTTTGGTCTCAAAATCACATCCAATAGTAGTTTTCAGTACCACAGAGATAATTTAAATAGGAAGTAAATAGACTTATCGACCCCTTCTTCTTCTTCATTTGGGCTGCCTACAGTAAAGTAAATCATGTATATGAACATGTTGATGGATCAAAACAATTTCATCAAGAGACCATTAATTATTCTCCAAAGTGACTGCTTTAAAAATTGACGTGTTAAATCAATTGTAATCACAAGCTAAGACACCGTATTCTGCCTCCAATCGTTAGAATTCATTCACTACAGTGGACCACTTTCTTAGAACAATGCCGATACACCAATGGAACCGTTGGTTAATATTCTTCCTACTCAAGCTTCAGTTTTTAGGGTTATGAATCTTGCTCTTCAAAAAAAAAAAAAAAAAAAAAGGTATTGGTCATAGTACTAAAAAAAAAAATAACACAAGATCACAGAGTCATCCTGTGAGGAAGCACAGAAAGTTGAACCAGAAGCTCTGATGATATGGTCAGTCATGGTGAGGGTGTCAGAGGGAGGGAGGGAGAAAAGGAGGAGGGAAGGAGCAGAGTCATCAACAGGCCTCCGTTGCCCCAACTCAGTCTTTTCTGATCGGCCGGACACACGGCCCATGCTGAACACATGGGTGCATGGCCGCCTCTGCTGGGCTTCTGATGCTATGCCGCCATGAGATACTGATGGTAGAAGAGGCCAAAGAGGGAGGTGGAGAAGAGACAGGCGGCGATCCACCAAGAGAAGAAAGAGAAGAGGCCCCGGAAAAGCAAGGGGCTGAAGACAGTCCGCAGGCCCCCCAGGGCCACTGACAGCTGGGCCACTGACCCCCGGGCTCCTGTTTCTATACCTGGAGCTGGTGTTGAGGCAGCTATTGGTGGCGCCCCTATCACAGAGTCAGAGTTCAATTCATAGACGCAAGGCAGGTCATCTTCAGGATAGACCCACCAGGAATGTCCCCCTGTATTAAAAAAGGACATGAGGGGAATACAGAGTCAAACTTTGGAAGGAAAAGATCAATTATAAACAGGAAATCATCAAGTAGTGTGTGACTTACCTAATGTTTTTAGCAGCAAAGTGGTATGTAGCAGCATCACCAGTGGTGCAACATACTGTAGTGCGATTACACACAAGTAGTAAAAAACCCGTGCGACCTTCGTAAAATGAGAGAAAGAGAATTTCTATTTTACTTTGTGCAGTGCCATACGTTTCAACTGGAGAGGGCTTTAAAAAGAAAATGACAGGAGATTATGTGTATGAGTTGTGTGTTCTATGTTCTGTAATTTACAAAGACAGAACCCTAAATGTTTTGCTTTAATAAAGGGAAAGTGACTACTTTCCACATTTACAAAACCAGGAGGGTAGCACACTGTCACCGGTTAATATGGAAATACAGATCTTAACAATACTATGCCTTTTAAATCTGTCCAAAAGTACACCATGTTTCTTAAATAGTGGATTTTTTTTAACTGATGCAGATCTTCAGAAAAGGGGAAAAATTCGGATTATTCTCATTCACCATCTTCTGCAGGTCGACAGTGCTTATCCGTCCCGCCTCCTTCTTCATCTGGTCCACGCCCTTCTGGGCCAGGTTGAGGTAGGCCTGCAAATGATGTCTCATCATAGCGAGCCGGAGAACACACATCAGTATGATGGCCCATAACCGCAGAGTGTCAAACGTCTCCTCAGTCATCCTGGTGTTAATAGAAAGACAGGGGGGAGGAAAAAGGGAAAAAATGGTGAAGGGATGACAGAGGGGTGTGTGGCTTACACATCATCACATTGCTTTGTAATTTGAATTGTAGGCAGAGAGTGAGAGAGAAAAGAAAAGAAGGAAGAGCAGAGAGGCTCATACAACTTGGCAAATTAAAGTAGAGAGAGTAAACTGAGAGCGAAGAGAGTAAAAAGGTGCCGTCATGTGACCTTGACAGATTCATAGTCACAGTTGGAGGAGAAACTTTGACACATTACTGAATTCAGGCTTGAGACAAATTAAATATTTTATCTCAGAATGAATAACTATCTTACAAATGACAGCAGTTAGAGATATAATAAACAGCTCTCCCTGAGGTATGACTACATTTGTTTACAGTCTAATTTTAAACCGAGCAGACAAAGTGTGTATTGTCACTTCAACGAACTACGAACTGAATGCAGTCCTTATCTCATTGAACTGTTGTAAATTCCATTTTTACAACTGCTGTTGCATTGTTTACATCCATTTCCCAGCACAAAAGCAACAATTACTTTTTATTTCACAGCTTTGCAGAGATGTCCCCATTCCTCGTGTATGAATGGCAGGTAATTAGCTTGTCAGATATCAAAGGAGCCAAACAGGCTTGTCTACCACGTGCAGATCAATCAGCAGAAGATGCAAGCACAAACACCTCCAGCACAATCGGGATTGCAAGGAATGTTCAGGTAATCTTGTACATGAGCTGCAGAGCATTTAATCACCAAGCTATTGGTGCAATAATAAGAACTATTAGAAGAAATGATTGGAAACTTTAAATTGACTAAATGTTTACTTTACCTTCAAAACGACTCGACTACAGAAAGGTTCAATCTTTTAATGTGTTTGCGTGAACACAAACAAACTTCAACTTTAAACACGTTTGATTAATTCCTGAAACATCTGGATCAGACATGAATTGATTCAAACAAATAAAAGCATTAACTTACAAAGGCACACTCTCCTTATCCAGAGTGGGGTTCATGATGTAGTCCTTGGTAATGGGCTTCACCCACAGCAGGACCATGATAAGAGGGGACAAGAAGTTGATATGGAGGAGAGTCCTACAAAACACAGGAGGGAACATAATGCCAACAAACCGATCAAAATGACTCAACGTTTTCTAACAGGATGTCTTTTTTCCCCAAATGTTTATGACAACCTCTAAAAATGTGAAATGTTATTAAGTGACTCTGCGTAGGTCAAACAAGTCAGTTTAATAATTACTTGATTTTTAATTTCAATTTGAAGTAAACACATGCAGAAATAATGTCCATCAACAACTCTCTCTGAGTGAGGTGAGAAGATAGCCAAGATTTTAAAGGGCTAGGAGATAATCCCTGTTGGTGACAGAGTCTGAGGATGTAAGCTTGTGACAGTTAAGAGGGAGACAGGAAGAGGAGGACATCTTGGAGAGTCTGCTGTGCCAAAGGGGATTATTCTGGCTGGGATTTGTTCCCTACTCTGTACTCTGTACCTACCCCCCCCCCCCCCCACACACACACACACACACACACAATGCAATGAGAAAAAGTACAAAAGAAAAGCACATAACAATTACACGATCTGATCTTAGAGGTATTGTTTTGACCAAGATATCCTGACTTCCCACCTTTTACACTCTTTATTTTGTATTAAGGATAAAGAAGACATCAAACATTTTCAATGAAAAATGCATGAGGAAGCCCCAAAGTGAATACAATTACTGCGGTGGACTCACTGTGTAAATTTGGCTGTGGTCAGATTGAGTGCGTCCAGGTGCATCTGGGCCAATCGTAGACCAGGGAAAGTGAGAAACGCTCCAATCAGGGAGCAGAGAAGGGCGAGGATCAGCTTGAAGGTTAGTTTAGATATGGGACCCCTGTGAAAAAAAATAAAATAATAATGCATAGTGAGATACTACTGTAGTTTCATTAGTCATAAAAAATTCATGAAGGCAGAGAAAACAAAAAAAATGATGCTGCAAGAATACTGATTTTGTACTTACTGGGACTCTAAGCCCTGGTG
Organism: Labrus bergylta; assembly: GCF_963930695.1. Classification (NCBI taxonomy): domain Eukaryota; kingdom Metazoa; phylum Chordata; class Actinopteri; order Labriformes; family Labridae; genus Labrus; species Labrus bergylta. Next base: position 13,385,229 of record NC_089196.1, read on the forward strand.
CTGCAGAAACTGTAGAGCACTGTCGGAGAAGTTTGAAAAACCTAGAAATGTAGAAATGTTTGATAGTCACTCACCCACAACATGTACAAAATATAGTTACTAACTGGGTCAACAACCTGGAGGAGTGCTCACCTGTCTCCAGACCAAACTCCAGGTAGTTCTCAGTGACGATGAGAATGGCCATGGCTTTGACGAAAAAGAAGAAAGCAAAAGTGATGCAGAGTGAGCGCTCTCCTCCTTCCTCCAGCTTGAAGTAGTGCGCCGTGAGAGAGAAAAGAGTCTTGCTGGGGAGACAGAGTCAAGGAAAAACCATCTCCAGAAGCACTCTGACACATAAAGCACAGCCAAACTGCTTTTCAGGCACTCTTTCAATCACTTTGACAATTCAAGGAAAAGCAGAAATCTCAGAAATCAACTGATGAAAAAAGAAAACCAACAGTCACCGCTCAAATGTTTTTCATCTTTACACAAGTCAAGTTTGTGCATATTTACAGTCCTGTTTGAATCCATTAATGTCCTGATATACAGCATGTATGGGTATTTGGTACCACAGCCATTGAGGTTGTAATGGCGTTTCCCTCCCCCATAGACACTGATCACAAGGCTAAGGGCAGCGCATGTTTCTAAGTGAACTCTTGGTTGCCACAGAGATGAAACTCCCTGAAAGTCCCAACAACATTTCAGGTGACAGCGTACCAATTTTTCACTCCTTTTCAGTCAAAGAATGGTATTCAATCCAATGGAGCCTTCTCTCGGTCCTTTTTTAACCTTCTTCTTTTTTGTACTGTGAAGACAGCTGTATAAACATTCTCCAGCCAAGTTCAAGTCAGCATGAGGCTGAAAAGACTAATCGTTATGTTTGAGCTGTCAAGCAGTTGGCTTGGGCTACAATTAATATAGTGCAGAGGGGGATGAAATGCAGTCCCGTTTTCAAATTATAGTAAAACGGAGGAGCTAGCAAGGTACCATTAGATGCAGATACTTGGAAGAGCATGCTGCTCTTGAGGTATTCGCAAAGGTTTAGGCGGTAGACCTGATCTCCAGGGCAAGAGTCTTGAACATATCATCAGAGCTAAAATGGCAGGCTGTAATCAAGAGTCCCATTAACACATATATTGAGCCAACGCATTCCTTCATCTTCATAGTCCCATTTCATCTGTTCCACACACTGTCCTTTTCCCCGAGCATATCAGGCTGCTGGGCTGTGAAAATGTGGCTTTCAATCTCAGACATAGGCAGGAAATGACACACCATCTGACCGCAGTGAGGCCAGGAGCACTGGAAAGATTGATCCCTGTGGTTGGTTGCAAGGATAATGCATATTATTTAATCATCACTCTGCAAGGCAAGTGGCTGTGAAGCATTAAGGGGGCCAGTAGGAGCTTGAGCAGTCTCTCTCTGTCCTACGTGCAGTCAAGCTGAGATGTTTTTTTTTTCCCCTCGTGCAGACAAAGAAGTGAACAGCTACAACACATATACAATGTACAATAAAAATTATGGAAACGTGTTAGTGCAGATGATAGACACAGGCTGTGTTACCAAGGTAAAGAGTTTACAACATAAAAGAGAAAAGATAAGGAAAAAAAAAAAAGGGTTAACAATGGTGTAAAGGCGACAGCTGTAAGGATACATGACAAAAGCGAGTACCAGCAGGCACCAGACCACACTGATGTTCATCTCTCCTGAGGGCTGAGCCACACTGTAGTACAGTTCGGTTATCAGATAGACCAGGGTTGCGGCGACTGTGAAATCCACCAGCCACTGGAACTCTGGGAAGTAGTGCAAGGCTGGGGATGCAAAAGGGAAAGATTAGAAACAAATGTCCACACCTACCCATAGTATATCAGAGTGTGTGATTAAAAAAAGTTTAGTTTAGACTTTTATTTTTTTTAATATTTGTCTCATCCAGGATTTATACCTAATGTGTCGACTTCTGTGATGCATTTTGTCTCCAGCTGTAAGTCTATGTCCTTTGGAACCGTTAGAGGCTTATTGTCTATGTGACCGTTGTACTTCCTGGGGGGGGAAGCAGAGAAACATCTTGGGTCAGAAAGCATGAACAAGGAGCAAAACAAGTAGTCAAGGTAAATGGAATTAAAATTCAACAGTTGCAGAGGTCTCATTACATTTATTAGAGCTAATACTACTGGAGTCTGCCATGACCAATAGAGGCGTCTCATATGCAGGGCTAAGTCGCTAACAGCAGGGGAATGGAGATCTGTTCTTTAGGCTTAAAGAAGTGTCTGGTGGGCCTCCTCAGTTCTGTTCTTTGTTTGCTCAGCTCTGTGTGTGCCCAGGACTCACAGCACAATACCACTGTAAGACTCTAGGCCCAAACATGCCCGGGACAGATTTCATCTCTGAGGCACCTGACAGGGGAAGAAAAGGGGCTCAGCCTCACCCCTGACTGAGGGAGTCGGGCGGCTCACAAAGGGAAAGGAGCTACATGGCACGAGCTGGCAAAAGGACAGTGGTCCATCCTTTTTTCCCCCTCCAAAGGGATTATTGGACATGTGGTGCTGAAGAGCCTTGACCTGCCTCATACAGGGTCAGAGAAAAGGATCGCACAACAAAACCTCCTTAAGTTAGAAGCTGGACACCATGAGGAACAGTAAGGATTAACTTTGAGTTGTGACTCCGATTTATATTCACATTTATAAGACGAGAACAAAGGAACCAGCACTAAATTCACGTGTCCAACATATGGTTCAGCTTCCACCTGCAGTCCTAAAAACTGAGTAGTAGGTCTATTGAATTGCAAAGTAGTCTTAAGGAAAATCATCCTCTAGATTCAAAGCTTGACATCTGACTACTTTTAAGACATAATGCTGTTTAGGAAACTTTGATTTCAGAGAGGATGCAATCCTTCCAAACTGTCATCCCTTAAAATAGCCTAAATAATAATGAATCCTAAAATTTAGACCAACTTTCCTCACATCTACTAGACAGGGCCACATCTAAGCCAAGATGCTCTGAGCCTCGATGACGAACCATAAAGGAACGAAACTACAAAAATAGACTTCTGTGTCTTTACTTCAAACGGGCCTTATATGAGCCAAACACAAACACATCAGTTTCATCTGTTTGCTGACATGCCTGTGGTCTCCATCCATCTCTAAAGTCGGCTTCTCATCTTCCCTTTCCTCGCTGGTGAAAGGGGAGGCCTTATTGTACCGCCTCTGCCCCCCCCCCCACCCCACCCCACCTCCAACAATAGCCCTTCGTTGTTCCAGCCCCTCCACCGAACCTCCCTACTTACCTGTCTTTCCTCTTCTGTCCTTTTTGTTTCCCTGCTAAGCTCCTCAACTCATCTTCCGTAGGGTGCTGATACCAGTGCAAACTGTGAGCAGAAAAGGAGAGATGAGGAATCAGACTAAGATATGGACAAATAGGGAAGAGTCAAAAGAGGAATACAACAGATATTTCAAAGTTTTGGAAAATAGGGGGGGAAATTAAGACAAGCTAAAGATGATGATAGATGCGGTGCTTAGATGTAAGTACTAAGAAATAAAATAATTAATCATGTGGATTCAGAACTATGGAGAGAGCTTAGCCCTTGTCAGACTGCTTTTTTTTTTTGCAAAGGTGTCATAACTCAGCTCAGCCGTCATCATGTCTTTCTACATTCATACTGATTCCGTGACGGCATAGTATTGGTGTCCCATTCTGTGAAGGGCTCATGTTAGGGATTCAAAATGTAACAATTATTTTAACTTTCATTTTCTGTAAAATAATGGAATTTTCCTAAGCACGACAAGCTCCCATCACTACTGAAGAAAACAACACTAATCTCCATGTGAAATACTCTTAAAGCATTCAATATCGACTCTCAATTCTATGATTAGTCCATTTTTCTTTTTACTACTATGATTAGCTCTCAAACACCTCACACAAGACGGACATTTCTCCCAGCTTGACTTTATAGCAGCCTTTCTGACACAGATTTAAAGAGCACATGTGGGAAGCTTTACAACAGCAAGGTTATCTCTCCCTCAGGAGCGAGTGTGAAATAGCTCATTTAAAAGCATCTTTCTGTAGGCGAACATTTCAGGGACCCTTCTTAACTTTGTTTAGACAGCTCATCACAGAGCGAGTTGAAAAGCTCTCTGTTGGGTAGAGGCGCATAGAAGGAGCACAACTTGTTTATCCCCTCTCACATTTATTTACTATGGAATATGCATTATGAAGTATCCTGAGGGGACACTCCAGGCCTCCTGTTTGGGGCATAAGTTTTTTGAAAACTCTTTCAACAGTGCCCTGAAAAGAAGACACGATTAATTATTAAGTGTGTTCCTAGAAGCTGTTGAAAAACATACGTGGTAGTAATGAGAGAAAATGAGGTGGGGACTTTATTTGAAATATCATGTCTCCTATTGGTTCTTGATATAAGATTTGATGAAAACCCTTTGAACCACTCTTAAATCTGAGTAAACATCTCGTTCTATATTGTCCTGTATCGCTTTTGACCCCCCCCCCCCCCAATTAAACTTCTCAGAAGACCAGTAGCCAGAAGAAATGAAGCTGGAGCAATTGGAGGAAGCATCTGAAACAGCGTGTACAGGATTCTACATTACCTGCCACTGCACAGTAACCATCTTGCGAAGGAATAATGAGGTATGATTTTCTGAATTACACTGGCCATCACCATGGTAACCACCAGCTGCACACCGATCACACCCTGTGAAAAAGAGATGGGGAGGGTTAAATAACATTTAGTAGTCATGGTAATCAAACATGCAATAAACCAGCAACAACTAGAAAGCTAAGTTTTAAATAGACTGACAAAGACGGGGCGAGTCTTCTAACTGTGCACTGGAAAGGGTTTTAGAAAAAAATTCAGAACACAATCTCAGTTTAAATGCTCCCAAATCACAACAAAATTGAAAGTGTTTGGTTGAATAACAAAATTATTTAGATGTGACCTCTATAGTTTTTCACAGAGACCCCATAGTGTTGTTGTTCCTACAAAACGTTTCAAGGCCGCAAAGGACGCCAATATAGAGATTTCTATCCTGTTTCCATAACATACAATCACAATGAATGTTTATCCAGCAACATAAACAAACTGGTGTGTGTGTGTGTGTGTGTGTGTGTGTGTGTGTGTGTGTGTGTGTGTGTGTGTGTGTGTGTGATAATACAGAGTCTTTCACACTGCTTCTAGTGTTTATGAGGACAAGTCCTTGGCCCTATAGTATTGAATGACATTAGTAATGGAGTAGACTTGTTATAACTGGGCTGTTCTGTAAACCTTTTGGCAGAATCTTAGACGTTTTCCCTCCAAACTTTTGCTATCAAATTTGGCCTGAATGTTCATTTATAATAAATTACTATAAACAATGATAGCGATAGCAAGCGCTCCTTGAAAGAGTCATCAGTTTGTAACAGTCAAAACACAATTATTTGACTGTGTCACATTCTTCAAAGCATTTCTATTGTTTAGTCAAGCCAACTTTCGAAACCAAAGAGACAGTTTAGAAATGTGGCTACCAAATACTAATAACACCGTCCTCCAATCATCTGTTCTCAAGGGCCTGGACATCATTCTCACCTGGATTCAGGCGGCTATAATGACTTTTAATCACATGACTATAAGACATCTCCAATAAGATCCATGTGACATCATGGCGACTTTCATGACATTTCAAAGTGTGTGGGAAAACATACGCCTCTTGCATGATTGGGAAAACTCAAACTCAAATCGACTTTATGCTGCTATGTGGTGGGTAAGGCTGCAGGATTCTGGTCAAAATGATAATCACGATTTAAAAAAAATTATTGAGATTACAGTTATTAACCGTGATTACAAAAGACCAATACTGTATCACGCACACCTCCAGACAGCAAACACTTACTCATAATTAAAAGTACCATAAATTGCCTAAATTTAAAGAGATCTATAATATTCACTCTCACCATTAATTCTGTCAGTCTGGAACATCTATTGAGTAGCGTTGTGAGATGTGTAGCTCAAAAACCTCCTAATTCGTCCAATGCTGGTGACAGTAAAATCCCTTATTTCAGCTGCTGTTTCTTAGAAACCCCCCCCCCACACCCACAATTTTCTCCGATTGGCCAGCTCTGTTTACAGTCGCCGGGAAATTTGAGTGAGATTCAGGTTGGGCGTGTCCTACAACTTAGCTCTATGGTTTGCTCTTGAAGTCTGGTTCTGGCCAAGTCTCGCAAAGTTCTCGTGACGTTTTCGTTCAGAGCAGCAGGAAACCACGTCTAAGGATTACGCCAACAACGGCATATCTTGTATTCAAAAAACCTTTGCTGAGGTTACAACATTATAATATTGTATGTAATTAAATATGGATCAACTTTAAAGATCTCCTTTAAGGATTAAAAGATTGAATTATTGACAAATCAACCTTTTCATCGGAGTCAATTTAGTGGTTTGAATGCAATGTTCACTAAATGACTGTCTGAAACATCTGTCACAGCGTCAGCCTCACTGTGCCCGGGAGGATGAACATCCAGCTCTCCTGTGAAAGGTACCCAAAGATTTAGGAACATAAGAAGCTCAATATCAGCCCCGCACACTTAAATCAATATTCACTTAGGCTTAAGAGGGCAGAATCATCCCCATCATGCTGCGTTTTATCCACTCACCGTCGGATAAGGTGTGCGAATTGGCCTCTCTCTTTTGAAATCAGCAGGAATCATTGATATCTCTGCCTACACACATTTTAGCAAAGAGAACCAATTAGCAACTAATCCCTCACACTATATATATTTCTTTTTTTCCAATGCAGGTCTTCTGCCAGTGCTAGATCGGGCCTGGGCACTACTAAATTCACATGCGGAAACTTATCACATGTCTATTAAAACAGCCGGCCCTAACTGAACTCTCCTTAATTCAGTTCATGTTAAAAAGGAAATTTAGAATGCTAATTTCACCAACCTGATGTGCATCTTGATGTCCATTTTCACAATTTCTAGTTTATTAGGAAATTGCTTTGCACTAAACGGAAACTGAATACAGGAAATTAATATTAAAATTAGTATTAGTTAAAAAAATGCAATACTGACTCTGCTGACATGCAGATTCCAAATATGTGTCACCTTGGCCTATGTTCATGTAGGGAGTGTTTGGCATTTCCTCACTAGTATGAAGCATACTCAAGGCTATTTTTTATTAGTACTGCTCATAGTGTGTTGGTCTCTTTTCACACTGAGACAATTCATATTCTGTACCCAAACGAACAATCACTGATTAAAAGTGATTATTTAACTTTCCACTCTGGTCTCAGTGAATCCGTAAACTTCCTCAGATTTTTGCCGTCATCCTAAAATGAAGTCTAAATTTCAGCAATTACAATCTTTAAATGAATGTTTTAGAAGTAATGAGAGTTGATCTGCATTTTAGATATTTAAACTTGACTTCACACATTGGGCTTACCTGTGTCTTAACAACAACACTGTACATTATACTATATGTTTTGAGTTGAGGTCAAACATATGTCTGACTGCAGTATTGTAGAAAAAGTAAGTGAATGTCTCAAACACAGAGGAGTTTATAAGGCCAGTCCTGTGAACCAGACCTAGATTTTGGATTGGTCATGGGGCTCCCAAGTGTCACTCAGCATGGGGTAAACTCCAAAAGCTAAAGTCAATACCTCTTCTGGAGTCAAAGAAGGAGAGATGGGTGCCATTAACTTGACAATTATGCTCACTAAGTTCATGATGCGTGACCGAACACAACCTCTCTGGCTCAAGACATTTCTCCATGACAGTAATGTTCAGGCTATATAGGTCAAAAGCACACAGCCTTTGGTTGGTGGATGCTGACCACTCTGTGGGGGCCGCGCAAGGATCTCAAGCCTTGGGGAAATTGAGACAGCATGGACTCTCTTATCTTGCCTGGTCTGCGTGACCCCCCTCCACACAACAACCAAATGAAATCTGTAGGGGGTGAGGGGTGGGAAGTGCAGTGGTAACTACCATCTATAAGACCTCAAATGAATCACCACCATTTTTGGCAATGAAAACAAGCTATGAAGCATTGAAAACCTTACTGACCTACAGTATGAATGTATCCACAGATTCATTCATCAGGTCAATTCTGGAGGCTTTTGACCATGAATATTACAGCAATGGTTAGAGATGGGCCTTAGTATACAAACTTTGAGCATATTCTAATAATAATGCTATAAAAAGAAAGTATTATTGTTCTAATTATTATTATTATAAGATTCTGTGAGTGATATCTTTATGTTTTGATGATATACAGAAGCTAGTTTATTTGCCTTCCTGCTTACTATGGCATTGCAGTGTACGCTGTCGGTGTAATAATGAACTAGATAATGATTTGTCTTCTTGCTTTGTTGAAGAAGAAGAAGAAGAAGTAACTCTAATTGTTTCCATAATGAAACGCTATTGCCTTGTTGTTGTCTTTATTGTGGCATCATTGCCATGTTCCGAAACTTTAAGAGGAAAACATCCAGTCGATAGAGACACCCTGGTTCTACTCAGTAAAGAATAAAACAAAAATGGACTGACTGGGGAAAAGGGGAAAACAACAGTATGAATCTACCTAACAGTGCTGGAGCTCCCTCACATTTACAGAGTTGATGTTGACAACACTGCATGTGCCAATCGTGCAGAGATTACAGAAACAACTTGTGTTTCATGAGGAAAGTTGGAGATAAGTGGGAGCAGTGACACCACCACACACTCTAAACACAGGTAAAGGGGAGAATTGACGTGTAATGATTTCCCTCAGCTTATTCACAATGAAGCATTACCCTGATGTGAATGTGCAGGTAACTTCCACACGGATGCATTAACGCTCGTGAAATCCCAACTGTGTTGAGGGGCATCCTGAGGTCACACTGAGCAGGTGAGTGAACACACCTTTGCTTTACACCCTGCTACCATCTTGACAAGCATACTTAAACAAGTTGGTATGACTCAAACAGGTGTAACTTATCTCCAGCCTCTTAAAAAAAAAAAGCAGCACCAAACACACTGCATGCGAGTGAACATCACCTTTTTTTTTAAATTACTCACTGTTTATGTCACCATACGTGGCTAAGGCTAAGAAGCTAAAACCCTGGCTAGCCGGGCTACAAGCACCTGCTTAAGCTAGCACGCTAAGCTAACACGTCACACTGCATTTACAATACCAGGTTTATCTTAAAAAAAAACAACAACAACTCAACAACAACACCGGCTCTGCAACGCCGCAGTACACATCCTCACAGCCCCACGGCAACAATGTCCTACCCGTGATGTGGGACACAGAAGAGAGGTGTTCACACTCACCATGTTGATGCAGTGCAGCTGTGAAGGACTCTTCCCCGACAACACTGAGCACCCCGAGCCGCGAGGAGCACATAAGACCTTCTTGCGATGGTAATGCAAAACAACAAAATGAAGGGTTTTTTTTTTTTCATTCAAATCGTCACCGTTTCATCGCAGAGATGGGGGTTGTATGGGTCAGGATTCAATGGTTCCAGTCTCCGCTCCCAAGTATTTTCCAACTGCAGTAGAGGTCACGCTGAAATTTTGGGTAACGAGGTGTCTGCAGAAATGCCTGTGAACATAAAATAAAAAATGTATATATTTTTTTATAATTCTCACTTTGTAAAATCAAACTTAAAACTATTGTAATGCGTTGTTAAAAAAACATGTGAATTTCTACAATATAATTTTACAGTTTAATCAAGCTACGCATAGGCAATGTCATTTTTTACAAGGCACAGCAAAGACCGCCTGTGACTTTGCTTTAGGACCTCCGCAACCGGAAGAGAGCAAAGAGACGCCACTAACACACATGAATTTGATCGGCACCTGCAATGCTGTCAGTGGGCACCTGGCCGACATCTAGTAGTGGACATAAAACACCACCTTTTGTTTGTTTTTTTCTGTGTGATCTGTCTATGTTGTTGTGTATGTTTTCAGAATACAGTAAAGATAGTGGCTGTATCGTTTTTCACTATTTCATACAATGATTGGCCCTCAAACACTTCTGTATTGGATTGTTATTATTCTGTAACACAATTTCGTAAACTCCTAGACAGGTTAAAAAGTAATGTATACGTGTACACTACATTTAAACATGTGGTTGTAGACAAACCAACAGAAACGTCAAAACAATGAAGGCTGCTTTTATTGGTTATAGGTTCATTGTATCCATATCACTTGATCTTGATTGATATTTACACGAGTATGAAAATGATAATTAATTATTATAATATATACGCTATATAAGGTATATTGCTTGTGTATATTACATTATAATAATGATAATTTTCATCTGAATCTTCTTCAGAATTATAGTATTATAGCCTATACACCAGAGCCACTTAACAGTTTGAGGTCTGAGGCACTGACCCCCTCAGGAGGTGCAAAGCTTTATGCATTGAATTGCAATTGTAAGACACTGGAGCCATCCTGTAACAAAGATCAAAATTGCAGATTGTACAATATTTATTATATTTTTCTCAAAATACTGTATATCAAGGAATGATTTTTTTTTTTTATTATTACTTACAGAAGTGGGTCCCAATGTGGGGGTCAGGACCCCCGGAGGGTCATGAGGGGGTTGCAAGGTGCCTTCCTAGCACAAAACAAAATAACATCACATCACAGATTTACATGTAACACTGATGGCCATCGGCCAGCATGTAACGCATGTTTGTTGTTGCTGGTTATAAAGCCTCCTGATGTGCTCTAGTGGTCGGTCTTTTCTGTCCCTTCAGTGAATTAAGGGGGACAACCCTCTCTTAACTTTCATAAGTTTGAGGTCTAGTCGTCTTATTGAATGTTTTACTTGAACTATTATTCTTTTCTATAGTTATACTATTTCTCTGTACCTAAGAAGTACTTTGTCTGCAGAACAGTCTAAGAAATGTTTAAGAATAGGCTTATAGGCTACAATTCAACATATTGCTACTTTCAATGGTTGAAGTGTTACATATAAACTATTGAATTATAATTCCTAAGAACATGATACAAATCTAAAAAGAGGAGCGATATAAAGACGTGTACAGCTAACTATATTATATTTAATGTTAATCATAGCCTACCTTGTTGACTAGTATCCTGCACTACTTTTCAATGGGAACTTTTCAATTAAAGCGACTAAGTGCATCATTTCACCTCTACAAGTTACATGGTCGGTTTCATTATGTAGTGAGAAGGAATGAGTGGTAAAAATGAAATGCTGAAAACTCAAACACATACATCTTGTGCATTTGTTTTACTTATTGAAGAGACTTGGTGACATATGCATCAACCATGGACTGTATAAAGAGTACAATTATTTACAGTCTATGACATCAACATGTGAGTACATACGGGCCAGGCTGTTCCCCACTCCCCACCCACTTGATGCATCATATACCAATCATACCAGATCCTTTATATCGATCCTCATAAACACTAGAAGCAGTGTGAAAGACTCTGTATTATCACACACACACACACACACACACACACACACACACACACACACACACACACACACACACACACACACACACACACACACACACACACACACACACACACACACACACAATGCCGACAAGCCACCTTTACGTAATGACGTTTCAGCAACGTAAGTCATGATCGTCTTAAACTTTTGGCTCTTGTTTGACGATATTTGGATTGTTTGTATCAGTGAAAATTGCAAATTGTGATATATAATTTAAATAATAATTTACGTTTGACGTGGAGTGCGCATCAATAGGCTACCAAAAAAAAAAAGAGAAACATTTCGGGGAAGTACAAGTGCTTCATTTCATTGCTAATCAGCTGTTATGGACTACATTATCTTTAATATCAAGGGAACGCGGATGATATCATTGCAATGCTCCACAGACAATTTCAGCAATGAAAACGCTAACCTGGTGGAGAAAGTCCTGATGTCCTTGGTGGATCATGAGGACGATGAAGAGGAAAAGTATTGGACTGCCTGAACGAATAGATAGTGCTGCATAGATAGGTAACTTAGCTACTTCTGTTATGCTAGCTACTGCTGGTAAGCTGCCAGCTCGCGGAAGTTGTGTCTTGCAGTTGCCATAGTAACGCAGTACGACTGCACTGACTGCAATGTTTTAAACTCCAGCTCCAACTTTTTTTTTTGGTGAATCCACAAATGCGTTTTGTAGGGACTCCGGTTTTGATTTTGATTGTTGTTGTAATGCTATGCTTCTGGTAGGCCTACTACATTTTTCTTTGCATTCTAATAGGGAATTATTTGGCTTGTGTTGGGCACAAGGAAACGTGCAAGAAATAGGCCACAACATACACGCCTGTCATTGAAACTTGGTATTTTGAAATAGCTACTAATAATTGCTTTCAAAATTTCCCTCACAGTTCCCTGTCACTGTTGATGACCGTGGCTCAGACAAAATGAAATGCTGAAAGCTCAGAAAAGTACATCTTGTGCATTTGTTTTAATTATTGAAGACACTTAGTGTCATATGCATCAACATGTGTGTACATAAGAGCTAGGCTGTTTTTTGCACATGTGCACGTCGACTAACCACACCTCCCTCATTGCAGGGAACTATACCCCACCCCCTTTATTCATCATACCAGACCCTTTTTAATATTGATGTAGACCAACACGCGCACTGCAGGCATGTGCTTCCACACGGCCTCAATTTACACTCATACTTTACCCCTGCATTACCATTCTGCCCTGGGGTGCAGGGCCTGAGGTGTCTCTCCAATGATTGGTGGTTTCAATAATGATGTCAGCAATGATTGCAATTAAGTCAGAGTGGTGTTGTAATCCACATGAGAACAAAAATTACATCAGGCCAATTGAGATATTGAGGATTTTGAAAACAGGGATTGTTTTCACAAAAGTGGCTCTGGAGAGACAGATGATGTTGTATTTCAGTATCTGGGTTATTCCATACATTTTACACTGATTTTCCTTTCATTTATAATTGAAGGGAGTCTCATACTGTACATTGTCCTCGTTGTATTCCACATCGCACTCAGCACTATTACTGCTGCTGTTTGAACTCTATTCTCTGTGGAGCTTGTGTTCAGTGTTGTCTGTTCTTTTTAGTCAGGCTTGTTATTTTTAGATGAAACATAATAGCAGGATCTTCAGTGTACTGCGAGAGTTTCACACTCTTTCCTAGTGTTTAATCCATATGACATCTCCTCTGTGCCTGCTGGCTCCTTTGAGTTCCAACTCACAAGCCTTACAATTTATATGATGAGAATATTACAGTAAAAATCTCAGCCTAGTCAATCAAATAGACTCATTGTTCAATGTCACTATTCATTTTTAATGGCAGCTCTTTTTGTGTGTGAGTGCTCTTGCACATTATACATCATTTCCTTCTTTTATTAATCAAACAGCAGTTTGAAATGTGTGTCACTGATCTCAGCAGTATACCTCGAAGCAGAGGAGGAAAATAGAACAAAAATCCATGTCAACTCCTCAGCAGTAAGACAGAAATTGGTTCAGAATGTAATTCTCTTTGGTGCAGCGCCTCCTTCTCCATTCTTTCTAATCTACAAGAATGCAAATTACAATGCAAATGCAAATACTACTGAATAATTTATGTGTTGCGTATAGTTGCTTTACAGAAACGGAGCGCTTTTTGCTTAAATAGAGTAATGGGGCATTTGGAGCACACATTTGGTTAACCACAGAAGTATGACTTCTAAATCCCCTGTGTACATTTGAGTTGGACAATGTAGTGAAGGTTTTGCAGGAATCAGAATAATAAATCTGAAAAAGATGGGACAAAATCAATCAGACATGTCTTTGTCTTACTAATTAAACATTCTATTTCATTTTACATATTGAGTACTGTTTTCTATTGCTGTATATGATCTGTCACACACTCTAGTCAAAAAAAAAAACGACCAAGCTGAATTTTTCTCAAAGATACTGAAGGTTACAGCCCACCACAGTTATGATTATTAGCGATTATTTATTCAGAACTTATTTACTTCCATGTCCATTGTTCCTGGGAGTTGAATACATTCAACATTCTGTGTGTAAATTTCAATACAAACTGCTCCTGACCTCCGATCACATCTCTGTTTCTGCGACCAGCACGTCCACAAGGCCGTTCAGATTATCAACCTTATTTTAAATTATATTTGCGTGGAAGCTTTTGAAAATAAATCAATTTCGATTAATGACATCCATATACACTTGAACACATACAGTACATTGAGGTTTTTTTTTTTTTTTCCCAGAAAATCGCTTCTGTTCCCATCCTAACGTGCGGCTGTGTTCAAGCGTCTCCCTCAGTGGTTTTTCCATCAGGGATTGTAATTAAGCAACAGCATTCATGAGTGGCCATGCTCATTTAGCCTGCGTCTGGGCTTAGACAGCTTTAGAGGGATGAAAGAACAAATCCTGGTGGAACAAGGCACTGTATGCTATAGCCAAAGTGAAAACATTGCAGACAGAATAACAACTACTTCAAAACTTTGAACACAGGTTTTCAAGTATATATGTAGTCAGTAACACATAGTTTAAATATGAACAGCTGCCAAAGAAATATTTATTTTATTTCTTTCTGTTTTTAAATGTAATGCTATGCGTCCATATGATGTAAATCATTTTTATATTTTCCCCTGTGTATGACCAGACTAAAATGGCACCAAATTCCTTTAATTTAATCAGCTACAAATAAACATTATTCTTCAATGTTTATTTTCATGCCTAAAAGCTGACAGTAATGCAACAAATGAGGTTCAAATTTTAAATCAACATGCATTGCAGCTGGGCGGGTGGATCAGTTTTAATCAGTCTGATAATAACATAAAATCAACACGATCATTGATAGTAACAACGATCGCTTATATTGATGTGTTTGATAAAATCAGTGAAAAAAACCCCAAAAGAATAATAAACCATGTTTAAATACAATCATTTCACAAGGTGATGCTAATCCCTGCTCATTTGAATCTAAGACGGTTAAGGCAGTGTAATTAATTTTGATGCTGTGGCAGTGATAAAAATGTACATATTTAATCACATTTAGGGCAATTTTTTTTTTGTGAACGACCAAATAAATGTGTTCGACCAAGACATCACTTCTGAAGGCCTCGTCGTAATATTTGATATCAATACTTGCAGTATTCTACAAGGTTCCAAAAATCTAAAAATATTTCTGTATTGCAAAATGTGACATTGAACTCTGATACTTTTTGTTTTAGTACTAAACTCATACACCCACAAAGTGTAAGATTTGAATGTACAAAATGTACAACTCAGATACTTTTTTTATTGAACTAACATCATGTATGATAGGCAATCATAGAGGTTGTGATTGTCGACTTGTTTCCGTGGATGTCTTGCAAATAATCAGTTAACACACTAAAGTGGCATGCCTGGCATAGCGTCAGTCTGCCTTTATAGCCTCAGTTATTACACGTCTAAAATCCCCAAAAATCAATGAATTGTCTAAGTGTTGCATGGCTCTTGTTTTTGTATTTTTGGTTTTACTGTACATTTCATTCAGTGTTTTAAAATATAATCTCATTTAATAACAGATCCCACTAAACAATGCCGCGCGCTATTGTGGCACAGAGAAAAAAAAATTAAGGCAGATTTTTTTTCCCTCCCCCATTCAACTGAAGACTGATTTATATCAGAATTAGGCCACAATTTGTGAATGTGTGTGCATGTGCACATACAGAAGCAGGCACAATGAGAAATAAAGGCAGAGCTAGAGGGAGAGAGAGAGAGTGAGAGAGAGAGAGAAAGAGAGAGAGAAGCTCATTATAATCAGGCAATTATGCTGGCAGAATTAGAAGCGTCCTTATTTTCTCTTGTGGCAGCCTGAGTGCGGAGATGGTTTTGTAAGTGACTGCAGACTAATCCATGGATATGACTGACTGTCCTGTGTTAATATGGAGCATCAGTAGTCCTGTATGACAACAAGATTTGGAGGTAAAAGGCTTTTCGGAGAACCGGTGACTCAAGCAAGGCTCCCCAGGTTCTGGGCTCTAATTTGCATTGATGAGGATTTTTTTTTTTTTTTTTTTTTTTACACCCTCTCCTGGTTGAGGTTTTGGCTGAGCGCTAGAGAGAGAGAGACGAAGGCAGTTATTCACGCCTACATCTCAGGACCATGGCTGTGTATAATCAGTGTCTTCCAAACAGTGGTATATGATTATAATGCATGTTTCTTTAAAAATATATATATTTTTTTTTTTCGTGGTGTTAGTATGTGCATTGCTGATCTTGTTGAATGAAGCTCATGTCAGTGTTAATGTCAAGGACAAAAGTGTGTGATAGACTGGGAGTGTATGTGTTGATTTAGGCTTTTTCACAAAAGGGATGTACAAGTTTAAATCTGAACGTCTTCAAGGAATTGATTTTTTTATTGCAAAATATTTTTGTTAACAATTGCAAAAATAACATGACATGATAATTTATTCTTATATAATAAAATATTCCAAAAAATATAACTAAGGCTTACATTGTATTCTGTTTGTGAAATAATGCACTGTTCTCCTTACCCAATCCACACTTGACACATATGTGATTTTGCATCAGTGGCGTGTTAATGCTCAAGAGTTTGACCTGTAGGTCAAAGGTGTTTGACCAGCATTTGACTCTTGACCTCGACTACATGTCTTATCAACTCGCCTGTTAAAGTGTATTGATCATCTCTCCCTTGAGACAGTAAGACTCAAACATACCATTTCTAGTCTTTTGGGAAATTGGAGGACATTTTTATTGAGTTTCCACATGCACTTGTTAACAAACAGAAATGTTCTCATTTCTTTAAAATGTTAAGTACTAACATAAGAACAACTTATCATCACAAATTAAGTTCCTCATGAGTTTTTGGCCAGATAAAACAAATGATGATAAAATAATTATTTCATGTCTACTTTAAGGACATGCAGACCCTTCATACCACATCTCCCCAATTCATTTTCTGCTAACAAAAAATAGTTTAAATGTGCACGAAATGTGGTAGTCAGGATTGTCTACACGAGTGTTGGGAATGCGGGTGGGGGTTGGGGTGGTTAAGAGGAATGACGACTCCCTGAAAGTTCTCAGGGAAGTGCTTGTGTCTGGCAACGGAGCGGGCAGCTGATTTGGGATAGAGTGTTAGCATAACAAAGAGCCTGAGCCTGTGAACTTGGGGCACCTTTCGACCCGGGCGCTGTCGGGATGAATAGTCTGTGGGCCTCCCCATAGAGCACCCCCATGGCTAGCCTGATCGTGGCTAAATTGTTCATCAGGGTAATTTAATATAGTTTTCAATATGCCTCATCTCTCATCGTAAAGGCATTCACCACCATCTCTCCAAGTTCCCGCCCAAATAGAGACAACCCCCCCCATTCTAGCAGGCGAGACAGGCAGCTGCTGGTCGTATAGGCTTCTCAATAGAAATGTTCACCTATCAACAGCACAAAGTTAGGCTGGTATCTATGTGTACACACATATTTGTACATGTAGCCGGTATTAGCCTCTTTCTTCCGAACTTGAGCATGAAATATTTTTCACACTTGAATCTGGACCCAAACATAATATAAAACACATTTTGTTAATGACATGTATATCAGCTCCTAACTTCTCACATTACTAGCGTCATCACCTTAGTTTTCACAAAGTGCAAAGCCACATATTTACTCTGACCTGTGCTCGGTCAGACAATGAGGAAATGAGTCAGTGTCTTTAATCTCCGACCTGAAGGACGATGTGTGTCCATTCTCCTCTCTAACCTGGATCAGCGTGATGTCACATCCAACAGTAACTCTGGGTCTCAGGACAGGTTGACGTCAGCTCTCCTTGGTGGTAGAGTCCAGTAGCTGAGGTGAGTCATCTGACTCTGGGCCCCATAGTTTTAGGCAGTGTTAGTTAGAAACAGGTACACACACACACACACACACATACACACACACTCCGACATGCTCACACTCTAGGGCCTGGGTCCTGACTCTACTGTCTATAAATACTTACTGTAATGGAGAATGACTCACACCCTTCATGGTCCTCTGTGGGGAGGCAGAAGATGGAGTGGGGAGGACAAGACTTGGAGGAACAATAGAAGAAAGCTAGCACGACCCTCCAATGCTATTTTCTCTGATGTGTACATTTTTACCGCCAAGCTCTGTGCTGGCCAGATAGAAGAAAATGGAGGACAAAGAACGGAACAGGTTTCCCACGGTCTGTCTTGAAATACTTGAAACCAAACCTCACTGATCAAGAATGTGGAATGGCTTTTAAAATCTATTATGATGCGCACATACAGTAATTGGCATTTAGACAAAGACATCTAAAATAAAGGTTGTAAAGAAGAACTTAGGAAACAAATGTACTTTTTCAACCGGTTTTCCAATTTATATTAGCTTAGTAATGACACTTTATTTTGCCTTTTTTTTTAAATTGGGTAATTTTTAGACAGTTTAGGAAACTGTTGTCTGAGTGAAGAGTGTTCAGGCAAATGTGAGAGGTCTATACTTACTGCAGGTCACAAAATACTAGAGAATTTGATCTGATTTTGATTGGATTTGAGTGCTGGCTGATTAATTTATCCTCTTTTGTTATCAAACAATTTCATCTAACTTTTTATAAATTTGTCCATATTTCCTGTCACTGGTGGCAATTTTTTTTTTAACACAACCATGTCTTTTAAAAACACTTTGTTTCGGGTCATCGGCGTCGGCATGTAGATCATTTAACAACCAATGCCAGAGTGCATAGTGCAAACACTAGCTAATTAGCATAACAGCTAGCCATGAGCAGGCCCAGTGCTGAAATAGACACTGTGAGGAGTCTCAGGCCTGCACACCGTGTTCCCTTGTGGGTCATTGAATAGAAGTGGTCTGCTCTTGTGTACTCTAAGGCTGTATGTTAATATATGCTGTGTGACTAGGTGATAATTCACGCCTAAATCACCAAACTGTCTCCCCCCCAAAAAAAACCCAAAGTCCAGACATGTGTCCATGGGAACCGAGGGCCCTCAGTCAACATCACACCAGACATATTCAAATCACACCAAGACAAATCTCATTAAACAAACAGTGAAAAGAAATGAAGCATTATTCTCAGGTGTGATTAAATATTCTGAAATAGAAGCACTTTATTTCTCCAAATTTCTCTAAATTCATCACTCTAATGTTGTTGAATAAAAATCAATATCCCTAAAATACCGTTAAATATCATTTCATCATTTCTACCTTTAAAAAAAAGTTTGAGTCAGAAAAAAGTCACTTATTGCTCTATGCATGTGGTCCAAGTTTCAAAGTTTGTGTGTCACCGTGTTAGTTGTGAGAGCAGAAGAATTGATCAACATGGAAACAAAGGCATTATAGGCCCCTGGGGGGACAGGGTCTAACAGGGGTCAGGACTGGGAGGCCTTGTCTAGACGTTTTGCTGTTATGGATGTAGGGTTTCAGCCTCTATCGCACCCTTTCAATAAGAGAACTTGACCCGTGTCGAGCTGCCGTGGGACTCGGGAGAGAAGGAGACACAGAGGGATGGACTGAAGAGACACTGGGACAGGGATCCAAGAAAGCATTTTTATTGATTAGGTTAAAGACTTTAGTAAACCATGTGATGCATTTTATTTTTACTTTTGAACTTTACATTTTTTTGTTCCACAGCCTGGGTTCATGCAAAATGGACCAGGTTTTCTTCAAGGAGTAAATTCTAAATTGTCCCACTTCTCTGTACGGATGTTTTACTCCTGCCAAAACCTAATATAGAAATAAAGATATAGAACCAACCAATGACAATACCAGTACTCAGAAACTGTAGAACACCCATTATATGCCAAATTCAAATCAATCCCTCCTACTCTCTTAGCTCTCGTCTCGGTGTGTGTAGAGGGTGCAGGGTGCTGCTGCGGGGCACGGTATAATTGAAAGGCTGAAGAAGAATGCTGCTTGTTTAAACCAACCAGCAGGCAGCAAGGGCATGATGGGAAAACAAAGCCGGAGCCCCAGGAGTGGGTGACACGACATCACTAATGGCGGAGCACAGAGGAACACTGCCTCTGTTTTGTTACCCTTAGTCCTTGTGACAACAAGCAGGTTGAAGATGCTATGTGCCGTACTATTCGAGGATCCAAATCTAAAGTTTGCACAGCTATAGTGAGCTTTTTCACAAGCATACAACGGGGATCTCCTTGGAGTTATTTTCTTTTTATATGGGAAAAGAAATTGTCAATCATTAGGGTACATTAAAGATCAGAAACATGGAACATTTGGTTCAAATTATTATTTAGATTAATGTAGCCATGGTGACCTCTGAAGTGCTGGTGTGAAATGATTTTTATATTTTCACCTTTGGTGTCGTCCGGCCACAAATGTGACGGCAGAAGGAGCACATATAGAATTAAATTTCTACGTCTATTTCCTCCCTCCCTCCTATGTACAGTATACTGTAAATACACATGGACAGTAGGTGATAGGTGAGTGAGCAGATTGTAGAGTGCGAATAAGCTATTCTATTTAAACAATATTGAAAAACTGCAATGTTCCCGAGACCCTTCCATTTCACATCTCTGTTTTTTTTCTTCTCTTCCTATGGATGAGAGTTTGACACGGACTACGTCTCAGCAGTGTCAGCTCCAGCAGCTGTGAATTCCCTCAAAGCAAATCACCAGGCATGTCTGTCTCTTATTGACCCACATCAGGAATCCCCACCCACCACCTTCAAGACGGCGGCTCATTTTAGCCCGCAATAAATATCAATGTTACATATCAATAGTCCCATCAGAGAGGTGGGCAGAAATAGCAGGGAGGAAAAGGGGTTAGATTGAAAAGGGGGGATGTATGTAGGGAATGGGAGAAGACATAGGTGGGAGAATGGAGAGAGAGAGGAAGAAGAAAGTGAAGGCTGCTCGTCTGTTTCGGCCCTCTGGTCTCATGCCTCCTGGGATAGCCGAACACTCTGTCAAGATTCTACACTTCAAAATCAATCACTCTCGACTGAGCACAGAGAGGAGACCCACACGTTCACAAGCATGTTGCACTCTTGCACACAAACAAATGTACATTCACACAACATGTTGGAGGAGACATGTTCTGTCCGTCTGCAACTTCAACAAGGCTGTCTCAGCAAGTCACGGCAGTGGGTGATGGCAGGCCGATGTGATTCCACGAGTAGGAGTCGGAGAAATGCGATCGCCAAGACTTTTTAACCTGCTACAGTACATGAGACGCAATCCTCTATGAGATGCAGAGACCAGCTATGTGATTCCCAACCAGGGGTTTGAATTCCTAATATGGTGCAGTTTTATGTTGGTGCAGGGGATATTTGGGAGTTTACTGATTAAAAAAAAAGTAGAAATTACAATTTAAAAAATGATGTATGAATAGCCTCTCCCTTACATGTTTCTTTTTTAAATGTACCATATTTTACACGTGCATGCTGCAAATATGAAACGATTCAATTGGAATATAACGGGACTGCACAACCTGAAAATGCTCCAAAACCAAGTTTGCCATGTGCAGATACATGTGTTCCAGATATAACATATTAGGGATGTTCATACGGACTAATTTCCAAGTCAGTGAAGTAGTCTGAATTTAATTTAGACTAGTCCACTATTCTACAGATAAATACTACATTCATAAAACTGCACAATTTATTACTGTTGAAGTGGATGGCTGTTGTTGTCTTTTCACACAGAGTGGGATTTCAGCGGGTGGGGTTAGACGTCACAATGTCAAATTAGTTTGCTGAGTGTTGCTATGTTGCACTGCTAGCACCAGCAGCCTTTGGCCTTCCTTGCAAGTCAACGTCCACATGTCTGCTTAATGTGGTTACTCATGTCTCCGGTCAAGTGTTTATGTGCATGATTCAACTTGACACAGCCTACATACAGCTTTATCTCCATTTTCTAGCTCAAGAATACTACCAAACCACACTGCTCTGACGATAACATCCATCCATGGTCTATATGATACTAAAAACAGAAAAAAAGGCCTTTGACCTATATGCTGAGTCAAACCATGTACTTTGTGAGTTGCATATGTTTGCACAAAACTACTGGTTTTCTATCCATCACTCAGTTAAAATGAGTAGAATTACTGTATATAAAGGAAAAAATGAAATTGATTGAACAATGGCTTCTTATGGTGGAATGTACTTTTTTTATTGATTGATTATTCACCTTTAGGAATGTTCAATAAGTTAAACAATGTAATCTCTTTAACAAAATGTTTTCATTCAAAGTGAGACTCATTCAGCTTTTCTATTGTGTGTAGATCATGATGACATAAATCAACCTTTTTTTACACACAGTACAATCAATACTTTGATACAGTGTAGATCAAAATTTTAAACCAAGAGAAGACATCCGTCCACTCTGCTTAACATCCAGGTAGTAAAGCTGGGAGAGCAGGCCCATTAACCAGGGCTACAGTTCTGGCTAATTTTGTGGGGCTGAATTACAGCTAAGACACATTTAACCTCCACTGTGGGCCTACATTCATAAAAATATTAATTAGTTCTACCGACTAATAATTCTGATACCGATTTGTGAGGGGGACCACATCTAATTATTTTGTCGGCTAATCATGCACATTACACATTTTTTGTACTTTCAATTTGATGTGAGTTTATTGGTGTGAGTAGCCCTCATGGTCCACCACAAGGGACTCAAGGTGGAAGGATTTTAAACCAAAATGTGAGAAAAATGACTGTTCAATTGAATACAAAAGAATAAACAATGTCAACTTATTTTATGTCCATAGTTTGACGTAACATCTAGTTTTAAATTCATTCACCTGAACATGATTGGAACCTGATGTGATCTTTCGATTAAGGGAAACTTGAGCTCCCCTGACGGTGCTGATGAGGTACGTTAGACAAAAATGGGTGATGAAACACTGATCTGCAGAAGATGTTTTTTTTGGTTCACATATATCTCCTGATCTGAAACATGCTGCTTTTAAACATCTACTCATATCCTTGAATACCATTTGACATTGTTGTAATACTATATGCTAACAGCCCTTTGTTTAAGACTTTTTAAGGAAATAACCAGAGAGTTAAACACACACCAAAGGTAGCTGCAGTAAGACCTCATTTTTCTCACTGTGAAGTTTCCAGACTTGGAGTTCTGTTAACTTCTGTATCTTGTCGTCTTTTGGGATCATGGGGCGGAAAGTGCTTGAGAATCTTTTCCCAAACAAAATAAGATAACACAAAGTCCTGCTATCTGTAGATAAAAGTGAAATACTGTGCTGTCTAGTATATAAAAAAAAAAAGAAAAGAAAGAAAGGGGAGTCAGAGAAAGGAGCAAAAAAGTTCTAACACATAACGGAGTTCACAAGTTTTGTTCTATCACTTCTCCTCGCCAGCAGGCACCAAGGTCATGTTTCCAGTACCAAAAAACACCTTCATATAAAAAGCTTCTTTTTTTTAAAAGCTCTGTGTCAGTAGTAAAATTCCTGCACAGATTTTTGCTGCTTTCAGGAGATTAATCTTATGTAAGTGCCATCTGAGATCTTTGTGGATCCCAAATGCATTTGGCTGAATTCAATCGTACTGAAGGATGTTGATGTAGCTGTATTATGATTCCAGGAAGACCTGTTTAAACTGTTACTCATATCCGCACATTTCAATTCCTCTCTGTTGGATTTCACTCAAAATTCACCCAGCAGCCGCAGACAAACTGATCTGTAGCGCACAGTTTATTTCAAGGATAAAGCCATGTTATTGATGAAGTATCTGCCAAGATCCAAAGTCATGTTTTATGTTAGTTCAGTATGTAAAACCCAAGAAATGATTTTGAGTTTTCCAGCCATCAATGTTGATGAAAACTGTATTACTGTGTCACATAAACACATTAGTATCTTGTCATGTCCGTGAAAAGTGAAAAAGGCTTACAGTTTATTAAACGCTCTGATTAATAATTCAACAAAGAGGGGCGTCGGTGGCCTGCTGGTTGGTTCACGCGCCCTATGCATGGAGGATACAGTCCATGAAGCAGGTTGCCTAGGTTTGAATACGGCCTTGGCCTCCTGTCCTGCATGTCATTCCCCCCTCTCTCTCTCTCTCTCTATTAGCTTTAGCAATAGCTGTTTGGAACATGATTCTGACTCCAAAAGAAATCAAGCCTTTTTTAAACCACTAAATTGACCGCAATTTCTCTGAGGGTAGCTGGCAGCTAGCTTGGGAATAATTTGACTGAAAAACTGTGTGAGAGCGTGAAAATGTACACATGCTGAGTGAGTTAGAATAAAATACATTTTCTTATTTATTGTGATAAATTCTGACTTTTGCGCTGTGTTTATTGCAAACGCTCGTATTTCGACGTTAAGATGGTGATTTATTGTTAGTATTTATGCCTGCAGCAGAACTGACTGGATATCCTGCACAAGACTTCATGTTGCATCCTTCCAGTTGATCGAAAGACATGTTGGAGCTATTTTAACACTCATGAGACACTTTTTTTTTTTTTTGTTGACGTGTCCTTTACTTTGCCAGTTACCTGTAGTTGTGACACTGCTGGCTCCAGGGCATCCTTTGTCTCATCACAAAAGCCACCTAGCGGTTGATACAAACATCATTGGACAATCATGGAATACACACCATCTCACCTGTCACACTGTAACAATCACATTGACAAGTGGGTGCAAACATGAGGTGTAAAAATGTAAACAGACACAGCCATCAGCTCTGGTTCCTGGCCCTTACAAGCACACGTGTGTAGCTCAGTGTACTTGTGCTGCGGTATGTGTTTGTGTTGGCCTACAGTGTACGTGTGTGTCTGTCTGTCTGTGAGGGGATAGGTGGAGGCCATCTTTCATCTCTTGCTGTGATCAGATATTCTACATGATATGATATGATGATACAGGCCCAATTAAGGGATGGGGTTGTGTGAAAAATGTGATGACAGGGCAAGCGGAAGACTAGACTGTGATCTGACATCTGAGAGGGGGAGAGAGACAAGGGGGAGAGAGGAAGAGAAAGGTAGGTAGAATGGGTGAGGGCGGGGGAAGACAAGGGAGGGGACAGGCAGGACTGAAAGAGGGGTTGTAGAAAAGAGGGGAAGAGTGATGCTGGTAAAGGAAATGAAGATGGGGTAAGCGTGAGAAAAATAGTCAGTATGAATGTTAAGCAGAGGACAGACAGGGAGAATTAATATGATTAGGAAGGAGAATGAAAATGGAGAGGCACATGAAGATGAATGGCGAGTAATGATAGATAGAACAGGGAGACAAATGAAGCTTCTTTCCATAAGAAATATATTGTCCAGGACGTTATGGATCGTACACTTTTTCCAGCCACTTTGTTGTAGTCTGAATGGAATTTTGGCGAAACTTTGAAAGGAAGTCACAAATTTGAAAATAGTTTTTCTTCCAAAAGAATAAACTTAGTGAAAAAATATTCCAGTTTTAAATTGAAGTAATTTATTGATGTTGTTTTGATTTGACAGACAGACAGTATTGCACTGAAAACAGCCCCAAATGTAAACTGGAGCTGATTTTGAACAGGGAAGCTTCTGGGTACTGTCGGAAATCTGCTTCCCCACATTTCCTAAGTCAGTCTGGAATAACTACAACAGTGTCAGGTGTAGGATTTTGATCAGGACGCACACTGCTTTGATCACTTTGCCTGCTTTTATCAGCATGCGTGCTCTGTTCATAACCAAATAGGACCCAATTATGTCAAGCGCATTGTTCTTTACCTGAAGTGTCAAAAGCACCACTCAATACGGAGGAAATAACTCAACTAAAACATCACCTGAGGGGAAAAATATTCTTTTATTTAGCTGTCAAAAAATATTTCTGTTAGACTCCATCAATTACAGGAAATAAATACAGGTGTAAATGTGCAGAATATCACCATTCCACATTTTTTTTTATCCCATATGAGGATGCAATAAAAGAAAGGAAGAAATCCATGAAGGAAAATAAATATATAAGTTTATTTGTGCAAAGTCATATTATTTCTCAGTTGACAGAAATACAAAGTATGATGCACAGTGCAGGTCCAAGTGTCGTAGAGAGAGATGTCAATCATAGAAATCTTGAAGCTCCCGTCTTGTTTCTGGCTCTTCTCTTGTTTGGACTCGTGTACCTAAAAACAGAAAAATACAAATTATCAAACCTGTCAAAGAGCATTCCAGAAATCAAATTTTTTAACCTTGTATTGCTCATTATAACAAAACTGAAAAAAACCCATCTACTAAGAAACTATGGTTTGGGGTGTTAGTAGCCTAGTGGTTAGTATGCACGCTCCATGTACGGAGTCTGTGGTTCTCCTGACGGGCGACCCGGGTTCAAAACCGACCTGTGGCTCCTTTTCTGCATGTCGTTCCCCACTCTCTCTCTCTCTCCCCTATTTCGGACTCTACTGTCCTATCTCAATATAAAGGCATAAAAGCCCCAAAATAAACCTAAAACAAATTAAGAAAAACAACTGGTAATGATAAGATAAGATAAGATAAGATATACTTTATTCATCCCAGCAGGGAAATGTAGGTGTTCCAGCAGCCAGCATACATACAAACACACAACACAACACATGTATACATACATATCCCACCCATACAAAAAAACATGAGCCCACTATACAGTTTGATATATGATATATGCAACTCAGGCTAAAGTTTAAAAGATGACTGGATGTCATCTGGATGACTGTTCCCAGTAAAAGGAGGTCAAACAACAAGCTGCTAGTTACACTTTTAAACATGTAACCTCTGTGTGTACACTTAACCATTGCCAAAGCATGAGGGACAGCCCTTGTTGTAGACTTTCATCACATCCCAAAGCTAGTTGCCTGAATGAAAGGAGTTCTGTGAGCTGTGAGTTCCCTGTGTACTTGACAGTGACAAAGGCCTCGACAATAGCCGCTGACATTGGTCCCCCTCATATCACGCTGCACTTTCCTCCCATTGTTCACCCTGCACTTCTCACATGTATTGTCTTACGTGATATCCTTAGAACCTGATAAGACGCCTGCTGAAGGTTTTTGTAGCTGAGGACACAGGCCTGGGAGTGTCTCAGGGTTACAGCTGCTTATTATTCTCTCATAGAGGAGACTGGGAGACTGTAGGGTCTAGGGAACGCCTTATCGGATCCCCTTTACACCCCGCCTAACCTGGGTTACCTGCACCTCTAGCCCTTCCTCCATTACTCCTGCCATACCTGACACTCCCTTCCTGCTGAAAGACATTATGGTATTACATTTCCCCGAAACTATAAAGCCTGCTGACAAGCATGGGAGGTATTCTGAGGGCTGATATGAATGTATAGGTTGTACAGAACAGCTGGGGTCATTTGAGACAGTAAGAGTGCCTAACTGGATCAGTTAAATCTTCAATCTGTGGTGTCATTGTCTGCATCAGACAACAAAGGCAGAGCAACACGTCATGTTAGGATCCCTGCATGACTGGGGGTGTTTATGTATTATTTTTTGCCATTCCATCTCTGATTCCTATACCTGATTTCACAAATGTGTCACATACAGAGTATCAATCATGGAAATGATATGATTGCTATCCATTTGGTATTGTCTGCCTCAGAGAGTGAATGACAGAGAACTTTGGTTACAACTGAGAGAGAAAAGAACAATATAATTCTGGAGTAAAAAATTCCATCAAGAGGACATTTTGACACATCTCTTTCACTTGTGTCTGCATAAGAGTGGTTGAGACCTTGATTTTTCTTTTAAACTTCGAGCTGCTTTATTCAGTGTTTTTAAAATACCAGAGAGATAAATACCTTTTTGATTTTTGAGCCCCTGTTTAGAACTACAGGAACAGCTTAAAGTAAAGCAATACATATCTAAAGAAAACAGGCAAGGTTTCTGAAAACAAACCTAGCCAACTTTTGCGAAAGCTCTGGTTTACCAGCAGGGGTAAAATTCTGATGTTTGCTTAAGTGAGCAAATCTCTGACCAATGTTTCATTCTATGCTACCACTACATTTCTGTTGTTATCTGTTGACATGAGATACATGGCCAGAAATTAGCTCTCAGCTCCTCTAAAACTGTAGTTTACAATAGAAGACACAAGATTGCATGATTTCAGTAAAGCGCTGCTTGATGTGCTGTCTTTTGTAACTGTGAAGAAGAGATTCTAGTGAAACAAGCTGCTTTTATTTGGGGTTAATATATTACAGTATTTAGATCGATGAACAGGCTGATGTACTGGCTGATCCCTGATCTGCTTTTATGGTGATATTTGAGGCATTTTCTGATACTGGTGTCCACAGTGGAACTTCTTTGTCCATGTCTTTAACAGAGCTGTTTCCTAAAGGGTTATTCTAAATCTATTTACTTGTTAATTTATTGTTTGAGGTTTCTGCCTGGCAGATTTTTGTTGCCACTGTTACTTTCCTAAACGTTGCCAAGTGCTGTTCTAATGGTGGATCAATGTTGGGGCTTTGTAAGTAATATAACAGAGAGTATGGTCTAGAACTGCTCTTTTTGTAAAGTGTCTTGACGTAACATTTTGTATGAGTTGGCATTTTATAAATAAAAATGTATTGATTGATTTATATTGTCAAACACTTAAAATAAGTGAAATAAATGCATCCCTAGCACGTTCTTAAAAATCAGCAAATCTCCGTTTTTTTTCCAGGAATTGAAAATGTACAAAAATAGTGTTTTGGTTAGGCGACCTCCTTCCACAATTTTTCTCTGATGTTTGGTTGACAGTACAGAGCAGTTGGAGGTTGGCAGGAGGTCCCTGGTCCATCGACAGCCAAATTCCAAGAGATGAAGGGAGGTGGATTCAGACAACTCAAGCACAAACCTCTGCCTGCTCACAGCACCTCAAGGGCACACACTGCACTGCCTGGCCTGCCTGCCTGCCTCTGACGCTGATCTTAGACTAAACTACATGTGCCCCTCTCCGCATCCTCCTCATCTACTCTGCTGACACTGCAGATTCATGCCTCTATAAGGATGATGTCCACAGTGCGTGTGTTTGTACGCACGTGAGTCCGGAGCTTTGCTTCTTGCTCTCATTTGATAATCTGTTACATCAAAAGATGAATGTGACGATCATTAGCGACACATAAAGATCAGATCCTGGTATTGAAGGGGTTGCAGCAACTCTTGTTGCTCAGGTGTAAAGCATGTGAAGAGTGTGTGTCACCAATGTCACAGCAGATGATTTAACATGTAACTTAAATTCAAATCAAAATGTGTTGTATTTTGTTATGTTATATAAGACCAAATATAAAAGTACTTTAAATAACAAGATACAAGAGACAACAAAAATGACTTAATTAACATTTAATAAGGTGTTGAATTGCTTTTTTCTAACCTCTAGTTCTTCTTTACAGCTCAACAACTTAACATCTGCATTATTATACAGTATTTAATTATGTCATAGAGTTGGAAGTATTACAGGATTCCTTACACAAGTCATCCTTTTAAATCAGGATATTTAGTGTCAAGTTAAATAATATATATATTTAAAAACCTGTAAATACTTTTAGAGCTTATATAACTTATCATTGACAATGTTATCCTAAACATAGGTAGGATATATCAAAGTACAATTGTTTTCAACACATTAATGTCTCACTTAAACGAATATTTGAAAATGTTGCTCATCTAATTTTTGGTTATTCTTTGATGTCAGTCTGCTACGATTTTACCTTAGTGGATCTGCAAACATGCATCCTGGTAGTTCACATGCTCTCCATCACAATGCGCATCTATGCAGAAAAATACTGACATTTTTGGGAGTGGTCTTCCCTCATCCACATAAAAAGTATTTCATATCAAAATCTCCCTTGGGTTGTCTAACAAAGGCAGAAAGTAGAGTCTGGTGTTGCCCTAAGTCTGATAACATTGGAAGAGGAGCTGTATGCCTTGCTATCCTTCTGCTAACTACTCCCAGTGGACTGCAGTCAGATGCTTCCTCTCACCATGAGGACACAACTGATGCTGCTGATCTGCAGAGTATAAGACTCGACTGAAGCCTATCTGAGCTGGAAGAGACTACTTATACAGACTCAGTGCAGTGGGAACTTGATGCATTCACATGCATTAATGCATACAGGTGCAAACATGTGCTCGCACTATGAGTAAGAATACTTCATTTACATTCTATAATCTAATACTGAGTGGGTTTGGACATATTCTGCTGTATACAGATGCCAAAAACACAGACTTGGGGCAAGAAATACACCCACAAATATAGATACCCTACATGCACAGAAATATGACTGACACACACACAAACACATCTCCCCACCATCCCATCCTCTCCTTCTTGCTTTATCCATATATGTCCATGCTTCTGAACCTGAGGGAGACATATTCTTTTTCATCTGTCAGTATGGATGGAAACAGACATGTTCAAAACACAACAATGGCCTCCACAGCACCAAGGAGGCTCTATGTTTTGTATGCTTGAAGCACTGCATTATCTCCTAAGTGTCTAGCAACCCCAGTATAGTGAATAATGGATGCTCCTCTTCCTTCTGAAAAAAAAAAACCCCTTTCCTTCACTTGAGGGACCAGTCATGGTTTACCTGTATAAATGCCCTTTCTGTGTCTTTGGAGAAATGGATAGCACTAAAGGATGTGGGTCAGACGATTTCATTAGCACAGCATTTCTCTCTGTGTCTCCTTCAATCAGCCGTTTGACAGAAGCAATGTCACTCAAAATGTCTTACCGACACTTTTATATGGAATTCTCTGAGAAATAGGATGCACAGACTGCTGATCCATAGCAGGGAATTTGTGAAATATGGCCCATCTAACAAGAGGGCAGGACAGTTATGTTTGAAAGGAGAGAGCGGTAGTCACCTCTGAGATCAGCTCAATAGCCTCCTCGTCTTTAGCCTGGAGAGTCCAGTCGTTATGCCATTTGTTTCTGGGTCATGATCTTCAAAGTCCCCATCTTACCTAAAAAACAAAGGATAGGCAAAATGTTAGTACTGTAGATGTACACACACTCTAAATAACATACAGTACATATGCAGAGAGTACAGATATTTGCACAGGTTTTATAAAACCTGCATTGTATCAGTCGTGTATGCTTTCTTTGATATTGCTTTTTGACCTACTTGTTTCCCTTTACTCTGTACAGTTAAGTGCGATTGGATAGGAGTATTGTGTGCCAATATCTAACTAAGTCTCTTTGGTCTCCCTCCCCCCTTCATTCTGGGGGTTACATCGAAAGAGTTTCAGCTATTGTGAATTATTTACTTGATTCACCATTCGGGCCTTTAACCTCTGAGCAAATGCACAGGCAGCCGGGGTTAAAAATACACTCCCACAGGATCTGAGTTCACTCTATGTGAATGTGTGTGTGTGTGTGTGTGTGTGTGTGTGTGTGTGTGTGTGTGTGTGTGTGTGTGTGTGTGTGTGTGTGTGTGTGTGCGTGTGCGTGTCTGGGCAGGTATATAGGTTGAAAAAATAATAAAAAGGATATAACCTGAGACACATTAAGCACCTTTCCTTCTCTCTCTCTCTCTCTTTCACACACACACACACGCACACGCACACGCACACACACACACACACACACACATACACACACACACACACACACACACACACAGACAGACAAGAACTCATCAGTACAGCATCATGTGGACTCTTTTGAGAATCCAGGCTTTCCCAGATGGGATTATTATAACAGGGCTTGATCTGTGCAAAAGTTATGGGTGTGTGTGTGTGTGTGAGACTGTTTTTTCAGGAGTAACACAGTCCTCCTGACCTGTGCTTCATGACCTAAAATAATGTTCAGGTGCACCTTCCTTTTTCATATGAAAGTATAAAGTATATAGAACGCACATAAAACTGTGCCATGCCATAACTTGAGCGTGTTCCCCTGAAAAGCTGTGTTAAACTACAGAAACTGGCTTACTTTTACTTACAATAGAGTTATAAAGGATGCACCAATCAAATCCTGGTATGAGATATTGGTCTTATATTGACTCAAATAGTTAGACGGGGTATCGTGACAATGGGCTGATCCTTGGGGCCAATCTATATAATTCAGTTCCATGCTAGTTTGTGGTTACGGCAAGACAACATAGCATGGAGGGAGCTAACAACAAAAGCTAAGCAGTTTTACGCTTTTTACCCTAACAGTTTCTACAGCTTCTTTTTAGATTTCTGCAAAGCTAATGTTTCGAGGGTGGTGGTGGAAGAAGGCAAATTAAATGAACCAAAGCAGTTAACTTGTTGTGATGGTGTGAGAGCCAAAACCCTTTAGACTACAATATCGTTTCCCCAATATTTTACTGAGGATCTATGCCCGGTCTCTGGAATGTATGAGAACACTTGTCAGCAAAGTTCATAGATTAAAAAGATATAAGCTTCACTGCAGATACCTGGATCTATGATGTTTCCCCATTGTCATGTTTATAGTTGCCATTGTAGTAGACTGGTTGGACACGAGTTGCACACAATACAGTGCGGTGCTACAAGCTTAAACTCCCTCGGACCATACACCAGAGACTTGATTTCAAAATGCCAAAAAAGTGCCCAGCTTAGGCTTCTTTGCATAAACAATGAAGCAAAACAAGGGTTTACTGTCACGGCAGAGGATGAGTGATGCTGTTGCATGTGATAGACAAATGGTGCAGATTATGATAACAATTTTGACAGTTTGTATTTATTTCATTTTGTTTTTCAAAGTTAAGAAAGTCTGCCTTACACATGTCCCCTAGTCTCATCCTCACCGTGGGGACTACAGGTTACTAATTTAACACTGGTATCAGATCAATACTCTGAAGCGGCAGGTACCCAAAGGCAAGGTATCTGATTGTTATCAGAAAATAAAAAGTGTGATTGGGGCATTACTAGTATAAAGTGTGCATATTCTAGTTGATCCTTTGGGTGAACGACTAGAAATAAATGTGTCTGAGAAACATGCCTATCAAACTGACTGAGGCTGCAGAAGCTTCCATGTCCTGCTGTGTGAATATTAATGTCACAGAGATATGTGGGCCTTAATAGATCTGCTTGCACACACACAAACACACACACACACACACACACCAACTCTACTTGGCCATGTTGCCGTGGTATGTCCCTGGCACGCAGCAGTGTTGTCATGGATACCCCTAGACACATCCGCCATCCCGTATGAGGGGGGATGCTGAGCGCTTCAGAGGGGCTGGCGCCGAACTCTTCCCCCTCCTCCCTGAAACCCTCAACCCTTTTCTCTCTCCCCTTCCCCCAAAACTGAATCCCTATGCCTTATTCTCCAAGAAGAACTGGCTCCGCTTTTAAAAGGCTCTCTGCTTGTCAACAGGACAGGCCTGCAAGCACACAACAGCTATCCTGTCCCAGCGCAGCACCATCTCTGCTCTTAACTGGAATTGGCTGGTATGCTGCAACCTGGATGGTAGGTTGAAGTATCAGATACAGACTTCAATGACCACGCCAGTACCAGTTTAAGCCTGAGAAACCTAAAGAAAAATAATTAAAATAATGACACCAGCATTCGTTCGTGTGTGTGTGTGTAAGCCCTCAGGGCTCTGGTTAAGCTTGTAGTTTATCCTGAACTGATCCTTTTCATTAGCCATTATCAATAATTCAACGTCGCACTTGCTTTAATGGTTTAATGCGGGCAAAGCGTCAATCCACACACATCCACACCGGCTCACACACACTCAACTTAATAGCACTCACTCTCTTGGCCTAAGCCCAATGCCACTGAGGTGATTATATAGATGTGTAAACGCGCACATAACCCAGTCAGAGCACCTAAAGCATTCAAAGTAAAATCCCTGTCAATGTGAAAAACCACTTTGCACCACCGTTGGAGTTTAAAGTAGAATTCATTTTTGATTTCCTCACAAACGTCAATTTTTTACTGTATTTCAAGTTATCTGTCCAATAAAGGGGCACATCAAATTCTCCACTACGAGGTGAGGAAATTAAAGGGTTAATCTTTTATGATGTGTCCCCTCCCCATCCGTGCTCTCTTTTGCCCTCCCTTTCATATTCTACAGCATGGCAGTGTTCCATGGCTGCACATATGCTGAAGGAAAAAAAAAAAGGAATCCTCTTTGATTGGAAGGCTAATTTGAAGTGTCAATTATTCTTATGCAAATGAAGGTACAGTTTCTCACATCTAAAATGGGTTTGGAGGCACAGATGGGTGTGCCTTCATGTGTGTGTGCCTGGACAAATCCAAAAACATACAGCGCCATTCACCCCCCCCCCCCCCAAGCCCTATACCTCTTAGGAAAGAAAGCTGACAGACAAAGACAGCCAGCATAATGGGACGAGGATATTTGCATGTACATTGTCCATGCTGAACGGCAAACAGATCATAAATTGAGAACACAATGCCTAAACAGTAACAAAGGCTGCAGAAGTGCAAGTCAGCGCCCAAAACAGTTGACAATATGCCTGCATGGTTCTATGTTGTAATGTAAATAATGGAATGATGTTGGGTAAACAGGAACACACCAAGCGCTTGGATGTATCAGAGCAAAGTATTGTGGGCAAACAAAACAATTTACTAAAGGTTTTTGTCATTGAAACGCTTTCCAATTGAATCTGTTTTTTTTTTTTTTTTGTATGTGCGTGCTATTGCCTTGGCGGAGGTGCAAGAGAGAAATATAATCCCAGGAAAGAGTTACAAGGAGATCCTGTTTAAAGAAAAAGAGAGAGCGATCAGGGGAGAAATTGAGAGCGACTTGAGAGAGTGTGCCTAAAAAGCATATGTAAGTACAGTATGTGAACCAGTGCATGCTCCTCTTTATGGTAATCAAAGCTACAGACTCAAGCCTGAATGTGGATGAGAGATTTAGACTGACAAAAAGAGGCAAAGTATGGATGAAAAGAAAAAAGAAGCAGACAGACTGAGGACTCTACATATAGACTCTGTTGTCTGACCCTCTCAGCTGATGTGGTGGTTCAAGTAAAAAAAAAAAAAAAGGCTTTTCAGTCCCAAAACAGGATCAAACAACCTGCTGTGGAGTCTGGTTACACCATAACAATGGCTTACATTCACTCTCAGCCTTAGCACAAGCTTTCCCCTGAAAGGGTGTAGAGTATAGAGGGAGAGAAGAGTAAGTCTGGTTTTGGAAGGTGGGTGCGTACGAGGGGAATATAGTGATATCTTAGACGATAATGGTGTTGAACAGATTAGATGGTATCAGCCTACCATGTTTGTTTTCAGCTGTCGGCTTCTGGAGCTCTACTGAGATCCATGGCCAATGCCGCAGGCACCCTCAACCTCAAGAAAACTTTTAGATACTGGCACATGCAAGAAGTACTTTGATAGATAGCAGTCACATATCTTAAATAACGACAGCCAGGGAAGAGGGAGTAGCCGACGACAAATCGTTGTCTATAAAGTGAACTAAGGTGTCTGCCAGAAACCTGCTGTTGTCAAACTCAGTGAATAGTCGTAAGAGATGTTACAATACCAGATTTTCCTTCCTGATACCAGTTCCCTTAAATAGACCTTTGTATTCTCTGATTCTGACAACCACTTTGGTTTTCCTGAGATTCAAAAAATAAAAAAAATACAGGTGCGAGATAGCAGATTGCTGACATTTGACCACCATTGAACCCTCTGCTTGCTGTATGCTGTTACTTTTGTCATTTTCATACAACCCTTTAGCAGAGACCAGTTGATTTCTTTGGGGATGATTGGTAATGGGATTGGATTGCCCAATTTGGAGTGGTACTTGCCAATACAGTTGAGACAACATCAGTGGTTGAAAACAGTTCTATCTGTGTCAGAACAACTATTTCTACCTGATCAAATTGAACATTTGATGGACTTCTAATTGACTGGTGAATGAATGAGCCGCTCTTCAACGCTTGTCCTCATTAGCTTTGGGTTTTAAACTTAAAAATACTAACTTCCTGAAGATATCTTATTGCCATCCCTCTAAGCTTCTCTGTCCACAGCAGACCTGATTAATCGCCGACCCACAATAGACAGCTACTACCTGCTAACCTCCTGCTTCTAAAGCATTGAAAAGCAGCCTGGGCAATTTGTATTTGTTTTGCATTGGTTCAGTAGTTCTGGAGGAAATTAGTATGCAGTCAGGGATGGGAGAGCTTGTCAAGATCAGGGTGGGGGGAATCTCTACCCGCCCACCGAGTGGATCTACATTCATGAACAATGTTGACAAGAAAGCTGAATAGTGTAAAGACAAGGAGCAAATAAAATGGAGGAGAAGAGCATGAATATTCTTTTTCATATGAGTGCACCTTCACAGACGGGCCCTTTTTCTCTATCTATCTGTCTGTCTTGCATGTCTGCTCATCTGTCAAGACTCTCCATCTCACTGTTTCCTCCTCACACCCTCCAGTCTCTCCTCTCTTTCTGAAACCATGTGTCATACGCGTCAAAATGCTAAGGCCAGTCCTTTTTGAGGGTGTTCTGCTGGACCATAGAGCGAATAAACATCCATGTCAGGAGAAAGCGATCTGGGGCCCTTCTCTCGCTGAGCCCGAGCTCTCCTGGGAAACACACAGCTCATACAATGGATAGAGGAGGCCTTTTGTTGAGTCTCTGGGAGCTGCGGGGCTAGCTCTGGATCAAACAGGGGGTGTGTGTACATTTCTGAATTTTGCACGCACGCACACACACACACACACACTCACACACACATACACACACACACATTCGCGGGGCAAACCACACTGACATGCAAGAGTGAACACACACACCTTCGCCCACACACACACAGAATCACAGACTTTCCTCGTCTCTGTAAACTCGGTGTGACTAAGTAAACTTCTTCACCCTTTAGCAGTGGTTACCGAGGGCAGGAGGATGAATTTGAAATAGCCAGCGGGAGAAGAGAGAAGAGACAAAGAGCAGAATGGTGACGTAAATCATTGTTGGACTGATTTAAACTGGTTTAGTGTCAGTCTGAAGGGGGCTCACTGTTGTACTTTAAACAAACCCCAGTTCAAAGCCTGTGGCCGGGACTCCTCGTGGTGTCCAAGGCAGGGGAATCCTGCAGGGAAACATCTCCTGCGTGTGGGTATATAGAGCCTATGTGAGTGGCGAAGTTTAACTGCATACATGAAATATTTTCATTGATATGATATTGTATTAGCATAAGATAATGGGGGAAGGGGCTTTACCACTTAAAACATACTCATTACTAAGATGCAAAATCGGGTGGTTTTGTGGTTATTGCCTAAGAAATTAGTTTGGCAGGGCTGAATTTTGTGAGCAAATGTGGAGAAATAAAAAAGACAATAGAATATGAAGTTCTACAATTTACTTCGCCTCCACAGAATGTATCATTTTATTCAAGCTACTGCCTTGCTTCTAGCTGTCTGCAACTCGTGCGGCCTCTATGGGAATTCTTCTCACTGAAATGAACTCACACTGTCTGACCCTATTCATCCCCAGGACTGCACTTTCTCTGGGACTCCCCCTTTTCCAGTCCTGGTTTCCCACAGACCCCACTCTCTCTCTCTCTCTCTCTCTCTCTTTCTCTTTTTACATCTTCCCCTTCTTTCTCCCTACCTTCCCACTGCCTCCCCCCCCCGCCCCCCTTCCTCTTTCCAAGTCTCTGCCTTGCTTTCAACTCCAATTTTGGGCACAATGAAGTTGTTCTGGCTGACAGTTTGGCTGGTAGAATGAGTGTTGTTTGAGCCTGCTGTGTGGCCCTGTAGTGGGCCCATTCTCCCCCTCGCCAGCTCAGTTACCGAGGGCCTCGTTGGTGGGACACGGAAGCCATCCTTCCCCACGCTCTTCCTGACCCAAACAATTAGCCTCAAAGCGCTTTCGGCTCACCTGCGCCTCCTCTTTACATCTTTGAATACTTGCATACATGCTGGACATATGCAGTCGCAATAAAAGAGAGATGTTTACCATCTAATACAACATGTCTCAAGGGACAAAAAACTTTAACATTTAGCAACATGAGATTTGAAAGTGTTCAAGACCTTCATCCTCTTGTCTTCCAGTCACCATGTGGTTCTTGTCTATATTGCTTCTGTTGTGCTGCTGTCTCTGCTACACCACAGCCAGGTCAGCCTGATTTACTCCGTTACTCCATGTCTTGTAGGACGTGTCAGAAAGGATTCTGTATTGGGGTCAGCTGGAAAGACAAAGCCTGCAGCCCTCTCTCCTCTGTCGCTTTCAGTAAGCATCAACCAGCATCTTTCTCTCTCTGCCCTCAGACACCCCCCCTTCACTTTTTTCCATGTTTTTTTTTTATTTTCCAGTTCTATGTTTCTGTGTTCAAACGAATATAAGAGAAAATTATTTCCATCCAGACATACACACACAAAAACACAGACGCCAGGACATGAGAAAGTGGCTGGGAGAGGCCATGATGGGGGGACCATATGTCCAGGCGTTGTATATCAGTCGACTCGCCCTCAGCACTCTGCCGGACCACCATAACTTAGTTTGTCTTCAACACAAAGTTTGGTCCAAGCTTGGCTGGGTTCATTAGGAAGCTATTCTCTGCAGCCAATGAAGCTCAACAGACCTCCAACAAAGGAGCTAATCACACCCACCGCTGCTCTCTCTCCCCCTCATCTTAGCTCTGTCTCGAACAAAAAAAAAATCTCTATTTCTCACACGTTTTCTAAATGGAGACCAAATATAAGTAATCTGTCCTTGCCAAACAGTTGTTAACCAGCATTTTGACGAAAAAAGAACAATCTACAGACTGTGGAGCACGACATACAAACAATCACAGCAGAAAAAGACCTTGATGCTGACAGAAAACAA
Source organism: Labrus bergylta (assembly GCF_963930695.1). Lineage (NCBI taxonomy): Eukaryota > Metazoa > Chordata > Actinopteri > Labriformes > Labridae > Labrus > Labrus bergylta. Next base: position 13,423,802 of record NC_089196.1, read on the forward strand.
CAATTGTCCCGCAGTCATACGTTTCATTCTTTTGCGACTTGACATTGAATGCTACAGAAAACAAAAACAGATAATTGTGTCTCCATAGAAGATTCACACCTGTACCTGTTTGTGTATGTGACTTGACCCACAGAGTGTCATGTTCTCACCTGACAGACACTTCCCTGTCTCGGATGTGTTGATGCTGTGTGCGGAGTGTGTGCCTACCAACAATGTGTTGGTGAGTGCAATTTGAGTGCATGTGTGAGCAAAGAGGATGCAGTCCTCTGACAATGGAGAGCCCCGGGCTGCAGAATACTTGAAATGACCTTGAACCTCAGCATTCTCCATTCCCATGGCTGCAGGGACGGTGAGCATGTCTGTACTTTTGTGCATGTGTGTTTGAGGAGAAGAACAATGATGCTTTGCACTTTGTCTGTGCACATAATAGCTCTTCCAAAATTCTTAGTTCAGACAAACTGAGTAGATTTTTTTCCAAACAACCTATACCGTTTTAATACAGGTTGGGTTTTTATGTCATTCAATTAATTGAAACAGTCACTTGTAGATTGGGAAATTGAGACTATTTTTTTTAACCCATTTTGTGCAATATTATCTTAGCTTTCACATGTGTGTCCAACAACCTTTGAGTGACTGTTTTTGATCGCCCTGCATCCAGCAGCGTAAGAGGCTTGCTCCATACCATGTCCCCTGCTGCGCGCACAGGCAACAGGCAAGCAGTAACCCGACTGATCTGGACATGGCTTAAACACACTCGGTGTACACTGTAGACACTGTACACAAAGGCTTGTCTAAAACCGCACAAATACACATGCAGACAGACACACGTAGGAGCACACGCTGATGAAGAGGACTTGTTGGGTTAAGAATGGTGGTAGGGGGTAGGGATCTCGAAAATGGGGACCCAGCAAGGGGTGGTAAAGGCCATGTCACCATGCCCTGCTTGGACACAAATGTCAGCAGCATGACTATCTGTACATCGACACCCAGCAGTGAGTGCAGGAGATGATCAAGAAGAAACAGATAAAGAGGAACAGACTTAGCTGACGATAACAAAACAAGCAAGAGAGAACTGCCAATGTAAAAAGAATGATTCAAAGGCAACAAAAGCAACACCTTTCCATGAAACATCTATGAAACTATTTTTAACACTATTGGGCAATAAATAGATCTTTCTTTGCTTATTAAACCAAAGCTCTTTGCAACCTCAACATCAACAAGGATTTTTTTTCCCTAATAACTCAGTCAGATGTATTCCTCCAAGAGATGCAATCCTTTATGCAATCCCCCCTCTCATACCCCGTGTTAGCCTTCCTGCTCCCCATCTATTAGATGTTGCACATTTCAACTTTCAAAGTGGAGAGCGAACACAATGCCCTCTGCAGCCTAAAACAACACTGCATACATTATAAGTATTTTGCACTTGCACTTTAATATTCCAACAGATACAAACAAACAAGCACACATACACTATACACTGAGAATCTGAGGAAAATGCAATGTGTTTTTTTTCTCTCTTTTAAAGGTCAGAACACAACCCTGCACCATTGTGAGGCACTTTGAACACCAACAAAACACTTGCACAAATGCACTCAAAGTTAACAGAGATGAAATTCACTTTACAGCTTCTAACAACAGAATGTATGTACATTGTGATGCATTTTCCATTCATCCTTTCACCATTAGTGAAGCAGCTCTAAGCAGGGACCTTGGATTTGATGTTCAGACTAATCAGTTTGTGCTTTTTTTGTATGGGTTCAAATAGCACAAATGTTTGTGGGATTTAACTTGCAAGTTGGATATTCAAACATATGCATGAACACAAAGACACTCACACTCATTCACAGTCACAAGGTTACCAGTAGCCTTACAGACATAATGGCACTTTTTCAATCTTAGGTTGTCGAGAATAGAGCACAAAACATTTTAATTTTCGTGTTTTATTTTACAAATGAAAACATTTTTAAGAGAATTCATTTGAATATGTTTACCTCCGTGTTATATTGTAACGTATAATGAACTTGTCCTTGAATTTGAATGATCAGCCCAGAAAGTAGAGACATGCTTTACTATTTTTAGAATCTATTTTCTCTCTTTCTACTGTAAATGTTGTATTTTTGTCAATGCACAACTGTTCACACAATATGCACACAAAAAACAGGCAGGGATTCAATCCCCCTCCCCTCCCTCCTTTGCTGATAAAACATTTGGATAATCATGACAGAAATTTCACATCTTTTTGAAAAAAAAGCATAGACTAATTATTTACACATTGTTCAATTGCACAATCCTATATAATTGAAACACATTTTACAATGCACTCTGCCTTTAATTTCCAGATGGTCATAGGGTTGATGGCCCAGCACAAGATTCCCTGAACCCAAACCTGAGACCATCTTCCTGTCAGAACAAACTGAAAAACAAATCCTGCATCCCTTCTCTTAATACAATTTTCCTTCCTCCCCTTTCCCTTATTTCCCTTCGTTTCCCCCATTTCTACCCTCAGCCTGGAATCCAAACAGTTCCAGGCCGAGGATCCTCATTGAAAGCACTGTGTTCTTCTACTCATCACCGACACTTTTATAGAATCCTCCGCCAGACAGTGATGATTTGTGCCTGTGTTAAAGCGGAACTACTCCTTGCCTCTTTCACAATATAGATTGCTGCCATTATCTGGAGCCATTCCTCTATCTGACACAAAAAAAAAGGAGGCGACAACATTGGGGGGAAAAGGATGAAGGAATTTAAGCCAACTGCTGTATGAATTGCTGATGGGACCTGAGTGACAATTTGGTATGCAATTGTCAATGTCAGTCACATGGACGTTGTCATGTCTGAGTCCCATGCTGTGTGGAACCAAGCTTTAGTTGGTACATTTGTAGGAGGACAGTTCTCAATAGGGACCGTCGAAACAGCATCAAGCTTTTTTTAGTATAACTGATGGGAACTAAATAGGGTTTGGTTAATATAGACACGGATGTCCAGAGGTAAAGAGAAATTGCTTTGAGCTAGAACCTTTGAGTGTGGTGTAACCACTCCAATATTTCATCTAATGTGGACTGAATGTGGCGGAAATGCAAATTCAACGCTGTCCCCTTTCACATTGCAATCTTTTGTGGCCGTTGGGCATTGAGGGTGGGAAAAACCTTGAAGCGAAGGGGTTCCACAGGCCGCTCATTTGGGCCATGAATGAGCCAGTGCCCAAGCGGGGAAAGATGGTGTGCCAGTGGTACGCTCTCTGCTAATTGATTGCCTCTACTAACAAGAGTATAATGTATTCTATTGTGATCATCCTTTGCCCACGTTCATTAAGCCAGGAAGCAGCCTGATCTTTTTTTTTGTCTTCCTCCTGCCCCTGTCCCTCTCACCCCCCTCCCCTCCATCTCCCAATCCGCTTTCCCCCCCTCGTTCCTCTTCTCTTTGCCCCCCCTCCTCTTTTTCTTTTTCTCTCTCCATCGCTGGATGAGAAAGGTGACGCAAAGGTGGTATGACAGGCAAAGCATCCCTCACCATCTCGAATGCAAAAAAAGGAAGATGAACAAAGGACAGATGGAAGGAATCTAGTAGGTGGCTGGATGCTGCTGGAAGAAAGAGTGGATGAGAGGAAAAGACAAGGACAAGAAGGGTAGAAAAATATGGAGACAAAAGGAAGAAGGTTGGATAAGACGACACAATGCAAGTGCGGAAGAAAAGATCAAGTTCAGAGATTCTCCCACCATCCCTCCATCTCTCTTCACCGCCCCCCTCCCTTTCCATCCTCTGTTTCTGTCAGGTTCCCACTCACTCCTGCTCCCCCCCCCACCCCCCACCCCCCTTCCCCTCTTTTCACCCAACTCCCTTTTCCCAACTACTGCTCCTCACCCCATCTCTGGATCGCCTCTTAATAAGAGCTGGCGGGACAATAGTACCATTGTTGGCCGAGTTTGGGAACACCGGACTGAAACAATCGCTGTTTACCCAAGCAGTGGCACAGCCTGGACCCTCTCCTTCATTACAGCCGGGCCAAGTCTGATTAAGTCTATGCCACAAGTGCTACAATGAGCCTCTGAGCCAGCCACAAACACTCATCCTCTCCCATCTTTCTATCTGCTCCTCCTCCATCTCTAACTCCAAGCTTCCCTCCCTTTGTATTTCCTACAGTTAGAACTATGTTTGTATTTTTTCCCACTGTTTATATATGACTACCCTGTCTTCCACTGCAACATTGTCGCCCTCTGATCTACATGTTGTTTACTAGCAACAAAGATTAGCCAAAAAGAAAGGGAGTGGAAATTGTGAAGAAATGACGAGTTATTTCAAGAAACCTACAGTGAATCTGTTCTATTTCCAAATGTCCTTCATTATCTAGGACAAGGCTTATTTTCTTTTATTAAAAATTCCCAAAGGTTTGAACATGCTGCAGGCAGTGCAAATTTGTCTGTCTGTAAGAAATAAGCGAAAACTCCCTCTATATAATGGTTTGAGATCATAAAAAAAAAATCAGCATGGAGGTGGCATTATGAAGCTGATGCTTGTGGCAGAGACTCACTGAATCAGTGGATTGAAAGCCTTTTCACTCAGCCACATCCCTCAGCTCTGTGGCTTGTAACAGAAGCATGCTAGCAGCACTATGCAAAGCAGCATCATGAATATGCGTAATTAGGTGGGACTGGGGTAATTTTTCTGGGTTATGGGATGTGACATTTGTGGAGCAGGAGCATACATCATACGTGAAAGCACGACTGACAAATGTGTAATCCCTTTCTCTGCAATAAGGCGTTTCACACGTCGTAATGCAAAACATAGTTTAGCTTCATACGCTCAACAGCTGTATGTAAAAATGCAGAAAATCATTCTGGCAATCATCCACTCACAGCCATGCATGCATCGACATGCACAGCTGGATATATAAAGACACTACAGAATGCACTGTGCATATCGAACCAAAATAAATCTGTGCATATGAACGCTATCACAGTCAAGATTTTTAAAAGCCGTTAGTAACACAATAATAGAGGGACTTATTTGTAACCACAGGAAAAAGAGAAAAAAAGGTTGTTCTTAGAGTCACAGAATTACTCAATGATAATGAAGAAATAGGCCAAACCATAGAAGGCAGGAGGACATGGACTTAATATAATTTCATGGAAATGTTGCACAGCAAATGACAGTCAATGAAAATTCCTTTTTTCGGATTGTTGAGAAATATCAAGAAATGTAAGCGTCTTCTGTAATCTAGGGCATGTTTTATGCATTTTCTTTGCTGCATTAGTGCTCAATTCAGATGAACCTTCAGAAGAGCTGTACCATGTGGAAGCATAAATAAGGACAGGGACATGGTTGCATAGGTACACTGACAAAAGCATCTTTTAATAATTGGATCATATTCCTATACAACCAGACACACACTCATGTTCATGTGTGTACACTTTCAACACACATCTCTTGCTCTCTACAGAGAGAGCCAATTTATAGATACTGTTCTGAACCCCCAGCACCACCTCTTGCCTCTCTCTTTGCCTTGCCATGCACCTTTCCCTTTCCCCCCCCATTCACCCATACAGAGGCGCGCACACACACACACACACACACACACACACTCAGACACACACACACACACACACACACTCAGACACACACACCACCCTGCCACAATCCACCGCCCTGCCACACATACGGAAGGGGAGGACACATCCCTCATAGCACCCAGGAAATTAACTTGACATTTGATGCAGACAGAAAAAATATATTTCAGTGGGGGGAGGAAAAAAAAAAACAAAGTGTACTAAAGCAGAGATAGCATAAACCCATCCCTTGTTCACCCTTCCCCACCCCACCCCCCTTAAGTCCAGGGACGCATTCGAGGGGGATTTCAGCAATCTGCAATGCAGACGCCACTGGGTGCCCATGGAAAAAATGAGCTTCATCTTTTGCCTGTCCTTTTCGGTGTATGCTGTCTGTCCCTCTTTGTTTCCATCTTTTATAATGCCGGCGCTCCATTTTCATATCCACTTCCCCCTCCCATTTCAGTCCATCTCTCTATTTTTAAGGAAGTTGAAAAAAATGTAAAACAGTATTGGAGGATCACTTGATGGTGCATGCGTTTGAAATTAAAGCACAGGCTTCTAGCTGCTCCTTGTGAATACAAAAAAAAAAAGAAAAAAAAGAGGATGTTTTGAATCGTTGCTATAGCTTTTTTCAATTTAGCATCAATATTCTAAAATGCTGACCACTAATGCACACTTATATCCCTGGGATGTGTATTTGTATTCAAACTGCTTTGTAAATCTGGGTTAATCACTGCAAAATAAACAATAAACACATATCCCGATTGTTATTTTGTGTGACGCAAAAAAAATAAACGTCTTTTCATTTAGTCAGACAACCGTGTGCCTCCAATTTCATGCGAGCGATGTAGAAAATAACGTGCGCCGTGATCCTGCATATGCTTGATAAGATTAACAATCGCATCAAAGGCCCACGGTAACCTCGGCATGAAGCCCAAACACCACGAGCGAGAGCAGGCCGCAATTAATACATCATTATGCACTGCTACAGTTTATAGCCGTGAACACACAACACACAGCACGACCAGCGACCAGCTAGTGTCTGTCTCAATATCTGCGGCATTAGACATGCAGGAATGTTAACATCATTATGCACAATTGTGAATGTCTGTCTGTGCCCTCCCCCTTTTTTTCCCCCTGCCATATTGTGTCTGCAAGTGAGTCTCTGTGTGTGTGTGTGTGTGTGTGTGTGTGTGTGTGTCATGTCTGAAAGATGGCGGCATTATCTAAATATGCTCATTTTATAAGGAAGTTAAAAACAAATGGTATGTATGTATGTCTAAGGGAACCTTTCAGTGTGATGTGGTTAAAACATGTCTACGTTAGTCAGACATTTTTGATGTGATGCTGCAGAAATTAATTTCATTACAGAAATACATGCCATGTGAAATGAGTTAATTTTTCTTTAAGGTCATATAGCGTTCTTCTACAGAGACAAACCTACAAATAAGTATTGAATCAGAGCTTTGAATTAACCTTAAATTGAACACACACTTGAATATTTTCCACTTTACAAATGTCTCACACTCTACAATGCTGTGTTGTATTTTCAAATATGAAAAAATGAGACATCATTTAAGATGAAGTACACTGACAATTGGCTCAAAAAAGGGATCTTTTTGCACTTGCTGTATTAATGCACCTTTGGTAAAGCCCTGATGCTTTAAGGTGAATGTGTTAGTCTTTAGAAAATTAATGGATGGAATGGATTTAGATTGTTTTTTGTAAAATAAAACAATATGAGTATACTGTTCTCCCGACGCATTACAGCATTACCTAATCCCGACACTTACTGACCACGCTCATGAAAATGTCACATGTTTGATGAAGTTGCATTTGTAACTGGGAGGGCGAGGAGGTGAGGAAGAGAGGACACATTCATTAGCGCTAGGGTTTGCTAAACCGCTCTGCATTTCTCTGACGCGGCGCAGTCAAAATATTGCATCATCCAAACACAAAAATGCACCGCAATGCTGCAGCCAATGAATCCTTTTGCATTCCCTATGCTGCGCCTCTTGAATTAACACTGCATTTGTGGCATCGTAAGAATTAAATAAACAGATCCCAGCTAAAAAAACAACAACTAATAAATACACACACACACACACACTACATATTGTTGTGGCATTGTGGGTAACTAGATCTATCCAGGATGTATCAGAGCAAACTCTGCAAATAATTTTATAAGACTGTGTAGAAGAGATTCAGAATGTGTTTCAAAACCAATATATATTTCTGTTATCTGCCACAACTTAAAGGAAGATTGTCCAGCGAGTGTTGTGTACAAAATCCTTGGCATCCCTCTGCTTATACAAACAGCCCTCCTGCCACCTTGCTGTTCCTAGCTGCCAGCGATTTGCATTCATTTGCATGATTTTTTACGATGTGCATATCCTTTGTTCTGACTGTATGATGATGCAGAAGACACCCTCCCTACGCAGCGCTGTTACACAGCCCGCTGAAAGCTACTTGGATATTAAATATGAAAAAAGAAACTGTAGTTTTATCCCTGTAGTTTTATCTGTTTAATTATAAATTGATAAGACAAGAAGTAGTCAGATACTAGACTGATCATGGCACACCGACGATAATGCGGTGCATCAGAATGAGGGAGTGAGTGAGGGGGGAAGATGAATATGTTGTAGATTTGTGGAAATTTTTGAGCAACCGTGGAAAGGACATATTGTGCTATCGCTAAGAGGCATGAGCATCTGCAATATATAGCACAGGGAAAAGATGGCATCCAAGCATGAAATATGGAATAACATGACAAATAGGAAATATGGAAACTAAATCATAGAAAAGAAAGAAGACCATTCACATATATTACAATGTTTTCATAAATAATGTGCCTCTTTCTCTTCAGTCATCATTAATGTTGTTTGCTTCTGTATTACAAGAATTAACCCTTTGTACTTCCTTTTCTTTCTTAACTGTGCCTATACCTTTTCTAACTACAGAATGTTTTAGACACACAGACACACACACACACACACACACACACACACACGCACACGCAGACACGCACACGCACACACACACACACACTGCTGACAGTCAGTACTTGTAATCATGCGGGCTCATGCAGACGACTTCATTAATCGCTGTGGGCGAGCACTGATGCTCCACAAGCTGGCCTACAACGCTGAAGGGTTTATATACTCAAATGTTGTGCCACATTATAATACTACTAACAATCAGCTGTACTCCATGTATGCACGTCTGATAAATTATTATGAGTACAGCACAGGAAATATGTACTGTATCTAAATCATTCTGTATTTTCAAAGATTAATTAATAAATGGCAACCACCACAATGCAAAAATGGAGGGTGCAAATATATATTTTTTTGTGTCCGAGCAAAGACAAATAATAATCATGATAATAGAATACTACATTTTGGATCAGATGGAAAAGAGAGAGAGGAGAATATACCCCCAAAATAGAGTCCTTGTCCTCATTTCAAGTGGGAACATTTCCTGATATTGTCAAAGTACATCTAAATCTGCAAAGATGAAAAGCTGTCCTGGTTTCCTGTTTCAACTTTAAAACCTCGACCCTGACATATTCTGCACACAGAATGTGTGTGTGTGTGTGTGTGTGTGTGTGTGTGTGTGTGTGTGTGTGTGTGTGTGTGTGTGTGTGTGTGTGTGTGTGTGTGTGTGTGTGTGTGTGTGTGTGTGTGTCTGTTCCTTTTTAAAAAAGGCCTATACATTTCTAACTGAATAATGCAAAGTCACATATAGGGGTCCGCTGACCCTAGTACACTTTACAGGCTTTTAGCAGACAGAGTAAGGTCTGTGTGATGTGAAAGTTCAGTCCGTGTAGAAAAAATGGTTTAGAAGATGCCGCACAGATGTTGTATTTACTCTATCATGTTGGATCTTAGAGTGAAAAGATTTATTATTATAAGTCGAAAGGCAGCTTTCTCTTTCTGTTCAGGGAAGTGGTTGGTGTTTAAAGCTGTTGACCCACCTCTACAACTTCCTCTTTAACAAATGGCTGACTTCAATTGAACCCTTAAATATTTTGATTAAATAAAAACAGTGATCCTGTCTTTTTTTTTTTGCTTACATGCTAAGCTTGGGTTTTCTTTAAATAACAATACCAAGGTTCAAGTGGGAAGATGTTCCATTTGTAGCAGTGCTGTGGTGCCAAAAGCTTTAACTACTTACAAAGAGGTACTTTGTGTAAATTTAAAGTAGAGTTTGCTGGTTGTTATCTCTCGGGAGTAAAGTCCATATAGATACAGACTTGAGCACTGACTTTTCCCTTCCCAGTGACTTGCCCTGCCCTTTTAATTGGCCCTTCTGAGCAGCACACCCACAAGTGTGAGTACTGGGAGTAATTAGGACGAGTAACACCACCGCACAGTGAGGCCCATGGGCGCTGACATACCACCTCTTCCCTTCAGCCACTTATTTTTTCTGTCTTAGCATCTCCATGAGATAAACTTTTGACTCTGGGAAACTCTCAACACAGAAGATTTAGTGTCACTCAGATGTTTCCACCTCGATTCATTCTTTTATACCAAAGTTCCCATATCATTTTATTCCATCATTCCAAAAGCATGGCATACCAAGCGCTGTTGTATATATTCTGCTGAGCACAACCGTTGTCAATAACTTCAGCGAGCGAGGTTTTGGATATAAGTTTAGCAAACTAACATCCTAGATTTTCACACTACTTCAGCCTTGTGAGTTGTCGTCTCCTCTTAAGAAAATTGGGGTCAAAGTGGAAATACAGAAGGCACAGATCGTGATCAGATGCTGCAGCCTGCTGATATAATACATAATTCCTTGTCATGAGAGCAAACTCTGCTCATTAAAATTTTTGTCCATCTTCAATAACATAAAATGTCACATTTAATAATGGCTGAAGGTCTAATTAACGGAGCAAGAGGTTCTGCACGCAATGCAAACAAAAGTCAGGGCTCAGGCCAATTAGTACGACTTTGTGGGTTTCAATGGCTAGTGGACATTTTTTTTAAATCACTCCACTGTTGTAGTTACTGTAGTTGTGTGTATTTTGTGTTGTTGTTGTGATGATGAACAGTGAACAGTAACCTCTGTTTCCCCTGTGCTTCTTGTCTTTGGTTTGGACCACAGGGCAAAGAATGGGTCATGGGATTTGATATTGCCCACGATCACATCGCCTGAGCTGCCTTCAAACTGCTGTTATTCTGTTTACTGTGTCCTCTGGACCACTACTAACATCTATGCCTTCATCCAACACACACACACACACACACACACACACACACACACACACACACACACACACACACACACACAGGCTAACTTTGCTGCAGGCAAACAGACACACACTCACACATCAGCAGAGATAGACACACAGGAGGAAAAAACACTCAAATCAAACTCCTGCCTACAATGAAATGTGGCTGAATTTTACCAAATTATCAGTACTTTGTATTTATATTTCTTAAATGAATATTAGATAAATATCAAAACCATGTCAAGAGCAAATAAGTCAAGAACTAAGTGATTTTGGAATCTGAAATAATGAAACTATAATTTTAAGAGCTAAAATAGAAAAAATAAAATAGTGTGGCAGGGAAATATCTCAAATTGTATTTTACACGCCAACACGTTAAGTCTATAAAGGCTATAACTGTATACACATATAGACACACACATTTTCTTTTTGAACCCAGGTTTACCTCATGTGGGTCCATTGGAGAGCAAAATCCCAGAGATCTGGTGTTGACCTCTGCTTCCTGCTGCCAGCAGTTCTCCACAGCTCCTCTTCCCCATCACTGCAGCAAAGAGAAACACACGTACACACACATGAGTAGGGAGTGACTACGATTACCAAGTGGTAACCTATACATGCTGAATAACTCTTCATGAGCAAAACACAATTTACATATTTACACTCAAAAGACAGAAGAGTTAGGTAAATACATACTAAAAGAAGGAAACAGAGGCAATATTTACCACAGCTGAAGTATACTGGCAGGGGTTTAAATTTGCAATAACTTTTTGCAAATGTCGTCTCAACCTCTTCGATTTAGCACATACACAAAAGTGAAAACGTGGGACCTTTATGGCACATGAGAAGCTGCTCTACAGATCATGTAAAGGTCACAGGGGAGATGTTGTTTCTCACTTCAAATAAATATAAAATGTAGTTTAAATTAGAAACTTGAAGTTTTATTTTTAAAATCTTGATGCTGAAATACCTCACATTAAACTGTTAATTCTAGTTTAAGCACTACGGTCTTCAAGGTGTATTCTGTTGTATGGTAATGCTGATTTAGCAGCCGTGCTGTTGAACCCGGCCACCCCTGACCCAGGCCTCCTCTCACTGGAGTGAGGAGGTCAAATGTCAAGGCTAAAGGACAAGTCCATTAGGGGTCAAAGGTAAGCATTATAAATTGTCGCAGTCAATGGTTGGTTTGGCACCTAATGTTTGACCTTGCACAGCCACATGCCGATGGACTTCTATAACCTATAAGCATGTAATATTTTTCCAATCATATCCAAATTACAGTAAAAAAAAAAAGGTCAGATGTCAAAGATGCTGTGGATAAGATACGCAAAAAATGCTCCTTTGCTAATCCAGTGAATGTTTTTTCTCTTTTGTAAGGTTGTGAAGGCTGCCTTTTTTTCCTTTTTTGTGAAGTTTAAAAGGGTTAACTTTATAAGCATAATTAAAAAATATGTCTCCTGATAGACTCAGAAGGAGAATATACAGTACACAGGAGTATAAAGAGTTTACTGTAATGTCTTTCTTCTGGATCTCATGCTGTGTTCCCGAATGATCGTGAGCCTCTTCTGGCATGTCAATATCAAACTGACAGATGCCACATTTTATTAGAGCTGCATGTCAAAGTGTACACACACACACACACACACACACACACACACACACACACACACACACACACACACACACTAACCCAACACACACGTGTGCATAGCTACACATTTGTACTTGCACTGAAACCCACACTGACAGGTTGCATAGCAAGACACAAAACACAAAACACTCATTTTTGTATTTAGTTCTGAATTTTATTGATCTGTTTTTAATTACTCTTTTACAAAAATAACATTAACATAAAGATCCTAAGAAAAAATCATTAATGTTAGAAAATATTAACTTATAAAAGCAATGAAAAATGGAGTACTAAGAAGCAGCAATAAAAACAATTATTAACACTGGGTGTATTGTCTTACTCCCCTATGCAGTGTTTAACACTAGTCTGAGAGGGTTTGTGGTTTGTGAGGCAAACCATAGTGTGAATGTGTGTGTGTACATGTATGTGTGTTTGTTTCCAGCCCTACGGCAAGGTTTTAGGGTAACTATACAGCCCCCTCCCCTCCACCTTCAGCCCATTCCCTTTGCGGCTTGTGTGGCTTGTCTCATCCCATCTCCCTCCTGCTCCTCTATCTCCCTCCACTCCCCTCTCCTCACCACTATTCTGCTCCTAGCCTACATGTGTGTGTGGGTGGGGGGGAAGGGGGGGGGTTAAGGGTTGGCAACCAAAGTGTCAAGACACAACCCCAGTGTTAAAGCAGGTGATTATAAATATAATGTAAATGTATATGTATCACACATAATCACACACACACACACACACAGGTGTGATACATGATTGATGGGACATAAACATGGATCTTTTATCGAGTGGAAAATAGGAAATATGCCTTTGTGCCTTGCACTGATCTGAAGCAGTTGAAGACATGTAAAATTGTTAAAACTCTACATCTAGCTTGTATTGCTGCACAGCTGTGTTGTGTGACTCCTCAACAATTGCACCTGCTTATGTGACAAAAAAGAAGTCGTCATAGAACAAAAGCATTTCCTACACGAGAGGTGTGTCTACTCTCCACCCCGGTGGCTTCCAGCGTTTCATTATCCAAAGTCGAGGTCTGCTTTGCCACCCATCTCCCCCATGCTGCCTGTCTCATTTCCTCCCGGTAACAATCCATTAGCCAACGCCGGGCTCCAACATGCACACGCTTAATTATTTGCACTTCTTTGGCAGCACACCAAGGCGTCCCACTCATCGGAGGAGATGGGGATAATGGTAGGGAAACAACTGGTGTCCTATGTATACGTATGCGTTATAAAATACACAACATGCTCTCTTGTGTAGGGACAGCCAACTCACACGGACAAAATATCCACCTATAAAAAACACACTTCTAGTATATACTGACAAACACGGCAGTAAACCTGATCTACATATGAACAAATCAACAACCCATTGAAACCAAAACTCTAATACCTCTGATAATGTATCTTTTTAAACTGATACACACATACACTATGCATCAAAAGAAATGGGGATGATGTGTGTTATAATTCATCTTGAATAATTTCCTGCACATTCTTCTTCATGCTCTGCCTCAGGAGCACTTCAGGATGAAAGGAATGCTAATTCTGTTTCTGTATCTCACTGAAAAATGTGTGTGTGAGTGTGTATGTGTCGCCTCACTAAGCACATTTATGATAATTAACAGATAGGGGAGGTCAGCAACGGTGTGTGTGTGTGTGTGTGTGTGTGTGTGTGTGTGTGTGTGTGTGTGTGTGTGTGTGTGTGTGTGTGTGTGTGTGACAGTAAGAATGAGTTAGAGAGAAGGAGACCGAAAATGAGGGGGAAACAGTAAAGCGCTGATTTACATAAATTGGAACTACTGTTGCCGACTCCCTTTCTCTGCTATGTGGCATTCGTATTGTATTAACATTTTTACTGTTACAGTTTTAAGAAAGGCATCATCTCACACAAAAGTTATAGAGATAACTAACACACACTAAAAAGCTGCACGTTAGCCTTTAAGATTTCAAGTAATTACACTTGTACATTTGTGTAATGTACAATGTGCTTGATACATTTCAATTACATGTGGAACATACAAAATGACGAGCTCTTCAAGTAAAAACGTCATATAAAATTATAAATATACTTCAATGACTTGAAATGTTTTTAAATTAAAATGCATTACGTCCCATTACAATGTTTTGCTAAATCAAGCTGAAAACAATTCAGGCTTCTGGCTCTAGAGCTGAAAATGAGTAAATGTTGTTAATTGGGTTCTTATATTTTAAGAACACACCTGATTTCTACTGTCGACTATTTGCACCTGTACCCTACAAACGGCGTGCAATACAAAGCTAAACACAGGCCGAACTCGTAGGCGACAGTAATCGAGGGAATTAATACATGGAAATGAAATGCTCAGCATGCATAGCAGCCGATGACAGTAATTGAATAATTGACTTTCAGAGCTCTGTGTTCCTGTCCACACAGCAAGAAGAAATGTGTATGCGTTAATATCTATGCGTGTGCGTGTCTATGCCAGCGGACATTTTAGGTCTACCCTCCTCACACTCTCACTACTGCCAAACGCCTTAAGATGGTGGCACCTTGAGGCAGAGAGAGACACTCGTAGAGAAAGTCAACCTCCTCCTCCCTTTCCTCCTTCTTCTTCCACCTCGGGTCCTCAACGACAACACAGGACAGGCCCCCCTTCCTAACCCTTAGCCCCCCTAATAAATATTTAATTCACCCCTCTCTAATAAGGATATTAGGCGAGTACACCCCAGCCTTGGCGTATATGCATGAGTCCTTTCTCATCAAATTTACATAAAAGGGCCAGATGCTAATGCGAGCGTAGCAACTACTGCTCACTATTCTATATGCGCTGGTACTGGCTCTCCAGTCCGAGAGCCCATATAATTTAATTGCCGACCAGCATATATTTTTCAAATGGTTCCCCCGTATTCAAATTGCTCTGAGTCCTCGGTACCATATGCTTTACAAAGTGTGCAAAGACGGGCATATTTTAATTGTAGTGGCTGCCTGACCACAGTATTTATGATTACTTAATGGAGTCTGAAGCCCCTCCCCTTTATATGCAAAACGACCTACTACAGGCGCGTTTATGCATAATAAAAAAGAAAAATAATCTGCATGTGAAGACCATGAATATGGTACGGTACGTTCTGTTTCACATAAGTCAAAGCTTTTTGAAATTATCATTCAAATACAAAAAAAAATGCCACTGAAATTTTACAAAACTGCATTAATCTGATATAATTAATATATTTCTATATATAAAGAATACTCGTAGAACATGAGGAGGAAAAAAACAGTAAGAGGCAATTATCATCATAATTTAGAAATGGGTACCTTCATATTGACAGATCATGAAAGTACTTACAGTTAAAATGTGGAAAAAAAACAACTTTCAGACCACTTAAATGTAAAGCATAGCATATGCTACAAGCCGCTCAATGTTTGTAACTAATAGAGGATGAATAATGCAGTGACACGAGATATATTATTTACACCCTTTCATCTTTGAGGAAGATTCAAAGAATATTTCAGATGCAATTATACTAATTTATTTATAGTGCATAGTATTTGCATAATCAAAAGCCAGTGGAGCACAGATATCCTAGAGGACACACTGCAGCAGCGTTTTACATGTAGTACGAGAATAGCATTTTAGCACACAGCCATATTGTGCACTGCTGCTGACAGTGTGTTAATACCTTATCACGCAGCAACATAGCTCTAAGTATAATGTACTGGTTGGAAACATGATTATCAGTGACATTAAAGGAGCAGAGGGTGAAAATAAATATACGTGGCAATTTGATGACATTATTGATTTAGTACCATTTTTTATTAAGATAAGAATTAAAAGCAAGTATCATCATGTGATATTATCCCAGAATCTGAAACTCAGGGGTTCTACAACCATCATGGTCAGCTCACACAGCACTGATATGTGTCTTTATTATAAGTGTCTTATATATTTATATATTTGACTCAACAAACTATTTTAACATGAATGCTTACACTGAATCAGCCAAAATCAATTTATTCTGAAAGTTATTTCTAACTATCCTTGTATCAAATATGAAATGGGATGAACACAAGTGTTTTCACCATCCCAAGCGATCATTAATGTTTCTCTCGTATTACCTTCTAAGTATGATTTTTTTTTTTGCAACTGATGGAGAGTTAAGACTGATAAGGCAGGCAAATTTGGGACAACCACATTTTGGTTTCACTAGCCCTTACAGGTTGTAATTGTCAGCTTGGTGCACAGTAAAGGGGAAAAAAACACAAGCTTACAATTTTAAATTGACTGACTATATATACAGATTAACAATTTAGTTGAGAATTTGTTGTGTTAAGGGCCAAAGTTTCACTTTGTTGTTAGACTGTACAATTTGACTCTCCACATAGCTATTAGTTGCACATTATTCTTCATGTCATAACTATCAAAGACATGTTAATACCAAAGGAGTCAAAACTATCTCACCATGCCAGACAATAACAAACTACACCCAGTACAAGGATCTGTTTCAAACACCATCACTTGACACTTTACACATGGAATATGGTTCTTTGATAAAGGTGCCTGTCTGACATGTCAGTCGTGCATATCCACACAGTTAGCTAAAGGGGAGGGCCGTACAGCGTGGCAGAGCACAGCATGCCCGCTGCTCCCCACAAGACGCTCAAGTGGCCATGCATGATGTCATTAAAAAAGGCTCAACCATGACATTCCTCAGTGGATTATTGGAAAGTTATGGCTGGCTGGTCTGTTATGGAGAGAGGTCAATCAGATCCACGTTAATCGCCAATGACACCATTAAGGAGGACAATGACACCTTTTGGCTGTTTGTGTGTTGATATGTGTGCCAAAGACCCATGTACAATTTTAGACTTAGTTTTTAGCCTTAAATGAAAGCCACAGACTCTCACACTTAAACTTACAACATTAATCGACACAAAAAAAGTTTAAATTAACCAGAGCGTGTATGGCTATCTGACAGGAAGCATTTAATCAGGATACTATGCGTCTACATAGAGCCATGGAGACAGGGAGTGGGTGGCACTCGCGCATCTTGCATAGAGACCTGAACACACATGCACAAAAACACACACAATCTCACACACACACACAAACCAGGAATCTGTCCTGCAATGGCAGGGGCTGATGCTGCCATGCGCACGGTGATCTCACCTACCGTTGCCGTGGCGACACCAACCAGAAGGAAAAGCCTTATAGTGTGTGCGCATGCGTGTGTGCATGTGTGATTGTGACAGAAGCTTGGGTTGGAGGAGGAGGAGGAGGAGGAGGAGAAGGAGGGCCTGCAGGAATTCACATTGTGCCTGGCTTGTTTAAGGTTTATGCCTCATTCACTTACTACCTTTTATCAGGGGGGAATACTGAGCCGGCCCTTTCAATTATCAAGGCAGTAAATTCAGCGTGGCTGTATCGTTAAAAGAACAGGCCAGTGGTTTAATAGGTAACGGGGCAGTGCCAGGGATGGGAAAGGGTGTATGTCAATTAATTTGCATAAACTATATTTTGAGATGAAGAGAAACAGGAGGCGATACATGCAGAGATACATGCATACAGGCTCAAAATTGACACATCAGGCATACAAGCAGACATTCTGCACACATGCATGTCAGATGCATACACCGCCATTCTTATTTCTCCTCCAAAAATATACTCCCCTACCACTACCAGCTGGTATTGTTGAATTCTATTAGTGATGAAGAGCTAACTCAGACTATAGGGGTCATCTGCTCATCAATGGGTGGCGGTGGCCGGGCTTGCTCCACAGCCATGAATGCACTGAATTCATTACCCCTGGTGCACAGATGGTGTCTGGCTGCCTGTCTCAAGTTCAAGTTCATGTCCAGGAGACACACACACACACAGAAAAGAGAGAGACAACATGGCCCAAGCCAGACAGACAGACGTTGTTGACTGAGACACAGCCATTGTTCCCCTTTCATTAACATGATGTAGTGGCATCACCGGCTAGCCAAGAAGCCTCGGTCAGTTAACCGCAGAGACACAAACATGCATGCATGGATGCAAACACAGACGTTCATAGAGATTCACTTGGAGCTTCATTATAAGGCTGTTAAAACTGCTCCCAATATTAAGCTATGCTAACCTGAGAAAATAATCTTGACTGTAGCTGGCTAAATCTGCATTCAGCTCTGAATATAATAACTTTTCAACTGAAAATAGAAGCCATACATCTACCCAATGTGTTGTGCAAAACTAATCTGGGAGAAGTCCTCAACTTGAACCAAAAAAATAAAATACAGCTATGTAATACATATATATATTAACAAATGGCACCTGTATGATGACCATGATCACGTCTTTTGCTTAGCACAGATATTATCCTGGGCACATACATGTAGTAAACCGTCTTCGTCACCTGCCAAACGCAGCATACAAGCACAGAGGAGGTACATAAAAAAACCCCAGGCACACTCACATAAAATATGCTGATTGACCGTCTTATGAATATGAAAGCGCCAACCATGGTCGCCATGGTTTTTGTTACTCAACAAATCACGTGACAACAATGGCTGCAGCACGCTATATGTGTGAGCTAGAAGGAGGGCAAAGCCAAGTGCGTAGCTCCCTCATTTACTGAGGAAAAAAAACACTGTCACCACTCATTTCTACATGCATAGTCAAATTGCACGCCTGTATTTGTGAATATATGGTGCACGGCGAAATTAATGGATGGCCTTTTTTTCTGCAACATGCTTCTACTGTGAGGACATTACTATAAATAATAGAAAGCATAGTTTTGCAATCTAACTGACACACTGGTATACACATTCCAGCTGTGTATACTATTCTGTTTCATTTTTAGAAACAGAGGAAAAGAAATGAACATTTTATACTATCAGGTAAATTTGAAATGTAGACATAGAGGCAACCTCCTCATCACAGGTAGGGAATGCAGTTCATTATTTTTAGGGACTCAAACCAGCAGGGGTTACCAGTGTTCATAAAAAGCACTAATGTGAAGCAAATTGGTGAGATTAACTCCATCTCTAGAGACACGTAGTAAAGACCTGCATTCAAACCGCTGCCAACACACACTGCATCTCTCCCACATGCAGCCCAGGAACACGAGAGGCTAAGAGAGGAGATGCATGCAAGTGTGATTTGCAGCTGTTTGAGACGTGTGATGAAGCTTTCTCCTTGTATGAGTGCAACTCAGAATTGCATCGCATTTCCTTTTGACTGTGTGGATTTAGGTGATTTTTGTGCTCTGAAGGATTGACTTCCTGTCTAGTTTTGTGAAGGTAAAATTAAAGCCATGATGTGGTGACTATAACCACCCAAACCTCTTAAAATAAACCATTAGCATAGACTTGAATATAGATATATTAGAGGACTTGTTGTTGCAAATTGTTATGTGCATAAGATATGGTGGCTTGGTTAAATATTCTAGGTTTTTCCCCACTCTGGGCTGGCATTAAGTGTGGCCCCCAGACTTGAAAACAGAGCCCCCTTTCATAAAGCCAGAGGACGATTTCAATCGACTTAACTGGGGACAATAAGACTTGTTTTATTCAGCGCTGCTCAGACCAAATTGTGTTCTTTCGGGTAAACGACCTGGTATTGTGTGCTGTCTTTGACAGAGGTCGGGAACAAGAGACACTAGTTTTGTCTGATGGTGTGAGAAAGTCGGCAAGGGACCTTTTCAGCAGAGGCAGTGTGGAATTCAGCCACTGTGGCTCTGCTTAACACTGCACTCCAATAATCCTCTGTTGCAAAGAGCCAGCTTCACAGATTTCTGAGCATATGCTAGACTTGAACTATGGCTTAATTCGAAAATGTTGTAACCTGGAGTTTCAGAGACATACACACTTTCACTGAAGCTGCAATGAGTATAAATAAAAAAGAGATACAATATCAGAGTGCGTTATTAAAATAAGCAAGCCAGTTTTAAGCACGTGGTCTGAGCCGGAAACAGCCTGTCATCTGACAGATCCAGCAGTCAGCAAGTTCATAACAGCCTCCTCAAGTTGTGTGTAAGCTTTGGAAAAATACACAACTTTTTTTATGTCCAACTTAAAGCACCACTGCTAAAAGTGCAAAAATGTCTAATGAAGACCTTTTTGTAAAATTATCAAAATCCATAAAATAAACGTTTTAAATCAACTGATGATGTTTTATTGTTTTAAAAACTTTATGAAAGTAGAGGTTTTGAATTTAGACCACTTCTATATTTTTTCCAAAAATGTGTTATGTCACCTATATTCTAAAACACAGTTCTCGTAAATTGTCGTGCAGCAACTTTAATCTCACATTGCTCTTGTCCACGGTCAAGTTCAAATACAAACAAAGCGCCCCGATGTCACTTATTCAAATTCCCCAGACTTCTTTGTGCAACATTATCTGCGCCCTCGCTAATTCTCACGAGTTGTAAAACGGCTGGATCCGCGCGCTCTAGAGGGGCATATGCAGGATTACAGATTTGCAGCACATCCCTTTCAGATTCATAAACCCGCATAGTTTTAAGATAATGACCCAAAGTCCTCATTATCAGTACAATTGGCGAGACATTACGCATTCAGGAGGACCGTTACTACTCCAAGTTTAGGAGCGCCGCGTCGGCTGGGGCTGGGAAACGTCGCCTCTTTCTTTGGGGATGCAGATGAGTCTGGTGCACTTGACGTCTTTTCATGACCCCTGTCGCCCCCCCTCCCAGCCCCTTCAGGCCCTCACGGCGCTGTCTGTCATATTGGGCCGGGGTATGGCATTGCCACTTGCCCCACCGAGCGTGGGAATGGGATCGTCCAGTCGTTCACATCTCCTGCACTGCGGTTAACGGAATCAATTAAGCAGGCCCGGCCCCCCCACACACACACACACACACGTCTCCCCAATCCCCTTACTCACCCCCCCCCCCCCCTCTCCTCCCTCTTCTGTCACCTCCCTCCTGCTCCTGACCCCACACTCCCCCACCCCTCTCTCTCTCCTTCTCTCTCTCTCTGTCTCTAGTTTTGTCAGTTCACCATACATCCTAATTATTACTGTTTAGGATGCCAGAGCCGTTTCCTGGCTCGACTCTGTCATGCTGAAAAAAAAAAGAAATAATAGTGACACGTGGATTTTGGAACAACCCCTAAATGTCACTATTTCACATAAATACTCAACATATGCCTGAGTTAAAATTTTAAGTTAACTAAAATGTAAAATGATACCTTATGTTAAAGGATCAAATGCCCTATGCTATAAATATTAACGTGTGTGTGTGTGTGTGTGTGTGTGTGTGTGTGTGTGTGTGTGTGTGTGTGTGTGTGTGTGCGCGTGTGTATGCGTGTGTGTGTGTGTGTGTGTGTGTGTGTGTGTGTGTGTGTGTGTGTGTGTGTTTTCATTAACATTTAAATGATGTAGATGGTTGACTGTACAACAATGATGTGAAATATGATCCTTTAAAAAAGTTATAAATTTAAATAATCAGAGTTCTTTTCTGTAGCCTATATGTGATAAATAGGAAACTTTAACGACATAGTCAAACAAACAAAAAAAATCTTAATAAAGTTAAAGATATAAATAACAATAGCATCTTCATTCTCTGGTCCACGGGGAAATCGAGCAATATGTCATGAGTCCTCGACGAGTCTGGAAGTAGTTTTTACTTTCGGTTATCTAGCTTTATGACGAGCAGAACACTCATACAGCTAGATAACCAAAGATAACAACCCACTTCCCTGTCTTCAGCAATAATCCACATGTAAATTTCCTCTTCTGGGCTCCAAGTTTCCACCTCTCACAACTCAAATATATAAGGAAAAGTCCTCAGCATCCTCATTCAACTCACATTGTGCATTATATTCCTTATGTTTCCACTATAGCACAGGCAGGACTGTCACACACCTGGTGTAAAAAGGCGGCAAATCTTGTGGGAAAAATGATATATTATCCCAAATGTTAATGTCACAGTCACTTGACATTAAGCAATATTACTGAGTTGAAGCAGGCCTTGAAAATCGCGGGTAAGGTGCAGTCATCCTTGCACAGGGGCCCTAATTTGCAATGCAAATAGCTCCAATCCCACAAAAGGCTCTTTCGCCTCTATTAAGTCGTTGTGGCAGCAGCAATAGATATCCTGTGAGGCCGGCGGAGAAGAAACACGGCGGAGAGGGGGGAAATCCGGTTTCCTGTGAAAAGTGCAATAACGGCACAGGGAATTAAGACGCAAATGTGTCGGATTATAAAGACAAGACCTTGGTTTTTAGCCCAAAGAGTGTCAGGTTGTCCGTTCACATCCAGAAGCCAGAGACTCTGAACCAAAGGGTCCGTTCTGCAGGTTGCATGGTCGCTCGGTCTAAACGGAGAGTGGAGAGGGGGGGCGGGGGGGGGGGGGGGGGGATAAGGGCCATCCCCAAACGATAGGGGGGCTGGGGGTGGCCAAAATATGGACCAACCCCGGTTAGGTCAAAGGCCTCGGACCACGACAATGTTACAGCGGTGATGTCATGAAAAAAAAACGCAAATGCACCCTCCTTTCCATGCACAATCTCCATCCATCCATTACACAGCGCGCGCTGGAATAAGTCCGCCTCGCATCGAGCTGTCTGCCTTCTTTCTCACACAGGGATGAAAATGGATGACAGGGAAACCAAAGGCTTTTTTTTAAACAGAAAGAGAGCGATTCAACTGCTTTTGGGATATGCGTAAAGATTTAGATCCTAGTAAGCAATAAACAGCCCAATGAAGAGAGCATCCTGGGGCAGCACGAGCGCCTGCATCTTCCGTCTATCCATTGAAGGCGATATATTCGGTTCGCAATAACACGCTACTCTCTTGATTATTGCTCCTTTTCTCATACATGACCTACCATCCTAGGAGTTCAAATGCTCTCACGTTCTCGATTTTTGCGTCGATATCCTTACTAGCCTCGTGTGTTTTTGTCATCGTCGCATCCGAAGGGTAGATAGACTACAATGGTATTCGGCTGCGAAGAAGAAGTCCCCTCACAGCGGAATAAAGCCAGAGCGCTTCATCCTGTACGCGTGTTTTTTCCCCCCACAGATATGAAAGTATAGTTATTGGCTCAGCACAAATGGGTCAATGTATGGGATCTTTGAAACTGAGTCAACAATAACAGGCAGCGGAACATGTGATGGATCATGCGCAGGAGCATGAAGCTGCAGGTTACCAAGTCACTTCATGACATCCCGAGTGCACAACTTTGATTATGTGTGGACCATAGCTCTCCCAATTAGAAGGAATAAAGTTTAATTCTGAGTTTTCGTGCGTGTGTGTGTGTGTGTGTTTGTATGTGTGTGTGTATGTGTGCGTGTGTGTGTGTGTGTGTGTGTGTGTGTGTGTGTGTGTGTGTGTGTGTGTGTGTGGGTGGGTATGTGGGTGTGTGGGTGCGTGCGCGCGTGCGTCTGGGTGTGTGTGTTTTCTTACAGGATAAATGAACGATCATTTTGTAAACTAAATTAATCTTATTTTTTAATGGCCCCAGCACCCCCATGTACTCCAGGTGTCCAATTCACTCGCTGTAGTTTTAAATAGGGCTCTCAAGTTTACTCTGGTCTTGTGTGTGGGAGGGGCCAAGCAGAGGTGTCTTAATGAGCGAATATGAGTCACAGGGCCTGTGCCTGTCAATAAGGTATACTTCCTATCTACACCACTTTGTACTTTAATTGTGCAGCCATAGCATTATGTTCGAGTCATACCATTTAAAATCACATATTCCGTATTGTGCGTAAAAGCCAGCCACCTGAATGTGTCCTAATGGTTAACGATGAAGCATAAAAAAAGACTATTTACGCATGAACATTAAGTCACTACATTTATATTAATGCATCGCAAATATTTGCACATCCAAAATCACCCGTCCCCCTGATGAGGATGTTCTGGAGAGTAGACTGTATGGCCAACTTGTCATCATTTCGATCAGCATTATAAAGCATTGCTCATTAGGGTAAAGGAGGCTTCAGAATAGGCCTCCCACACAGAGGCCATGCACTAATCACCGCACACCAGTTTTAAAACTCACAACCTGCTGATCCTCTTAAAATCATATTACGTTGTTTTTTCAATGAAGGTTGATGATTTGGGTCTAGAAAAGGCAAAGAAATGTACCAGGAGGGCGCGATTATATTCGTATTATCTATTTGAGCAAACGAAGCTTTCGTGCGTAAAAATAGTTAAATAATACAATTAACGCCTTGTGTCTGTGACATTTTTCAGTCAATGTAGAGCAAACCTTTAGGTTGTGTTTTTCAAAGCATTACAACAGAAAATGTGTGGCGGTTTCATGTGATTGAATTGTGTTTGTGTGCTTAGATATGCCTCTCCATTCCATGTTAAGTTACATCGACACAAAATTCACATTTCTCTCACTGTTCGAATCCACATTAACTACAGCTGCAGTGTTTCACAAATGGGCCTGATAAAAATGATGATGTGGATGTAACAAGCCTAAAAAAGAGATTCCTTTTTCTTAAAAGAAAAGAAAAATAACCAAGTCGAAAAGAAACAGGTACCTATAAGAAGCATCTACTTCTGTATGAATAGGCTACTGACTATAAAAGTCTTAAGTGAGGTCAACCGAAGAAAGCTGAATTGTACCATTTTAAACCTGCTATAAAGTATCAAATATTAAAATGATCATTGATAAAATATAATACACACGTGAAGAAAGTGTTCACTTTGTAACCGGTCAGTTTGAGCGTATGCTCTCTCCCAAAGTGTGTGGGGAAACATTCCCTGCCCTAATTTCAAATTTGCTTGTGTCTCTACAAACACTATTAGTTATAAGCAACTCGAAACAAATCGCATTTTTGTTTCTGAGCCTTGGCCTGGGTTTCAATTTCTGCACACATGGGAAAACCTTTACGCACACGGTTGCTTTTAAAGCAGCAACAAAAGTTGGACTTACTTCCTAACGGAGAGTCAAACCACAGCAGCCGGTCAGAAAGCGTCCCAAGCAGGAGAAGCGCGGCTGCGTCCGTGTGAACCGTGATGTGGTATATGTTCTCCACAAAGATCCCAGCCGTGTTATTTGGTGGTGGTGCATCAGTTTAAAACTGCCGCTAACAATCAGCAGCCGGCTTTAGGCGTGCTTCGGCTGCTCTGTGCAAAGCATGAGCATATCCCAAGCACATGATTGGCGACGAGAAGAACAAGAAGAAGAAGAAGCAGGCAGGGATGGGGAGAAGGAGAGACACAACTTTCCCAGAACGTCTTCAAGCACCAAATACAAAAGTGCATGCACAGTTGAGCTCTCAGAGTGTGCAAGTTTTTTTTTTTCTCTCCCTGTTGGTGGTGGTGGTGGGGTGGGATGAGGAGGGAGAGGGTGGTGATGATGATGATGATGATGGGGGGTAGGAGGAGGTGGAGGAGTGGTGGGGGCTAGGAGGGGATGTAAAGTCCATCCTTCTGTGTGAGCAGAGGACGTGCTCTGAAATTCAAACAAGTTCCCTCGGTTCTTTTGTTGCACGCACGAACTGAGGCGGCATTGTTCGCGCTTTTGGCGTGGACCTCTCCCTCCGGTTTCCCTGACCAGGTTACGAAGTGAGCCTCGTAGTTGGCTGGTAATGAATTTGCTGCAGGCGTACACGCTAACACGCTTTGACAAACGGAACGCATTCAACGAGTTTTCAGACAGGGGGGTGGGCAGGTTTGCTACACGCAATTCCCAAACTCAGTCTAGAATGAGGCCTTTAATCCTATAATAAAAAGGAAGAAAAACTACAGAACTTTAAAGTTCACTCAAGCCTTTTATTGGATCTGTGTTTTCACTGTGGGCCTATACTGGACTCCACCTTGCTCCCAGAAGCCTAATAAGGGGTTATCTGATAAGACTCAAGCGCGCGCGTGCCCCCTCCCATAGTAAGGACACATAAGGAGCCAAAAGAGAGAAGGCAAAAAAAAAGATTAGAGAAATCTATCAAACAAAAAAGTTAGAATGAGCTGACCTACTTGTCTATAGCCTAACAGCAATCCCGTGTCTTCAGCTAATTCTCTTGGTGATGACACTCTTTTTGTTTTAGTGAATAAATTATATTGCTCGACTTTTTCCTGCGAGGCAAGTTAGAGCGCTTTACTCTACAAGCAAACCACTTCTCCCCCATCATTGACGCAAAGGCGTCAGGTTAGACCTGCACTGTTGTGATTTTCACCAATTAAAAATACAAACATAAATGATTTTCTCTTTTAGTCATATTGTTTCTCTGAATGTCAGAAAAGCCTCTAAACTGACTAAATAAGGATAGAAAACATGAGAACGAAAAGCATAATTTCTTACATTAACTCCCCCTTCTATTTCTAATTGCAGGCGTATCCATTAGATTCAACCGGATTCACGTTTTAGTTTAACAGCGAGGGCACGTTCAATGACGTAGACAAGTATATCAGCTACGTGCAGCCATATTTAAATACATCAAGGCAATTAGCGCATCCAAATATGCAAATCCCGCTTACTACATAGTCCGCCCCGCTGCAGTCGGAGTAATTCCCCCCAGCCGGGTCTTGGGTGTTTGTCGTTTTGAGAGCCGACTTAGCCTTGTTTGTTTTTCCAAGAGGCTACGTTAATGTGACCGGGATGGAGCCGAGACATGAAGAGAAGGGGAACCGAGGCTCCTGCGTGGAAAGCCGCCCATGCGTAATAAGAAGACCCGCTCCGCCATTCTCAATGCTCGGACGCCGTTGGCTCTGGTGTGCGTATTATTTCAATATTGATGCATATTCAGTGGGTAGATTTGCATTAAGCACTTTAAGATTTGTGTTGTTTTGGCATCATTCTTCGTGTAGATGTAAAGACCTTGTAATGCATGTTATAGCGATGTCATTTATCACGTAAAATTACTGATTTCATATTAAAATTGTATGCTAACGTGATATTAAATGCAAACACATGAAATCTTTGGCATTTGCTCTTATAAGTTAAAATTTTTCTTTTATCTAAATGATGTAAATCGGCGGTAGCCTTTGAATACTCAAATCCAGCATGCATGAACAAAGAGCTCTGTTGTGGAGGGCAAACAATAGATGAATTGCAGAGGTAAATCTGAGGTGATACCTCAGATCGAGCTCAGAATAAGAGAAAGACACAGCCAGGTAGTGCAGAACATATCAATCCAAAAGTCTCCTGCCCAGTTTGTAAGAAAGCCAGTGACGCAGCGCTGACATTTAGGCTACAATTGCTCAGGCTGTCTCCTCGGTGTCCGTGCACGCGCTCAGTGGTGCCAGGGGCGCGCATGCAAGTGCAGTGCACTTAGAGAAACATTTAAACAACGATATCATAATTAAAATACAAAGGATTTCCATTTAAGTATCTTTATTATCACATTTCTCTTTTACGAAATTTCACTTAGTGCATCTCCAACCTCTGATCTGCACTGAGAGCCCTGAATCAAACGTTTGAACTTACCTCCAATTAACACCACCCAAAGGTGCTCCTGCTGCTGCAACTCTGTGCTTTACGCGCGACGTTTCTGTCAAGTTGTTAGGACGTTTTCCAGCAGAACAAACTTTGTGCTATCAGTCTGAGCTGATGCAGTCCCTATAGGCTACTCCCCTCTTTATTGAACCCTGCTCTCAATCTGCTCGTGGCTCAACACTAGTGGTCAGGCTGGCACACGTAAACACTTTCAAAGCCACAGGAGTCCGGTACCACACCTATGCTGGGCTTATAACTCTGGAAGAACTTAACGTTTTTTTTATCAGGAAAAAGGGTACTTTTACTGTTTTCCAGAATGTAATTTTAAATAGTTCACTCATCACCCTCTGTTGTATTACCCTCGTTTACATCAACAACTAACAAATTCTGAAGGACACACACACACACACACACACACACACACACACACACACACACACACACACACACACACACACACACACACACTCACACACACCTTGGATTATCTTCAAAGTCGACAATGACCGAGCTCGTATGTGTCTCACGTTTCTGCGTTACACAAAACCAAAGCATAACTCTTACAATAAGACGTTGTTTATTTTGTTTTCATGACAGGCTGCGGCAAGTGCAGGTTTATGGGGATGGCTCGTGAAAGGAGTGTGTGTGTGTGTGTGTGTGTGTGTGTGTGTGTGTGTGTTTGTAGATAATTACGCAGACCAAGTAAAGTATATTTCTGCTGTAGTGAGAGACCTTTCGAGTAAAAAAAAAATGGATGACTCGTGGCTAATTCGTTAACAACGACGTTTTGGGCAGACCTTCATTTCAGGGGCCATGCCTGTAAAAAGGCTTGTTTGAAAAAGAAAAAGTCAAGAAGTCAAGTATTCTTCAAATAGGTTGGAATGAGGAGAGGTCCGCTGTTTATTGACGCTTACTTCAATCGTGTGATTTATGGACTTCGGCTTTGCTCCGTGTTTCTTTAGAAACGACTTGGTAGCATTATAAACGGCATTGTGTGTTAATAGACCAATTAGGCCGCGTGCGCAAAAAACAAAAAACAAACAAAAAAAACACCAACAACTAATCCTTAACAGAAAATGATGTGGTTGAAAACGAGGACAAACAAAAACGACGGATGTTTTATATTTGTCTAACCTTTTCAATATTGATATGCTTTCACACGGGGTCAAGATATATGAGCCAATAATTCGACTACAAGGTTGGCTGAAAAAAACTATTCTAAAACGAAGCGAGCAAAAGCGTCGTCGTAAACTTTTCCTGAATTAATATGAGGGGGAAAAACACATTTAAACACAATTTTTTCCAATTTAAGGCCAGGCGTCAGCGTTTTAGGGTTAAGTCTTAAATAGGAACAGAGGAGACTTGTCTGGCACTGCAAACACTATTATGAAATATTTGTAATGAAACACCTCCAAGATTAATACGCATCCAGGTTATTTTTATTCCCCAAAAGGTTTATAGTGAATGGTGTTAGGAGTCTCCCACACGGTGCACTGATCATTAGCTTTATTCTTATTTTTACAAAACAATCTATAGTCATTCTTTCATGTAAACTCATCTATTATTATTATAATTACAATAACACTTGTACTAATAATTGTTATTATAATTAGTATTAGTATGATTTCTATTTCTCTTTTGTTTTACTTGAAATATGAAGAACATTTTCCTGCGTTTGAGGAGGTTTTAGTGATAAAGGAGGAATTTAGTCTCTCACAATGACCCTCACTATAAAAACTGTTCTTTGCGATCTGCACGAATAGCTTTAGAGACTGAGGATGAGGCTGTGGATGAGGAGGAAGAGGAAGATGAGAGATAGACATGGTTCAGCTGGGCGACTAAATGCTGACATCTAGTGGTGATTTTGGAGAATGATGACGACTGCCCTCTTTCTCTGTCACTGCACTTGCATATTAGAATTCCTTTCACACAATGCATGTACATGAACAGTTTGACAATTTACAGTCTTTTTGTTTTGTTTTGCAGCCCAATTAACGCAGCGTAATGCAACGCTTGACTGATTTCAAAGATCCTTCATAATAAAGCAACTGGGAGATGTTCATGAAGGCCGCTTTCTGTACATTATTGGATAATATTGAATTGAGCCTTTTCCTTTAATTCGCCTTTATCATTTTTCTGTTTTTCCGAACCTAACTCTTTTTTTTTCTTATTTTCTTATTTTCTTATTTTCCTCTTGTCTGCAGGTT
The DNA here is from genome assembly GCF_963930695.1 of Labrus bergylta. Taxonomy (NCBI): domain Eukaryota; kingdom Metazoa; phylum Chordata; class Actinopteri; order Labriformes; family Labridae; genus Labrus; species Labrus bergylta. The sequence goes on from NC_089196.1 coordinate 13,453,786, forward strand.
TAATCGGACACTGATCAGATGTTTTGTCTTTTCAAACGGTGACGCGTCTTCTTGCGTCGGTCTGACCTTTTAGAGAAACTGTGAAAAGTGTTGTCACTATGGATTAGTTCTGACATGTAATTAATTTTATTGTACACACTACTTTATGTGCTTTCCAGACACAGCCCCCTGGATACTAAAACAAACCATTACAGTTATAACACTACATCCAACTATCCGTAGTACCGTAAATCATGTTGTAGAGAGTTTTCAAAAGAGTCATAAATGTTAGTTTGCAACCAAGATGTAGACGATAAAGGGTTTCAGTCGATTGATGATTTCGTTTTATATGATTTTTTTGCACATTCCGCCAAAAAGTAAAGGTTCGTGTATAAATTGTGTAACCAAAACATCTGATATAACCCACCTTTTAAAGCTTCGCCTACCAGTGATTATGTTTGATTTTTTTTCTCCTGTTAGTTCTGGCATGATTCCAAAAGAAACCCAATCATGATGCCAGGCTTCTTTTTTATGCTTGTACATATATGGAAAAAAATCTAACCCTCAAATCAAGATTATTACAGGAACACACAGACAAAAAAAACTGGAGTTTATTTGGACTCATTTGAAATCATTTGGTAACCAGGAGCCATTGCATTGCAATGCAGAGTTCTAAAAATAAGTGTTCAGGAACCCTTAGAGCACATGTTTTTTTCTTTAACAAATACAATGGAATTAAATGAGAACGTTTGAATATAGCACCTTTGATCTAATTTGTTTATATCATACAAGAGACAGAAAATACAAAATCAAGGTTCTTATTTTTCACGTGATAAAAAGAAATCCTGCAATAGTTCAAAACAGTGTGTAAAGCTCGCGAACCATCTCAGAGCCAGAGAGTTAAAAAATATATATTGGCTAGATTTTTCGCCTTCCATGCTTGTTCCATTGTTTTATTGTTCCACTGTACTTGATAGGCTGAGAGATGCACTTCAATTAAAAACACATTAACTTGATGATAAATGGAACAACAGCGGGCAGAAGAGAAATACACTTTACAGCAGGCCTTAAGAAGACGCGTCAAATCCAGCACAAGTAAAATATGACTGACAAAAGAAGTGTCTAAACATCAAAACGTGTGTCGGCGTGTTGACCGCGAAGGGAAACTACGCAGGCTCTAAATAAATGTGCAATTTCTGTTGCTGATTGTTGTATTTTCAGTCCTCAGAAATGCGTCACGCGCCACCATTTTGATTAAATACGCAGTTCTCATGTGTTCGATCTAATTTCGCTGCGTCATAGCCCCACCTGATTGTTAAAAGTAAGGAAGAATAAAGGGAAGAAAAACATCAATATAGCTGAATGATATCTCGCTTCCTTTTTTTTAATTTCCATTTTTCATTGAACAAGGTTTGGAGTAGGCCGTATGCGTAGTGCGCGTGTGTGTATGTGTGTGTGTGAGAGAGAGAGAGAGAGAGAGAGAGAGGGGTGGGGCTGGGAGGGGTTGCAAAATTTGTAGGAGCAGATCATTGTGTTTGCATTTTTTATGAACCTGTTTTTTTTTTTCTCCTTCACTTAAGAACTGTGTGTATTGTATACTCTATCACTGTGTGAGATGAGGCTACTGTAATAAAAACCATGGCTTTAAATGTCAAATCAATGTCTTCAGTATGAATACTTATATTGAAATTTCACGTTAAAAAAAGAATGTGAATTGAAAGATCAAATAGAAAATGATGCATTTTGACTAATATTTCTTGACCCATATACTTTATATTGTCTTCAAATGAAGCTATTTTGCATGCACTGACTTCCATTAGTTGAAGACCTATTGAAGCAACATAAACTAGCTAAGCATGCAAAAAGCAGTCAAACACAATGAATTCACACTGAGTCACGTCAGAATAACTAAGAAAGCCAGTAACTTTACTGAAATCTCTGCAAAATACAAATAGCCTTTTTCACCTCCAGCAGAGGATACTTTGACTTCATCCCATGACGTTTCCACTACATACAGCTGAATCAAGTCTCTTGAGTTACAGAGATGTGGATTTAATTTAAAAACCATCTAAGTCTCAAGTGGCGACAAAGGCCAGCTTATGCCGCTGAAAGCCGCTCTAGCGCTCCACAAAACATGATTTCCAAACCTCCCTTAGTTTCAGGTTTATACAAGCTACATTTCATACTACAGACTGACTTTTTTTTGTAACATATCACACTTAAATTTTTTTCAGAAACTATTTTTTTCAGCTTTTGAATGCAACTTAAATAAACCACAAACACGGTGGAACAACAAAGAATCCCATGTGAATGTAGGGACCTGAAGCAATGGTAGAACATGGTTATTACACATGGCTGTACACTTGTATGGTCTCCCCCTTTTGACTGCAAAACATCAGCTGAGGTACTGAGCGTGTCAAGTCTGAGGTACCAACATGAAATCTATATTATAATAATGAACAATAAAGAAAATCTGATCAACAGGTGGTGAAAATAAGGTTTGAAATTTTCCCATACACAAAAAACAAAACAAAACAAAAATATAAAGACAAGTTCTCTGCATGTCTTTGGTTGAAATGATCGTCAGAACTGCAGAACTCTTGTCAATCATCAGGACAGGTTGATATATCATTTCTGTCTTTCTTATGATTGTAATGCATTGCACAAGGGAAGGGAGGGGAGTGAATTGTTGTGGTTTGGCTGAAATTGAAATGTGAAACCAATTGTACATTTGAGCAAATTCTTTTATTGTCTTGTTTCAATGCTTGCAAAAACCATAAATGAATGTGAAAATAAAAGTTGAGTTTACAACACAGAAATGCCACTGGCTTTGGTTTCTCCACACTTTTCGCTGCCTGAAACATCATGTTCATTTTTTTTCTCAACCGTTTTTGTACTGAGTTTTAAAAAAAAAGAGAGAAGAAGAACACCATTATAGAGGCTCTGCCCCTGTTTGACTACACAGACTGTTTACAGTAACAACATAGTGAACCTGCATGAAATATGCACATAGAAATATCATAACACTTAAGTGACAGCAGATACGGGAGTGGGAGGCAGAGAGATATGTGGCTAGTTTCATTGTTTTTAAAAAATAGATAATCAAAACAAGCTATTTATTTATTTCAAATAAACAAATTGTGCTTCTTTCCTACCAGCATGATCAATTCTGTCCCTGTGTGTCTGATGCTGAGCATGTGGTGAAGGACGTGGGTCCTGTTCTGAAGACTGGAACACGAGGTGACGCAAGGACCAAATTAGGTTTAAAAAAATGATCAGGGAGAATTACCCACAATGCAATTGATACCAAAATAATTTTACATGAATGCAGTTTAAGGGAAAATTGTCTAGCTTGGGTTTGTGCTGTTTTGCGAAAATGCTGAACACAGGTTTGAAGATGCAGCAGATCATTGATAATGTCAAGGACTTTCTCATTAGGTAATTGAATCATGATTAAGCTACAGGATGAAATATCCAATGCATACAAATGCATCTGGACTAAGGGTCAGTCATATTTCCTCATCTGTATGACAGACTTGTCCATCATGTGTCAACATTTATTCCGGAGTCGTCCCCTGTTCCAGTCTCCGGACGTCTTCCACTAACAGCTTGTTTTTTTGTTGTCAGCATTCAGGATCGTCTTTCCTCTGCTACAAACCCTGGCGATGTTACCCGGCTGGTTTTTTTTAAGGTTAGACTAAATACAGCCCTGAACGCCACTGTTCAGGGCTCAAATGAAACAAACCAGACAACATGTGCAACTGCACATAGAAACTCCACTAAGAAACCAACAGAAATCATTAGTATATATATTTATATATTAGAAAGCTATACACAAGCATGTTAATTTCACAGATTTTTTTTTTTAAAGATTCTTAATATTACCATTATTATATTTAATTAGAAATACACGTTTAAAAACAAACCTCTACAAAGATAAAACAGTTCAGCAAAGCATTGGATCTCAGTCTGTTTTCATGGCTTAGGACTTCAAAGCCCTGTCGATTCCCCTCTGGGCGAACTATCCATCTCTTATTAGCAAAGCTATCAAAAACACATTCTGGCTTATAGAAACTACAAAAAGCCACAAAAATGCTTTGCATTGTATTCCTTTCATATGAAAATATAAGCAAGTGTATCGTACAATTGTTTTTTTTTCTTCATTTTTGTTTGTTTATTAACACTGAATATTAATACTAGATCCCGAGTTGTTTTGATTACGCTAACATAGCTCTCGGATCAAAGGGTGGTCCTCGCTCGGCTCTGTTCGTTCAGGGGAGCGCTAACTTCATCAAAGGTTCCACACATCTAGCATCGGGGCCGCCTGTTTACCTGTACAATCCTTCAAATGTTGCATAATAGCTTTTTCATTTAGTGAGTAAATAAATCTTGTAATGTCTGGCAACTTTTTGAACCCCCTGCCCCTCCCCCCCCCCCCTCTCAACCCTCTATTTACATAAATACGTTGAACCTGCAACATGACATCATCTAATGTTAACACACATTTTCGCAAGGGAGAACTGCAGAGAATGTTTATAGCAATGAAACTGACACTGTACACATGTATTGTCTGTCCAACTCAAGTGCTAACGTGTTTCCCATCGGACACACACTCTCACTCTCATGTTAATGTTTTTTTTTTTGTCTTTTTTGTCTCTAGTCACTGATATATCGCTGAGGCAAAGTGTAAGTACGTTTTATGAAACGGAGTACCTGACTATTTTTTTGTTTATTTGTTGATATGCATATATGCACACATATACACCCACGTGTAAAGATATATGCATACGTGATTCTTTTTAGCCACACATAATACAATTGATGCATAGTTCCCCGACAAAAATACCCCCAGATCCCGTCCCAACCGACACCCGCCCTCCCAAACCCCCATTACAACACCCCACTGGTTTATATAATGTCAATATGTATAGCACACACACACTCAGCAAACAGAAATTTAAAAAAAAGAAATCAACATATTTTTGAAAAGGGCTGTCCCTTTTCTTTCCTTCAGCGTTAAAGAGATAAAGGAGAGGCGGTGGGGTCAGCGGTGAGTGACTCATGTTATCGAGTGAAAGAAGGAAGAGTAGGGAGTTGACTTGGGGGCATTGTAGCGCTGTGTTGTTGTCGGGGGGGGGGGGGGGGGGGCTCAGGGCAACTTGGGGCACTTGCTGGGGAGAGGACGGAGTTATCATGTGGCCCATCCTTCTGACAGGCGCACCCGTTTGATGGAGGGGCTCTCGCGCTCGTCCATGGCGGGCCTGGCCAGTCCCAGAGGTGAGTGGAACTCGTTCCTGTGCTCGTCGCGGTCGCTGCCCTCGTGGGAGCTGCTACAACTGCTCAGGCTATCGACCGGGGAGCGTCCCGAGTCCTGGCGGGACGAGGGGTTCTGGGGAGGCGGTACGCCACCGTAGCCCCCCGGTGTGTTGCTGCTGCGATCTCTAGGAGGAGAAACAGGTTCGGACTTGATGTGCAGGCTTTGAGCAGAGGGCAGGGACAGATTTGAACCCTGACATAAGTGAGAGCTAGAGCAATTTCTGTTGGAAGGAAAGGAAAGGCAAGGGGTTAAAGAGTTACAGAGCAAGAAACAAAGTGATCTTATAGTCAGTCGCACAACAAGGCATGCACACACTCTTCAAAACAGGGAGATGTCATATTTGTGCTGGACCTTGCAAGTGAAGGTTGAAAACAGAGAAGGACGTCTGGCATCTTGACAAATGAGCTGGTGAAAATTGTATCATGCATTTCACAACAACACCTTAGACTAAGCTGAGCACACTCACCCTAGCTGGCCGAGGGCTGAATGCTGCATGTTCTGAATGTGTTGCTGTTGCCACCCGCTCATCGAGCCGAGGTGAAGGGAGCTGCCGCTGTTGAAGCCGGTGAGGGAGGACAGGTCTGCACTGTTGAGGGAGTACTCTGAGTACAAACACAAAAAAGAAAAGAAAGCACATTACAGGCTTGTTCACAGAAGCTCACGTTTAAGTTACAGAGAGGAGGGCCGCTCTGATAAAATGCTGCTGTGAAGTAACATGGGCATGACCTGTGCTAGTTCCTTGACAAATAGCACCCTCTGCTGTGCGACTGTTAGATTACACTTAAAAATGGGAAGGAGGATTCAAAAGCGAAGCATACACCTGACATGAGCCAAAATGTTTTTTATGATTCATAACAAAAATTAAAACGTGACACTTTTTTTGTACTTTTATTTTGGGTATTGGAAAGAATGCTTGAAAATGTATTTAACTAAAAAAATAGAAATACATATAGAATTCTAAAGATGGAATATTTGTACACAAATACATTTAATGTCGAAATATTACACTCTTCTATACACACCTGTACCATATGAAGTAGAGATGGCTGATGGGTATCCGCCCATGCCTTGTCCTGGCAGAGTGGGAGTTGCTACTGATACCACAGGGGTGGCCAATGACTGAGCAGACTGAGAGTTGTTTATTCTCTGGTTCTGTGTCAGAGGAAGAAGAGACAGAGAGAGAGGAGATGCATGAAAATATGAAATCAACTTCCAGACAGAACAAACAAAAGAAAAACTGCAATAAAAACCAAGAAAACTTTCTTTCATCTCTTTGTTTCGCTCAACAGATGCTGGGAGAATGAATGTGATGCCAACTTCAGGGGGAAATTAATCACTTGACACACGGCACTGCTGAACTCTGCCAACCCTATCATTTACCAGCCTTTTTTTTTTTCCGAGGGCCTGCTGTCGCTATAGTAACAGCATTGGTCTCCACAGCAACACAGGGTGGCGGTGGCAAGGGAGAGGCACTACTGTAGCAGAGGGGAGGCTTCGGAAGGAAATAATGGAGGTTTGATGCTATATGAAAATCCGCTTTTTCCTGGACCTTAATAGTTATAGTCAGACAAATAAAAGCAGCCAGATGTATGTGTGCAGTGCAAGACTCATTATTCCTTTGAGAGGAAAAAGAAGCAAGAAAAGAGAGGAAGCTGAGGGAGAAAAGAGGCCAGGCTGTTGTTCCTATAATGTGCCACTGGATGGCACTATTTACCCTCGCAAAATGTAGTGAGAGGACAGCATTGGCTTGAGCAGAGTCAGCAACAATAAAGGTAAAAATACTCCAGAATCAAGACTACTTTTTTTCTAAAGTTCTGTATCTGTTAAGATCACGAAAGTAATAGGAAAAAAAAAAGAGATTTGAGAATTATCTCAAGACGTGTGTGATTAAAAAAAAGCCAAAATAAAACATTTGAGTTCCAGATTCTAAAGGCCGCTATGGGCAGTTTTAATCTATAAATTTGAGTGGCAATCTGACTTACCAGAAGCAGATCGACATCCTCGGACTGATAGCATTAAAAAGGGGGAGGGTGATAAATTCAAATTAGTGAGTGTAAGTGAGAATAGTGTTGACTAGTGGATCTATAGGGATGGAGCTGCTGTAGGAGTAGGTTAACGGAAAAAACAACTAATTTCAAAGGAGAACTATTGTAAGTGCACTAACTCAACACACCTTATTAGAAAGATATTAAAGAGTAATATTTTGGACAACACACACACAGAGCAGAGGAAACAGATCTGAAAGTACATCAGACTTGGATTAAAATAAATATTTACAATAGTTTATGTTTAAAAAGCTGCCAAAAATGAAAAAAAAAATGTAATTATCTCATCAACCCAAGTCTGATATAAAGAGATGAAGTAGCAGAGTTCTACAAGGAAATAAAAAAAATGGCCCCCACACATAGAGGGGGGTCTACAGTAAGGACAGTGAATGGAAGAGGGAAAGTTCAGGAGATTACTCACAATGGAGGGCATGTTGTTCTTGGCACCAGGGGGGATGAGCACACGTAAGTCAGGTTTGCGGTTGTTCATGCCTAAGTTCATGGGTGGGGGGGATTTAGTCTGCATGTTCTTGTTCATGCCACCTGGAGAGACCAGCAGTCCTGGAGAGTTACGGTGGTTCCCATATCCATTTCCTGAGACAGGTGAGGAAGAAGAGAGAGAAAGGCATACATTATAATGGTTGTTCATTGGTAGATCAAACAAAGGCACAGCTGCATGTTATTAAAACTGTTGAATCTTGTAAATCAGGATTGTGTAGCCTTTTTTTTTTTTTTTTCAGTGAGTCAAGTTGACTTTTAAAAAGTATTTCATGAAAATGTAACACAAAAAGAGGTCATGCTGATCCTGCCTTGAGGATCACCACTGTTTGCTGGGCAGTCGTACGACGCACACTCTTTCGAGCACCTCACCCTCCACCTCTGTCACTGTCAGTTAAGGTTACATGTGCCCGGCAACAGCCAGTGAATCGTATAAAAACATCTAATTATGGGTAGCAGAACCACAGAGAGGGATGGGACCCATCATTTGTCCATCAGAGCTAAACACATGTGCGGATCCTCCAGACAAAGACCCTGCCTTGGGGTTGCCACCAGATCTGCATCCCCCTCTAAGTATGGAGGGCTGACTGCAGCACCCATTTCCTCCTCAAAAACCAGCGGGACCATATCCCAGCAGTAACATCATTAAAAAAAATGGAGTGGAGCATTCTTGCAAGCAACATAGTCTTTGTTTCTAACCCAATCCCGCAGGCTGTTTTTTCCCTTTACTTCTCCTTCCTTCTTCCAAAGGGTAGAACACAGGGCACTGTGTGGACGTTCCCACTTGAAAGACGGGCAGGAATTATACGTTAGACATAAATGAATTTCCTAATCATATACTCCGGGGGAAAATGAGTTGCAGATGTCTTCCTGGGCAATTTCCCTTGCTGATCTTTGTTTAATTTGAGAGCGAGGTTTTTGTTGTTTGGAAATGAAAAGTCTCAAAAGCTCAATTTGAACAATCTGAAGAGTAAACGACCGCTAGCGGTGAGAGAAAATGAGGCCGTCTGACAGAAAAACGAGAAAAACAGTGTGTGTGACTGCTGGTGTGTGTGTTTGTGTGAGCCTCTGATGGCGTGTGTGATGTGTGAGCTTGTAGCAGTTGATGTTAACAAGACAGACTTTGTGCGCTTGTACATGTGCTGCATGCAATTTTATGCATATTTATAAATAAGCCGCTTTTTTTTTTTTCTGTCACACTGAGTGTACATAAGCATAGTATGACTTCACAAGACAAAATGTATGACTGCTTATGCGTATGGATGCACGTGTGTGTTTTGTATTGGACCCTCTTAGTTCCAGTGTCAATCTCACATTAGCAAAAAGAGGCAGCTGCCTCTTCAGTTTTCCCGCTTTCTCATTCTCGTGCTCGGCCCTTTGTGAGATTGAGTGGGTGCATGTGGAGATAGATGAATGAGACTTCACACACTCATAAAACACACACACAAACTGCATGCACACACAGTTTAGTAAATAACCCAGCAGGAAGTACATCAGTGTTTCTGTACAGATGAATAAAAAAAGAGACGGAGCTCTGCAGAGGCTTTAATATACACTTTGGTCAAGATGACACGGACTTCATCTCGGGGACGGTTAATCAGACATCTGTGTATTGCCGCCCTGTGGAGATGGCTGCCATCCAGTCAATTATCTGCTAGATGAGTATGATCATGAGTGGCAGAGGCCAGTCCTTAAGCACTTCAAAAGAAAAATCATTAGCTAATTAAGCTAATGAAGCAGGAGCTGGGACTCAAATCTTCCTATTCTGCAGCCTGTGAGGACAGTGGCATTCAATATCGACATCCTTTTCATCAGCTGAAGAATTGATATCAAGAAGTTATTTTCCACTCTCCTCCTCCTCCTCCTCCTCTAAAGCGTTTCTGCTGCATGGTCGAGCTAGCGTCAACCGTTTAGAGGAAGTATCAAAATTAAACACAGCCCAGCCTGGAGTTTGCTTTGCTACAGTACAAAAGTCACAGATAGAGAACGACATCTGATCTGAGATTCAGATAAAACAGCTCTTTGCTATTTGGAGTGTATGGAGACAGCTGAAGTCAACGCTGAAGGACCGCAATCTGCCTCTATAGATGCCATGGTTACAACTTCTTCGCTCTTCGTGATGCCTGTGTTTGAGAAGGCCCCCCTTAAGTGTTTGTCTCTTTCTCTCTCTCACACACGCACAGGCACACACACGCACACAAAAAGGAGAGGTGTGGTTACACTCGTGTACATTTTACTGTTACTGAACAAATTTCTGTGGTCTAACAGGCGCACTCCGTTCTATTCCCCATACACACACACTCTTCCGTTGCGGTTTGGCCAAATGTGTATTCAACCCTGAATTCTCCAACTGAACTAAGATGTTACCCTATGCTTACAGCTTGTACAGTTGGTGTGAGGTGCTTCCAAAGATTGAGACACACATTGTTTGATCTGCTGTTGTCAGTTGCTCTTAAACTCGATGATGTCTTTAAGTTGTTCAGTGTGTGTTTCTCATTTCATGGATTAATTGGTGGATAATCAAAGTGTGAGGTGAGTTTCTCGTTAGTCCTCGCAGAGTGTTGATCGGAGTGTACGTGACAGCTACATAATTGCACAAATGGAGGTGGGAGGTTTTTTTACACTCTGCGGCCTTTGTCTGAAGCTCCCTTCATCAACTCTCTTTCACACTGTCTGTATCCCTCCTCACCTTTCACTCTCTCCTACCAAGCAGAGGAGTTAACAGATTATACACATACTATGAATGAGCAAAAATACACAAGTACATGCACAGTTTACACAATTATTTCTATAGAAGAGAAAAGAGGATTCAAGCTTCAGTAACATTCCCTTTTTGCACTGGACTAGAATTAATTTCAGACCACGTTTTATAAAGATTTTAACCCATGTCTGGGTTTCATGTTATGTAGCCTATATGTGCAGGATTAACAAAAAAAAATCTATCTTCAAATTAACAGGCTAAATTTTAAGAACGATATCTAGATGTCATTAAAACAAGGTGAATCTTAATCCAAAATCTGCAAGAAATAAACACACTCAGGTTTTTTCCACATGGTAAGTTGAGGTTGAAATACAAGTATTTAAAGTCATGAAAGACCAGTTGCCAGGCAACAAACAACAAACCTCAAATCTCGCAGGGTGTTAAACTTTTTAATTTGCCATTTTCTGTCTCCCCTTGTGAAGTTTGAGTTGGAATAATGTCATAATGTCTATCAGCGTATTGTGACAGACATGGAAACAATGACCTCATAGAACCATAAATTAACCTATTACAATTACACTCAAAATGTTTCTAAATATCACTGATACCTTAATTATTGTTAAACTGGAATGAGAAAAAAAATAATCTTTTGTGGTTTTAGTATCAATAGAAACTATTGCTGAGATGTTGATTCTTTTACAAGTTGAAAAAATACGACAGATTTACTCATTTCTACAATCCATCCAAACTACTGGAGAACCACAGGTAGAGTTATTCCTACAGTGGAACCATGACATCTGACGCCAAAAGAAGATGATGTGTTTTTGTGCATGTTTTTTCCATACACACATACAACATTTGTATCCACAGACACACAGAGAACACCCCCCACCCCCACCCCCCATCAATCAGGCCAGGCCAAGAAAAAAACACTCATACTCAGGCCAGACAGTTACTCGTACAATCATCTTATCAAACTCCACGGTAAAGAGAAGAGGAACAATAAACTGGTCTTTGTGGTGCCACCTCACCCTGACTCACTTAAAGGAACATCATTAAAGTGGCTGACCAAGTTCAGAGAACACTTCCATCTGTGTTCCCCTGCTTCGTCTCCTTTGCACACATGCTTCCACCATCAGTGGATATTCATCACTGTGCCCCCACCCCCTGACACCCCCCCCCCCGATGAGATTTAAGAGTGCTTTGAATGGAATCTTTTTGCTCTCACATGACTCTTTCTCTCTACATCGTGTTTTTCGCCGCTGCTGAGCGACACACAGCTCGCACAGAGCGCCTCTGTTCCTCAAGTGTGGTGACACAAAGGCTACATTTGAAGCACGCTCTGCAGCACGCCGTCGACAGAACACACGCCACAACAAACGGTCCTGTTGTGTGTGTGATGAGTGACCAGACAGAGAAACCAGGCATTGACCCCATGTGATAGAGCCCTTGAGGCCAGACGAGGCTGCCCAGCTGTGCCCCCATTGGCCCCCTACTTTCTTTCTTTTTCCATTATGCACTGTATGCTGTGGCAGTAAAATGTAACCCTTTAAATAAGAGTCCATGCCATAAACTCGGGCCTGACACATCCTCAGGGACAATTCCACAGAAACACAGAAGCTAACACATAAGATTCCTTACACATGTAGTTCAGACAAGGGTTACTCTGCTCTCCACAGGATCATTACGGCATGGTGAGCCACTCCAAACATTGGATTAATTTGATTGAAGACATATGATAGCAGTTAACTGTGCAGAGAGTTTGTATAGCAAAACAAGCTGGTCCAACTTGGAGCTATGGGTGATGTCAATTTGAATTCAAAACCCAAAGAAGACTGAGAAATAAAGATTTGGCTCATTACAAAGAGAAAATGTAACCTTAAATTTCCACTGACAGCCTGTCAGTCAGTCTGCAGCTTCAGTATAAAGGGTGATTATGTTCCGTTTCCCCCCACTTGTTCTGGCGTTTTATAGCTGAACGCAGGCAGGATGTGTCACAGCCTCAGTGCTGCGCAAACATTCCCAGATGAACTCCACGACCACTAACATCAACACATCATGGACAAAATCTCCACTTGGGTTTGGGTTACTATTAGTCATGCATTTTACAGCCCCGAGTGGGTGAGTGGGTGTCATTTATGTCTATGTGTGTGTGTGAGAGGGTGTTTGTATGTGTGTTAGCAGACAACTGCGTGTAAGTACTGGGTTGACACTGCGCGAGAGGAGAGCATTTCTTACCAGCACTGGTGCCTGCGCCAGTGGTGAGGTCAGCACCCATGAGGCCACCTGAAAGATGAAAGAGAGAGGAGAGTGAAAGAGTGAAAACCATTAGAGGATAGACACCCACGTTACATCCACTCTGCCTCCTGTCTCTTACCTCACTGGCCTTTTTAGAAGCTAACTCAATTTAATCACAATCTACTGTGTATGTGTTGTATGTATTGTGTACCGATACCAGAAGTAATACTGCTTCCCACTCAAACCTTTACACTTTGAAAAACTGGACACATAAAGCGGCCGTCCAAGAAAAATGACACATTATTATTTTCAAGCCATGCGAGGTGGAGGAGTGGAAGGGTCTGTGCGGTTCGGTGTGGATGCTGCGAGCGCCAAAGCTCATATTTAGTTTGTGCTGGCGCTCACAGCATTCAGTTGTAATGACAGGGTGAGCGTGTGGGCAGCAGCCTTTAGACCAGAGGGACAGAAAAAGGACTTTGGACAACAATAACAAACCAACAGGCCTAATTTGCTTATGTCACCAGCACCTCAATGCCTATACATAGAGGCCAGACGTCCCATGTGTAGTCCCTCGCATTAAATCAACCAGAATGTGGGCTACAGCCTTAATACGACATTAAATCATCCACTTGCTTTGTGCACTTCAGAGAGATGGTTTCAGATTAATCTACTGACTTTAGAAGGAATACTGCGGTTAGCTGTCATAAAAATAATTTGGTGAATTTCATGTGTGTGTCTATTTTTATTTTTGCCAATGCTATAACGGGATTCTGAGTCTTTCTCATTCATTTCTAAATTACTTTTATCTCTGGCATTTGTTTTCTCATGTTTTACTTTTTGATAATTTTATGCTGACATTTCTGACTTCCATCATTTATAAAATCTTAAAATATTTTATCTAATGTCCATTTAGTCTAGTCATTAGCTGAACTTAGAAGGAGACACTCTGAGAGATAGGAAAGATGGACAGATGGGATAAAAGCATGTGCATGAGGGCATGTGAGGCTCCACCTGCGTTACCTGCACTGGGGGGTCTGTGAGTCACTCCGGGAGACATGCTGTTTCTCTGTAGGCCGTGGTGCGCCAGTGGCAACAGGTTGTGGTTGCCTAGGGAACCGCCGGGATGGCTGTAGATGAGATTGTTCTGGTTGCTGACAGGAATGGACACGGGCATGTCGTAGTTGGATTGGGGCACGGCCTGCAGAGAAAGAGAGGGGGGAGACACAGATATACGTTTGATTAGACAAAGGAGTCCACGGAACTTGAGTAGAGAAATGGACGCCAAAACAGAAAGAAATCTGTCAGAAAAAAACTCCAAGGAAGTAAAACAAATAAAAAATCTAGACGATCTCCAGTGTTACTCTAGATTTAGTCATAACAGAGAAGACTAAAAGGCAGAGACAGACAATATAGATACATTGACAACAAACACGTCTTGCAGAGAAGGATAGAAAGAGAACTAACAAACTAACAAAGCAAGACAGTATGGATGATGAAAGGGAGCACTCCATACAAAGGAAAGGGAAAGCTGCGAAAAAAACTCATCTCAGGGTGATAAACGTGTTGGCAAAACTTTGGCATTCCAACTTGATCTAGTATAAGTTGGTTGCTTAAAATGATTCTGTAAGGACTCCATTTTTATCTCTGAAATGTCAGGATTTGTGTCATTGTGCAGCAGAGGGTTGACCTGATGTGGTCACTGCATTTAAATTCCCTGAGCTGCATTCCTGGTTGACTACATTGAAGAAATAAGCAGCCTATGGTTTACTGGAAGCCAACAGCATCCCGCTGTTGTTAACAAGCAATAGATAATTCAGTCTGTCTTCACTTGCTAAAAAAAAGGAGATCCCTCAGACTTTTTTCAAAAGTTGCTTCAAGACTGGAGAGCTAAACGCAATAAGGAATCCTTTTTTGGAGCTAGTCTATAATGTGTTTTTAAGCAGTAGACTCCCATTAGTCAGCAATCTCACCAGGAACACGTGAAGAGGTTAGCCTGCAGGCCCCAGGCGTCTAGTTCTGTCATGTTTATTGTGTCACTTGGCTGATGGGCTTAACCTTGGGAGTGCCCTGGAAGTGGTTGATCCTGCATGTTAGCTTAAGGAAGTAGAAAATAGGGCCCTAAATTACTGCCATGTGTCCCAGGGACTGCACAAGAGAGATCATCAGCCCTGGTGTACGTGGATGTGGTATATGTTTCTTAACAGTTTTACGTCTTTTTTTCCATCTTCTCCCCTTTGTTAATGTCCTTATTGCAGGCCAAATATTATTTTAAAGTACAATGACTGTTACTTATACCATATTTCATTGAAGGGCTTTTGCACATTTTGCTTTTACTGCAACTTTACACAGGAGTGGGCTAGCCAAAAACGATGGATGCTTTCTTTTTCAACCAGTGAGGGGCTGTCTATGGTTTTCCCTTTTTCTGCAATTTCTTCATCTCAGATTCCTTGTTGGGAGTCTTTGTACCTCATGACCTCTCTGTGCAGTTTTTTTCTAATAGTGGGGGAGGTATCTGTGTGCGTTTGTTTTGCGTGTACGTTCACTCAATTACTGGGTGTGAGGGCCCCGTCTGTGAGCTGTCCTTTAACTGGTGCCATCCTTCCTGTTTTCACTCATCTTCCTCCTCTGCCTCTCCCCACACACAGTCCCCTGCAATCCAGAGGCCCAGTGCTGGCAGCCACCCTGACCACACACTGAACTGCCACTTGTTGTGTGCATACCCCCTTACCCCAACCCCCCCAGCTACAATCCCAAACTCACTCCACCCCAGCTCACAAACCCTTGCCTTGCTTCTAACCACATCTCCCCTCTTTGCTCCACACGGCTTAGACACCACTGTTCTTCTCTGAATTATCTACCATGGAATTATCTTTTTCTAAAGAGCACTAACCACTCTAATATGGTGCTTTCTGAATAAAGGGCAGGCTTAGATTACATAGAAAGCTGCCTCTCTTTTGTGGTTTCTGGGTACTTCTGTGAAATTAACACTGAAATGTAAAAATCTATCATTTTGCATATCTAAAAATATTTATGTTCATTAAAAAAGATGCTGCTTTAATGACGCTTAAGCAAGTAAGTTAACTTGGGTATAGTATTTAAGTTTTTTTTTTTTTCAAATGTCTTCTATACTGTTTCATCACCACATGGTCTGTCCTTCTTGTTGCGGGCACATGAGCTCTGTGTTTTTCTGCAGGAAAAAGGAAAAGCACATGCAGACCGCAGCTCCCTCGAGAGCCAGAGAAAGGCATTATGGGTAACGGGTTCAAGGAGAGAACCTGGTAAGGTTAAAAATTTGTCAAGAGAGAAAGTCTGCAATTACTGTAGATATACAGTTCTGTTAAATTAGAGGACCATTCCTCAGCTGTAATCAGGTCAAATCAAAGGAGTTTAAGCAACAATATAATTTTGCTCTTGTTTTACTTTCACTCTCTTTTTGTGTATTTAGTCTACAGGCAAACACTAGTGGTTAGCTGGGTTAGCTCAACAGTTACAGGCCAGTCAGCGTGTTGTTAGCCTGTAGCACAGTGTCAACCCAGTACTTACAGGTATCTTATGGGTTTTAATCATGTGATCAAACTCCTCATTAATCTGTTTGTATTTCTCCTCAGTGCGTGGGGTAAGGATGAGAGCAGACTCGAGCTCCGGGCTCTCGCTGCCTTTGTTCTCCTTCTTGTTCAACGCCTGCCAGGTCCCCACAACCACAGAGACGGACGAATGGAGACACAGACGAAGGGACGGAGAGACGGGCGGGTGGTAGGAACAGATGACGGAAAAACAAGGAGACAAGGACGAAGTGACAGGGAGAAAAAAAAAGGGGAAAGAGAGGAAAGAAAGGTAAGAGGAAGGCTCGGGGAATAATGAGAGGTACTTACACACAGTCTCTGTCTGCTGATCATCAGATCAATGTCCTCGTTTATTTTCCTGTACTTGTCCTCGGACTCGGGGCTGTGGCCTACCGAGTCATCTGCGTCGGGGTCTGGGCTGTCACAGCCGTTTAGGCCCTTCTTTCTCAACGTCTGCAAACAGAGCAGTTACACAAACAATTGAAGGGCTTTCGGGATGTTAACTAGGTGAAAGGACAGATGTTGATGACTGTGAGGAGACACTTTTTTTTCAGAAAAAATCCTGCAAATGACAAGTCCAATTAGACAGCGTTTGGAAAGCCATTTAGAGATGACTTCACAAAAGACTATCACCATTTTATTTGGAGATTTTCAGTACTTTCGCTATTTATTGTTATGTCTGAGGAATCGTTTCTGCAAGAGTTCTTGAACTTTCCAATGAATCATTTTGGCAGGCTCCATTCTGACCTCCTTCAACTCGGGGTGAAACAAGGATACACTGACGTCTTCCTGAACAAGTACACATATACATATAAACATTCAAGATGGCACAGAGGATCTGATCGCATCCAATAATGAGACATAACAAATGATCAAACTCTTGACCAGATGACAAATCCTGGGACCTTGAAACCTCATAATTAGGCAGGAAGGGGAAAAAGTCATAAAAGTAAAACATATTCCACAACTATAATCATTTGTTGGTCATAAGATCGAGCTTAAACACAGGGGAGGAGTTCATGACTGTGGTGTATCTGCTATTTAAATGTGGCAGTTTCTGTTTTGGCCACCTGATGGCCACCTGCCCCCGTAAGAGTGGCCAGAAAACAGCAGACTCTCCACTCGCTCTCCACTCCCTCTGAGCGGCAGAGACACACAAAGAGAGCTGCCCGTGTCCTTCCTTAGATATTGTTGACAACCATAACAACAGGGATAAGTTTCAGAGCACATTACTGTGTGTGATAGCACACGGGTATGTTTGCTTGAGCAAGCAGGCACGTAGCGCGAGGTGCTGTGTTCGTTTGCCTCGGAAAGTGAGAGACAAAGACAGAGCCGGAGAGAAGAAAAGTACAGTAGCTGACAGTTAGAGATCTCATCAAAGCCCTCCCCACAACACCCAGCCGCCCCCCCCACTCCCCCCTCCTTCCCTCTCTCTCCTCCTGGCTTTAATAAAGGGAGATTAGTCTACAGGAGGAATATCACGGGCCTGCTCCTGTCTGTGCAGTCGTCGCTTCACACTGCGCTCTCCTACTTTCATCTGAAGCTCCATATCAGACAGACGTAATTAAATTTACTTTAGTACAGCCTGTATTTGATGCTGATCAAGTGTGTGTCTCTCTTTTCTCTGCCTCTCTCTTGCTGCGTCTCCGAATATGTTGTAGTGTGTGTGTGTGTGTGTGTGTGTGTGTGTGTGTGTGTATCTGCTGGTGTGAGTGTCTGTGTGTGGGAGGGGAAAGAGGGGAATGAATCTGTGTTTGTGTGTGCATGTGTGGGTGTGTATGAGTGGGTGTTAGCGTCAAGAAAAAAAAAAGAGAGAGAGAGAGACCGAGCAGGAGAAAAGGAGGAAGATAGATGCTAAGATAAGTTAATCTCAGTGAACTTCTTCCTCTCATTTTTGTTTTTTTTCTCCGTCAGTACTCGCTCACGGAAGCTAGCTCCTCCATCACAACCAGCAGCAGGAGTGACAGGGAGCGATCTGCCTGCTTAGAAAACAAATAACAATCCAGTCATCTCTCATGTCAGCACAACAAAGGGCTGTTTTGAGTGTGGTTTTAGTGAACTTAGAGGGCTCCTTTTGTGTGTGTGATAACTGTTTGATTCCTGAGGCGTCTCGTGGCGAGGCAGCTACTGTAAGCGTGTCAACATTCACTGGCTCTCCTCCTCTTTCTCGCTGAATCCTCACTTGGCCTCCCAGAGTGGAAATCTGGAATTCTGAATTTGAAAGCTTCTCTCACATCTTTGACAGTCTTCAGGAAATCACACCAAACAAATCAACAGCAGCGATGCAGGAGATCTGACTTCTAACAGACCTGCAGTGAATCAGGCACTCTTGCTCGATCTGAGGTGGATGAGTCAAGAGAACAAAGGGGTTGCAGAGGTTTAGCATGCTGTCTTTTTTTGGCAAAGGCGTGAGATGTAAAAAAACTTTTTTCTGCTGTTTCTTTTGTGGAGTTTCATTCCGGCCTTGGCGATGCATCATATCGAGCTGACAAGCGCTGAACTGCTGGCCTTTTTCTGTTCACAGGAGAATGCATGCAAGAAAAAACAAGTTTTCTTCCTACTTTGCACGTATTTCTACCACCTACCGCAAGCAGCTCACTCACTTCCATTCTGGGAAATGGAGAGCAAGGGCTGGGGTAAAGGTGAGACCCATATGGGGTAACTAAGCTGGTGGTCCTGCAGGGGGGGTTGGGCTGTGGTTGCATCGGGTGTTGATAAAGTTCAGGGAGCCTGGGTGTTACATGACTTCGAAGCATGTGGCCCAGGCTTAGCGTCCCAACAGGGCTCAGCACATCTAGGGCGCGGTACAAGGGCGGTATGCTGCTCATCCCAGTTATGCCCACCTGTTTACAGACTTCACACCTGTTGCCAAAGGCTGACACACAACCCAACAACCAATCAGAGCCCTTGGAGCACTTATACAGCCATAGAAGGACCTCTGTGTCCTACCATTCTACGCCCCCCAGATCTCATCATCCTTTAAATGTCCCCCTTCTCTAATAGCCCATTGCTTCATCTGTGCCCTGAATATGTATTTCTGTTCCGCCTGCTGCTCCAAACAAGGCTTTACGGCTGTTACTTAGTGACATCAACACTATACAAGACACATGAGAGATGTATACATTTCAGATTTGACTGAAAGAATAGTGATCATGAAGGAGGAACGGCAACAGTTTTTATAATTTGAAGGAAAGAGAAGTTTGAGTAAGAAGAGCTGCCATGGAAATAGAGTCTTTGGGGAATATGATAATATTCTCAGGATTAAACAGAAACTTTGGTGCGGCTCACTAGTGCAATGAATTTTATGCACATAACATCTGCCCAAATTATTATTCCTATATTAAAATTCAATTCAATTTATCAAGTTTCTCGGGTCTTCAGATACTGTAAAGAAATGCTCATTATTTTGCTCTCTCACTATGGCTGCTGGCATGGAGCATCATTTAAGTTTAAAGCCATTTTATTGTACTTAAAAATGTGTCATTTTTATTATACATTTTTAATGATTTTTGTAGCGTTTTTGAAATATTTTAGAATACGCACCAAACAAAGACTGCAGTTTAACACAAGTGAAAAAAAACGAAATGTGGACATACTGCGAAGCGAGAAAACCAGGAACTCTCAGGAGGGAACAATTAATGGAGAAATAGAGTGGAGGACGAGAACAGCGCTAAAGCTACAAACTACAACAATGTGAACAGTTGACTTTACAAGCTGCAGGAAATGTGAGAGGGACGAAGGAGAAAAAGTATCAGATACAGAGAGGAAAGGCTCCAATAAACGCTGTGTATGCTAGCGTGGCTCTGTGTCTTTCTCTGTGGCCCCTTTGGAGGCTTGCTCCTAATTAAACTCCTTCTTCATGATGCTCCCTCATGACTCGACTTGTCACAGGGCCTGTATGAAGCAGGCGCAGCATAGACACGGCGTCCTACATACTTAGACACCCGTCTCATCGGTACCCTTCAGCTCTTCACCCTCAGATAGGCTGGCCTAGACTAGGACGAAATAACCTGGGTAAGATGACTGTTAAAGGAATGTTGAGTGAGGTCGACCTGGGCTATAAACTGATTCACTTTGGCTTCATGTTAGTACATTCTGTCAAAGATATACATTTTCTGATGTTCTTATTGTTGGAAAAAAAAGAAAGTCTAAGCTTTTCTTCGTTCATAGTTGGGGTATCAGTGTTAACTTTATGTAGCTGTTGTGAAAAAAACAGTGGAGGGTAGTTGGGTGTGAATTCTGAGTGGCCCCAGGGGGTCTACGAGAGACAGCTGACGCCTGCCCAGAGCTCCTGCCATACCAGGATCCGTCTGCTCGGCATTCTGCCACCCTGCTCACCCTCTCTACCCCTCTATCTGTCTTCATGCCCCCATCCCTCCATCTCAGTCTGCTGCTAGGTCTGTCTCCGTCTCCATACCTCTTCCCCACATTTTCTGCAATAATCCCACGTCTCGACAGAAGCCGAGTCCACACATTGTTGGCGTGACGGGTACGTCTTTATTTTTCATAGACTCTGACCAGTCTTCATGGCCAACCATTCCCTACTGCAGCTATTTTGGCACTGGCTAAAGGCTACGACACATTCAATATTGTGTTTATGGCCATTGGCGACAGCCAGGCCAGTAAATGTTTCTCAATGTCTTCAACCCAATGGCTAACAGCGACAGAGCAAAACCTCTTCTACAAAAACAGCCAGTTTATAAAGGGCCTTTTATATCTTTGCCAACACTGCACGGTCTTCAGAATACACAAACTATTGTAAGCAAAACCAAGACTTATGAAAGAAGATAGTATAGTACCACAGAACAAAAGTGCTACCCAATAAATGCAGCCGTTTATGGTTTCTAGTTTTTTCCAACAGTGGATGGAAAACAATTTGCTGACAGAAGAGCACAATATCAAAACATTTGTAACTGTGACACTTTAGGTTCATCATGCTTGCTGTGCTATTAAAATAAAATATATTCTCACTGGATTTAACAGCTTTTTCTCGCAAGGTTCAAGCTTCTTTATTGCCTCAACAACAAGTACAAGGAGATTACAATTAATTTACCTACATCCGCAAGCAGGTCCTTGGTCTACGTTGGCACAATGTATGTTAATATGATAGATTCAATCTATCAGATATACTGTTTGAGACACAACAAGACGCAAATTGTGCAGACCTGCCGTCAGAATGTGTGGAAAACTGTGTAGACTGAGTGTGACCATAACGTGCACATGACAGACTTTTCAGGAACCGATTTAGGACCCAAAGTGAATTAGAACTGAATTTAAAAGGTTTTCCATATCTTCTTTTTTCTTTTTTTGCTTGTCTTTACACTAACATACAAACCATTCAGAAGATCATGGCTGTTTCAGGGGAAAGTGAATCAAAGTGCTCCATTGCTTTTATCTTCTAATTGACTGACTCTTCAATAGGTGTGAGGCAGGGAGGATAAATCACAAAATATCTAGGTGGTCGTGAAGTGAACCCGATGTGGATTAAGGATGTCAGCTTTGCTCAATAAGCACACTGCGAGTGGCCAATGCTGGCAACATGAGTGGGGCAATAGTATGTTTGAGATGTGCTCTCCTTCTCCTCATTTCTACTCTCTTTATGCCTGTCTGGCTCTCTCATATTTGCTCTCGTTTTTGTCTCTCCCCCCTCACTCTCTCCGTCTCTCTCGCTCACTCTTTCTTTCTCTCTGCTTTTCCGAGTGGAGGGAACATCAGAGGGATCAGGCTGGCTTAGCTTATTGGAAGCAGATGGCAGACCAAAGGCAAGAAGGCCACAGTTTCATGAAGCGTGGTTTGAACATGCCAGGACCATGTCGAGGGGCATGCCCATGGAAGAGGGCTGCATGGTGCGTGTTTGAGTGTGTGTCTGTGTTTGTAGGTTACCAATCTAAAGAAATGGGACCCCAAATCACTCATCATCTGTGCGTCCCCGTGCACTGGTTGAAAACGATTGCATCAATGACTTTTCAATGATTTGGTTGGCTTTGAAGCCCCTCACTCATGGTGCCCCGCTGCACTATAATCAGGAATCAAAGGCTTGCATCTGGGATCCATCATCCCTGGGCAAAGTGGTCGTGTGTTCAGTAATAACGCCGGCTAAATTTGTAATTACTAGCTGTCTAAGGATTACTAGATTTATTTAAGATTAAAAGCGGAAGGGAAAGTTGGGAAAAAAAAAATACAGAAAAGTGTTTAGAGAAAGCAGAGGGACAAAAGCAAGACACAAAGGGTGTCATGTGCGACAAGGTTCCCCCAGATTTCTGCAAACATTGTGATAATGCATGTGCTAAAATCACCATTAAGAAGAGCAGGCTGCAGACGAGAGCCCACAGACCGACAGTGTTAGCTAGCCAGGACGCAGCACAATACCAGATGGTGCAGTGTTTCCCATATGGAATAGACAAACACTAAGCACATGTCAGAATCCAACACTGTTTGCTACAGCAGTATCCCGGCCCCGGGAACAAAGTGGTCATTCAGACTAGTCACTACACTGTATAATTACCCAGATAGACATTATGAGACACAATGCCAGCTCAGTGAAACTGAATAAAGAGGGCACTTCTGTCTACACCCTCAACCTTCCCATCTTTCATCCTGTCTACACTCTGGTTGCATAATATGGCTCTATTCAAATAAAAGGAATAAGAATGTGTCTATATGTGTGTCTGATTTAACCTACGAAACAATTCGACAAGGATAACTAATGTGTGGAAAATATTCTTATACTGTACTTGCTTTCTACACTGTTAAACCATGAGAGCAGTACATTCAATGTCACACATGTCTGAATTTTGAAATTCTCAATAAAGCCCTTTGTTATTATCTGATCGTTAACTTGAGCAGATAGAACAAAATATCTCCACTTCTCTTAGGATGGCAAAACTTCAAGTCCTTCTCCAACCATCCTCTATTCCTTCTCCATCCCCTCACCAACCGTCACTTATCGTCTTTTGTCTCTCTGTCTCTTATCGCGTGGTGCCACAGCAGGAAAAGGGACCCCGAGGGAGGCCTCGAGTAACAATGACCAGCCGGTTGACCTCTATACTGTGACCTTGAGTTTCCACACCCTGTCCAAAGCAGCAGCCACCATGGCAGGGAAGGAGGGGAGGGGGTGGAGGCCAGGGGGGTGGGGAAGCTCCAGGCAGGGCAGGGAATGCCATCTATAAAAATAGCTCTTCATTATTCTGTATTTTCCACAAATAGTTCAAAAAGAACAAGGCATCATTTCATCTTAATGGCTGGCGTGAATTGTTCTGGGCTGTGTAGTGGAAAAGTCTCGCCTTTTTGGCCTCAGAAGTGGCCTGCCTTTTTCACCGCGCCACACCACAGGGACCACATATTGGCACATTTCAAACAAGTCTATTTTTGAAACCTTCTTTTTGTTGTTGTGGGAGTACCTCAGACTTCCGCTTCAGCATATTGACCTTAAAAAACACCTCTGACTGAGATCCAAGTGCTACTTAGTTTCTCGTCTGAGGTTCTGCTTTTCTGGGCAGCGGGTGTCTGATGTGGAATAAAATGCTCAGCCTTCAGATCATGTACATTATCTGTCATCTTGCTTTTAGGCTCTCTTAAAAAGTGGAAGCGGCATATAGTCTATAAAATAGGAACTCAGTAAACTCGTTCCCTTTATGTCTGAGGCTGGCGCCTGAGACAGATGTGTGCCAGTCTAAAGCCTAAAGCAGACGATGCTGAGCTCAATCAGGAGAATAAATTGCTTGTGTGTCACTTGTATTGACTTCTATTCAATTGAGACAAATTATTTAACTTCTCCGAAAAACATATTTCTTTCAAAAGAGAAGAAGCCTCTGTTTGGTAAAGTTTATAGGCTGAGGAGAAAAATCAGATTTAATAATCAAATCCGTTATTCGAAAGATCAAATGTTTATTGGCAATGCAGGGTTTCAAACCGTTGGTCTTGTGCATGTGGCCGCCGAGGGCAACTCCTCGGGGCGATCCACAGAAACAGAGAGAGAGAGAGAGAGAGGGACGCTGAATGAATAGCCTGACACTTCGCTTACTCACTGCTCTGTTACAAAAACAACAACCACCCACCCTGTTTCAAACAAAACGAGGGGAGGGGGTGAAGAGAGAGAGAGAGGGAGGGAGAGAGAGATTCCAGACCTATTCTTCTTCTCTCTCCCAGCAAGGACCGACCGCCAGCAAGGCAACTATTTTTAGCCTCACCACATGCTATTTTTAGACCACTTTTGGACGCATTTATTTAAAAAAAAAAAAAAAAGTACATCAAATACAAGCATGTGATGCTGATGCGTGTTTTGGGGCAGGAGTCTTATTTTGACCATCTTACAAACTAGTTTTTATGTGGTGAGTTGAGTTGCCAAAATCATGGTACTGTGAAGGAAAAGTGGAGACATACAGTATATGAAAAAAAAAGATAACTATGTTTTGTGGAGTGCTTTTTTTTTCTTACCAACTTTTTCTATGCACACAAAGAATACAGGAAGGTTCAAGTAAGATCCAAATATGACAGCCAGGAAAAAGAGAGGGACAAAGGAAAGGGCTTTTTTGGTGGAATTCATGAAACTGTCAAATCAGAGACAATCCACGGTTATAAAAAATGTAGTAGCTTGTTTAGCTGACTTGAAGAGCCAACATTACAATTGTTTTAACCTGTAAAGTTGCTACAAATGTACCAACTCCTCAACACGTATCCTATTTATCAACCCAATATACCAGCTGACATCTTGTTTTCCTTATTTTGTTTATTGTTAAGATGTGCTGGAGGAAGTTTCCTGACTGTCATCAGAGTCTTTGTTATAACAAACTGCTGCACCTCTTACCTTGCCAATGTCACAGGGTTAATTTACTTAGCGAGTTAAAGCAGCTTCTCCCTTAAATCCTCATCTCACCAGGAAAAACAAGCCAATCTCTTGGCCACTAGTGAACACTGAAGCACTGTGATCGCCGTGACAAACCCCACCCCTTTACCTCAGTCCCATGCTGCACCACATGTACCTTTAAAACCTCCCAAAATGACTCCACTCAAAATCAATGTGTACATCTGTAATACAGGAGATGGGCTACCACTTTCTTATTTCTCTTGGAAGCTGACACATGTCCAAGTCGCAGAGGAGAAATTAGCGAGAGCATTCAAGCCGTCGTGATTATATAGTGTTTGAGAAGCCATGAGAAGAAGTCATTCAGAGAGCTGATCAACACAGAAAACTCCTTAAGGCTAATGTTCTCCATGCTGTTTAGAAACCAAATAAGCACACAGAATAGCTCACATGCTGGAAAATATTTTCATAAGAGTGAGGCAGAACATGAGCACACTGGCACTTCAGAGAGGGAGATCACATGTCCTGTTGACTATGAGAAATCAGAGAAAAATGTGTTTGATTTATAAATAAGGGATTTTTTTGGTGAATGGCCTCAAATCAGACAAGTTACACTCTGTAGTTTTTATAATATGAGGAAAATCCGGTTTTATGGATCACAGAAACAAAAATTGTGCAAAGCAACACAGTGGAACGTAAACTTTCGCCCTCTCACAGACATAACTGCCTTATGTTTCTTCTTTTCCACCCATCTCCACCCCGCTCACTTCATCTCCCCCCCCATCCAGTGGACAGTCACTGGGCTGAAATCACACCTGTGCTTCTCACACATCTCGGCACACGGGTGAAACATACGCAGGGTGAAACATGGTGAGGGAGCTTTGCTGAATCTCATTAGCGAAGCGGGTAGTCATTAACAGAATGACCTTTGGAAATAATTACCAGCCTTCCTCCCTTCCATTCCTCTTCCCCTCCCTCCCTCTCTTCTCATCCCTCGCACTCATCCATCCCCCTGCCCCCCCCCACCTCATTCAATAGTTACTTCTAGGTGAGGACAGATAGAGAGAAAGGAGAAAAGGAACAAGTCGAGGAAAAGGTGGGGAGGCAGAGCCCTGCTGCTGCTGTTTAAGATTACAGGGTGAGCTGAACTTTCAGATTAGGTTAATCTGTTGGAAATGGGATTGGCTAACGACCTTTCCTCTGGCAGGTAGGCGAGCAGGCAGGCAGGTCAGTACCAGGAGCCATGTGCCGATGCATGTGATACTTGAGCCAATGGCATCAGAGTGTGCTGTGTTGGCTGAGGTCATCACAATGCCGTCAGCTCTGCGGGGTTCAAGCCAATTGTCACCAGTATGTACACAAGCATAGACCCATGCAGTGCAGACACACTGACACAGGCCAAAAACACTTATGTGTGTGCTTATGCAAAATAGCTCTTTCTGTAAATGCAAAAACAGTGTGCACTAGTGTTTGAGCATCCTTCCCTCCTTCCACTGAGGTATTTGCAGGAATTTACGGGATATAGCTCCCTATCACAGCTCCCTTTAGTTGTTTTCCAAACCTGTGTTCTTTGTCTCAGTGAGGGGAAAACAAATTTATTGTGGAACAGGGATTTGGCACAGCCCAAGAGTGTTGTTGGATTTGGGGCCATTCAATCACAGCCAGAACCAGCCAACGCTGCTTAGGTTTTGGGCTTGTTCTGCAATCATCGGGAGGGGTAAAGAAAAGACTCTTTCATGTGCTATTGCAATTAACAACCCCCACACTGGCATAATGAAACGCCAATAAGAGCTCAGAGTTATTGTTCTTATGCAGGACTCAAAAGAGTGGGGGAAAAGGGAGAGATGGATCTTTTCTCTTGTCATTTCCCAACATGACGTCTAATTCAGTTCACATGTCCAGGAAACTGACCTGGCAAAGTGCGAGTATAGGAAATCTATCTGCATGTCGGACTGTTTTATCTGGAGCCAGAGTCAGAGTGGAGTGTAGACTTGCCAGGATGACACCGCTCTGACATCCAATGATAGAGGGTCTGCCTCTGCCTGGATAGGCTTAGATGTCTCTTTAAACAATTAGCATTAATTATGTGGACCGCTCCACTGGTTTAACAGCTGATGATACAGTGTACGTGTTTTATCATAGTCTCTTAGGAGAGTCTCTGTGAGTGCTAACACATCTCCTCAGTTTGATTCATAATGTATTTATTGAATTTGTCACTGTATTTATGCAATTATTATGGGTTTCTTTGTGTCATGCGTTGTGATTGAGACAATAATATCTTTGTCTAACAAAGCTTCTGTTGTTTTACAACTCATGCTCCGATAAGGGTTAGCTTTGCTTTCTTGGACCTTTTGCTTGAACAGATATTTGTGGAAGTGTCATTCCCAGCTGAGACTGTTTACAAGTGAGTCATCAGAACCTTCTTTAATGCTCCTCTCTCTCTATATCTCTTTATCTGTGTCTCTTTCTCTCTCCATACTTATGTCCCTCACATACATATCTATATATAGCCATTGACCCATACCTAGATGCAACATAATGCAGAAAAAAAATCTGAGAGATTATGCATGCTCAATGAAAAACCTGATAAAGGAAGAGAAAACAGAGGAGAAAGAAAGAGAGTGAGAGAAAAAAGCCCTACAGCCTCTTGTAAACATGCTGTAGCTAGAGAGGCTGTGCAACACTCTCAGTGCCACTCTCTCAACAACGCTAATTATCAACCAAAGACATGCTAATTACATAGAGCTTTATTGCTAATGTAGCAGGCCTCTATGCCAGCCGCCCACACTGTGAGCTCCGCTCCCCTACCTCTGCCTCTCCTCCCACTACACCTTCAGGCACCGCAGCAACAGACGGAGAGAGATGAAGGCAGCCTGTATACTTCTAAAGACGAGAGCTTTCCACCAATTACAAATTAAATATGTCAATAAGTAAATGTCATGTTTAAGGTGTTATTGTTCTTCTAATGGCAAACTTTGATCAAATTTACACCCCTAAATCTAGTCATACATCTAGTTCTGGACCTTTTCCTCCTCATCATCCTGCCATCTCGACAGGAAGTCTGCTTCGCTCCTGCCTCCCCCCCCTTAACTCAACAACTCACCCACGTTCCTGCACCTGTGACGTAGCCTAGCAGCGGCACACAACACTCGGCAGGAGTGTTCCAACCCCCCTGGTTCCTAGCCCTCCCTGTCCACACACCCTCCTCCCATCCCCAATGTAAAACGTGCCAGTATCGGCCCTGTGGCCAATCCCGTTAGCACGCCACGGCTCAGGCTGAAGGCCTCTTCAGATCAATTTCTCCCGCTGCGAGTCGCTCGGGGTACTCCAGGGATCACAGTGTAGGTAGAGCTCTACAGCGTGCTCCCCCCACTAGGCTCTTTAGCGTCCTCCCCTGACATGGCTGTTTACACGTTAGCCATCCTCTGCTTGCTAATGGAGACACAGTTAAAGAGAGAGCTTCAAAGCGGGGAGCTCTCGTCACAGGCACTTGCTTGAACATGTGACAGCTCTCTTCATGGGTTGAGCTAGGGCAGGCTAATATGCCGACTACACAGAAGCTGAAGAGCTTGCAGCATTACACATATCAGTGCTTATACAAAGAGTAGGGGTATAAGTTGATGCAAAATGGGTTAATGTAATTTATATAATGCAGAGAGGATTATTTTTTATCCCCTTTGATATACATGAACACGATTAATTTTGCACAAACTGTGGCAATAAGATTGATTCATAGCTAGTCTCAAAAGAAGCTTTGGGAAACGGTAAAGATGTTTACAGATGTGTCATTTGTAATGTTCAATAAAGGGAAGTTATGGAAGAACTAACATGTTTAACAATCTAAGTTTTAAAAAAAAGTTACATGTCAGCCACATTAATAATTAACAGAAAAGGTTCAATGCTATGAATTAAATGGAGGGACTAAGAGCACAGTATATTGCAAAAGGAGAATACCGGTAAGCATTTCTACTGTGTGTGTTGGATTTATTAGTGCTTCAACATGCTGTCTATGATAATGCACCCAGTCCATTCTCTTTGTTTTCATCATTAGGGTCAGTCGTATGTTGAGTGCTGGTTTCTCTTGATGTATGAGCTCCATTAACACGCAATAAATAAAAATACAAATGGAAATGGTGATGGAACAAAAGCAGTAATGACATCAGCAAAGCACTCTCAAGCTTGCAATATGCTGCCATCTGTTTATTTATGTAGTTTTTTTTTTTTTCAACCTAAATCATGATATGAGGGACGAGTACATAAAGGATGGGGATAATTTAAGGTTAAAAATCTCTTCCAAAGACTAGGACAATTGATATGTGTAATCGAAAAATGTAAAAGGGTTGCTGTCAGGTGCAGAGCGCCATCTGGAAAAGCAGGGAGTGTTCCCTGTGGGCCTGCCCATCCACAGGTGGGCAACAAGCCCAGCAACACCCGTATGAAAAGATAACAACACGTCCCATGCTGTGTTCAGACTGGCCAGCCAGCAAGGTGCATGTGATTTAAGGAGAGACATTTCATTTAGCCTGTCCTTGTTTTTCCTTTCCAACTTATTAAATACTGGGCTGACCATGACAGAGATACAATGTTGTGCATCAAAATGTTCACATACAATGTAAAGAATTAACATTATGCTGTCCGCAGGTGTCTTTTAAAAACGATCAAATCAGCATGCATAAACAATAAATTCCAGGGGAAACATACAGTTAAGTTTTAGTAGGCTGTGAATCATTATTCATGTTGTAGATATCACAGTATATATACTATAAATAAGTCATATTACAACTGTTCCATTTGTGTACAATTGAGATAAGAGTCAGTGGTCAGTTCTATTTAATTTAAATTTTGCACACAAAATGAGAAATGCTCTCTGTCTTCCTTTTAAAACATTCAATGTATCAAACAGTTGAACTAATCAAATAAACAAGAAGGAACCTTGAATAATATATACTGTATGTGACATTTTCAGACAGTTAAATAATACGATTTATTCAACGTTACTTTGTGGGACAGGTGCAGTTTAATCAGGCGTGCTGTGAGCGTAAATGTGTACGCACGAGAGAAAGGGAAAAACTCTGCATGAATGCATTGCCTGTGTGTGTGTGTGTGTGTGTGTGTGTGTGTGTGTGTGTGTGTGTTTGGCCCACCAGGTTCGTCAGAGCCGCAGTTTGAATGTTGCATAACAGGTTCACGTTGAGAGCTTAAGGATCTTGGAGGGTGCCAGCATCCTTTCCTGCTTTATCTACCTGCCTACCAGCTGCCCTGACGGCACTGTTTAATGTCTCCTTGAGCCACATGTGTCCAAAACAAAGTCAGAGCAACATCCTCATCTAAGAGGCATCAGTGATAAAAAGGCACCAGAGGAAGGGGCATCTGATTATACGGCACAAAAGTACAACTAAAGTGGCAAAAAAGTAAACTAAACGTTAAAAAAAGCAACTTAAATAAAATTAAAAAAAAAAAATTCTGAATTTTGATAAACTATGGGTCTTAAAACAGTTTTTTTAAGGGATTCATGTTAGGACTGAACCCCTGGGGAAGACAGACAGAGCAATCATTTCTTACAC
This sequence comes from Labrus bergylta, assembly GCF_963930695.1. NCBI lineage: Eukaryota > Metazoa > Chordata > Actinopteri > Labriformes > Labridae > Labrus > Labrus bergylta. The sequence continues at coordinate 13,484,494 of NC_089196.1, forward strand.
TGTGTTAGGTGTGAAGACGAAAAGAGAGAAGTAAGGGTTGCTGAATGAGTCACAAACACTGTAACCATCTGTCTGCGTTTGTGTTTCAGTGTGTTTGCATGAGCGTGCGTGGTTCTGTGCGTGTGTTTTTTTTTTTTTATGCATATGTGCACCGTCTGCGTTTTCTTGTTATCTCACCTCCACAATATCAGAGTTGGTCCTGCTCTCGTGGGGCTCGTTGTATTCGGTGTATTTAAGCAGGACCTTGTCCATGTCTGTGCTGGCATACTGGAACAGCTTGTTGGTGCTGTTGAAGATGATCAGGGCAATCTCACAGTCACACAGCACACTCAGCTCATACGCCTTCTTCATCAGGCCAAACTTTCGCTTTGTAAATGTCACCTGGGTAAAAGAAGGAGACAAAGGAATAACAGGATAATGATTAGCTGATGTGAATGAAAAAAATAAAAAGATCAATGACTAAGTTCAAATCAAATCAACCATTTATCATTAGCTGAAGAGTTTTGGAAACAACGAAAGGTGCATCCCCCCCTCCCATACAATAGAGGAATAAATAGAAATCTAGTGTAACATATTTTCCATTTTAAAATGAGCAGTTCTCAGGGAAACATAATTAAATGAAAGTGAAGTCTGCAGCTGGTTCAAAACCCCCTGACTGTAACAGTCCATGCACCATACCAGGAAAAAGAAGAAAAAAAGAAGCTGGCCTTGTATTTAAGGAACTGAAAACAGTGTGTCTCAGACAGATAACGGTAAAGAAGATCAGTTATTGCCTGTACATCAAAGCGCCCTGAGGTTCATCATGAAACAGATGTCGCATTAAATAGTCCATTTCATATGGCCTGAATGTGCTTGCTGTCTCAGTCCAGCTTTAAACACAAGACACATGCACACCTATAACTTTTTCTTTCTTCTAAAAAAAAGCTGAGGCATTATTTTCTCACAGTGACATTAACACACATTGTTCAGCTGTTGTGTTGCCCAATTAACCGCCTCTTGTAGCGAGTAAGAGGCCGCTGATATAAATAACGGATGTGCTCTCAGACTGTGCTTGAAGCTGTATGCGAGCGCTCATAAAGTGACAATGCACTCGACTCGAACCACAAATATTGTTTTATCTAATGGACCCTTTTTCTTTTTTTTTCTGTTTGTGGCTATGTGCAGGTACATGTGTGTGTGTGTGTGTGTGTGTGTTTGTGTGTGTGAGGCCCAAGACCAGCACATTTAATAACTAACGAATGCAAGTGGCCACATTGTCAAAATAGAACAGCCTCTATTCCTCTATTGTTTGGATCAAAACTAGAGCAGGGAAAGTGAGTTAATTCCAGTGAGCTGCACCTGCTTTCTCTTCAGAGCCATGTGTGTAAGCTCTGTGGCTGTATAGGAGAAAGAAAAAACAAGATGCTACTGCCAGCTTCTTTCTCTGAGACACATTGCTTTTCCTTTTTTTTTTGTATTGAACTTCTGTGACTGTGTGTATTATTTACATGACAGATCTGTATTGACAAAGCTTTTTTTTTTTTTTTTTTTTACAAAGACGAAATAGTGCCAGATCTGCGCCCAGCTGGTAGCTAATGATCACAGTTTGTTGATTAACTGCATGTTTGTCTATTCTCTTCTGACACTTAAGTGGGCCAAAAAATACAGAATGAAAACCGCCCAACACTCAGTTAAACATGCTCTGAATACAACAATTAAAGACTCTTGAAAACTGCAGGCTAAAAAACCTGTTTCAAAGAGATCTCTCTGTGTGGTCGATTAGGGTAATGTATGAATAGATTTGTGGCATAAATCTATCATGCATTGCCCTTCACATTTTCCCTTCACAACTCCCAGATCTGAAAGAGGAGACGCGATTGAATGGATATTGATAAATAGTTTTGGATGTCCTGAAATCATATCTCACAGGATGCACCAGGGAAACAAAATATCTAACTATCCCTTCTCCTCCACCCTTTTTTTTTTCTTTTTCTCCCCACATGAACTGCAGAATCCTGGACCCGCTTCCACATCTAAAAGTTTTCCAGTGATGTCACCGCATCACGCCGAGCCATGTGTCAGACAACAGAGGCTGAAACCAGAGACGCGACATTCTGAATCTCTACAAACCGGTGTGTGTGTGTGTGTGATGTCAGGTTGTGTACTGCGGCACAAACACTCATCTGATTCACAGACTGTGTAAGGAGAAAAAGCTCCCCTGGGCTCTAAATACCATACTGACATTTATAAAGTCATCCTAAGATGTAAAAAAACAAGAAAAAAAAAGTCTCAGTCTAAACACTGTAGGATCAAAAGGTATCTCATGACAACAAGATTAATTGTCATATCCAACTAACTTGGAGCTTGAGCATCCCAAACCAAAACAGACAGCATTTACAAAGTAGAACAAGAGTGAGACAATAAGATGATAGGACTGTGGGACTTAAGGTCAGAGCAGATATTCGGGGTCAGGACATGTGAAGTGTTGTCTTCCCTCTGGGGTTTGGATGCAAGAGGGCATTGGGGGGGGGGGGGGGGGCAAACGCAGGACAAAGCTCGCTGCTGGCCCGGCTCCGTTATCACCCAGTCACTCAGACACACACTCTGCTGGGGCCATTAACGTTTTATAAGGTGGCTCACACAGGGGCCGCAAGTGTGTGAGTCCCTGAGGTCTGGAGGTCCACTGATATGTTAGTGATCCAAGCTAACATATCAGACATAAACATCAAGCAAACATGAAAGAAAGTGTGTAACTAACAAGCAGCATTGAATTCTGACATTCGCTGCATCCAACTTCAACATGCAAAATAAACCCAATCAAAGTTTTTTCTTGAGCCTCACACTTTAAATGAGGAACCTAGCATGCATTTTTCACATATTATAATTCACACGTAGACTGACTTTAACAACACCACAGGAAGAGAATAAGTGTGTGATTATGAAAGGCATTTACTGACCAAACAATAACACCTACATAAAAATCACACCAGTGCACCCCCACATCTCAATCTGACACGTACAACCTGCTACCTCCAAATCACATATATTACTAACGCCATGCTCATGCATCCATAAATACACAGGCTTGCATACATTGAGTTCTTGCTTGAGCAAACACACATTTTAAAAGACAGTTGGCTGTCTTAATAGCAAATGCCAGTGCAAGCATCAAGTGGGATGTGCTAATTTTCACTGTGTCTTAGCTATATAATTTTTATGTACAGTGTTAAACTTCCCCTCTTGAAGTAACTCTGTTGTTACCTCATGGCCTCATGATGCTGCCATGTGACCCTTCAGGCTGGTGATGTCACCAGTGCCCTCCCTAAATCCAAAACAGTCTTGTTAAAAGGAACTAATGATTTCATTGCAGAAATCTTATTATTATCGTATTAATATCTCTTATTTATATATTTTACATATTTTTGTTTATTAACAACTATAATTCTGATGTCGATGTACAGCCTTTGTATCGAGTTGAACAGCTTGTCCTTGGAATTAATGAGCCCTCTGTCTTTGTTGTTACACTGAAAAAAACCCCACTGTAAACCACCCGTATGTCAGTGTGGGTGTAATCTTTGTTTCCTCGGTCAGTGGGTGCTGTTAGACACACCACTATGTTAATAACAAAGAGCGCAACATTACAGCACATTTGCCACCATGTGTATTGGTAAAAAGGGAAAGTACAGTGTAAGGGTGTGAGTGTGAAGCCAAATGTGTTTTTTCACAGTAATAAATGGGTAACCAGAGTGTGAAGGCTAACTTCATATGTACACACACACACACACACACACACACAGACACAGACATTTGTTGACCACTCAGTCGTTGAATTAAAGACTGAACTTAATAAAGAATGTTGTATTTGTATGCTTTGAGGACAGTCTGCGTGCGTCCTTGTTCATTAGTTTAAGGCTAACATTTTCAGTCCCACACATATTCGTACAGTAAAAAAATAAGTATTTATCAAGAATAACTTTTTAAACCAAGTTAGCACTATAGATTCGGCCTCTGCATCCACAATAAAAACATTATTTAGAATTTTATGTTACAAATTCTGAAACCTCCTACAATATTTTACTCATTCACGTCAATATCCACATTTGCTATGACATTGCTTAACTATGAAAAAGTTCATAGCAACAAAAAGAGACATTTGAAAAACATTTTACTCGCAAAATACTTGCCTCTCACCATATACACTAATAATTATTGAATTTGATATAAACATATTGATATTAAGCTTTATTCTGAATTACGTCGCCCCATAATGGGCACCCATTCACAAGCAAAAACACTGTAGACTCATAGTGGTACACAAGCCCTTTTTCTTCACCCCTATCCTCTTCCACATAAACCAATCCCAGGAGAAGTTTAGACATACGCACACAAACGCATTCACATACACACCCATGTAAACCCACAAACTCTTTACCGTTACTTCCCCTTTTAAAAAGTTAAACTTTTTTTTTGTAATTCTGATTTAATTGTTTTTCGCATTTCCTTATTTTGTTTGTTTAATTTCAATTAACCAAATGATCACTTACAATTCCCCTAGCCAAAAGGCAAAACAGAGGGACCGACAGAGGAGGCAGCATCTGTGACACATGGGTGAGAGGGGAGAGAGATGGAGGAGGGGGAGGCAGCATAGAGGGGGTGGATGTACAGGAAGCACATTTGTATGCATTTCCTCTCATAACAGGAAGAGGCCAGTGGCTTCCCCTTCACAATGGCTTCGCTTCTGCTTCCCACCTCCTGCCTGCTTCCCTTGGGGAGGAGGAGGAGGAGAGGAGAGACAGGCACCACAAAACTGCTGGTTAGCAAACCAAACATGGCCATGCAGGGAAACACACACACATTCTTAGATGTCAGTCAGCTTTTGAGCAGGACGATCGCTCTTGGGACAAACACTTCTCCCATTGTCAAGGGCCGAGCAGGAAGACACAGGCTTACGCAAAAGGACTAAGAGGAGCCAAAGACCTGGTCCTGAACTCTGCCTCACAGCCAAAGAAGCTGTTAAGAGGGGCATTACCACAAAAGAGGCTTTGTCCCACCTCTAATATATGCTATGCTCTTCTCTCTCCTCAAAAACCCCTCTTATCATCCTTTTTCAGTACGCCTTCATTATACAGTAGGAAACAGGAGGCCGCAGACTCCAAACATTTCTTCATTCAGAGTCTCAATCAGAAGAATCCACTTAAAAGTTTAACTCTAACTTGTACAACTGACTAATTGGTTTCTTAATTATGACGATTGAAGTGATAGGGGTCTTAAAATACAAGCCAGTTTTTATTGATCTTGTAATGGCTCCTTCTTTGAAGGGTCCTGTCTGTGCTGAAAAATCACACGTGGAAAAGGATGTACCCACTGAGAAAAAAAGTGGTTGTTACATATTGGTCATGGCACTAAGGCAGACAGAGAAGACCTAAAAGAGTATTCCCTATTTCAACAAAAAAAGAGTTAAGAGGCACTTGGTTTAAACTTTTTGTCACATCAATTTTGGACACAAGGCAGCTCATTGTTTCACTTATTTCTGTTGTCTTTAGATTTTATGAAATGAAGTCTTTGAATAAAGAATTAGCTTGTAAAAAATGGACTACAAAGAAAGACTTAAACAAGCTTCAGATTGTTTGTCAATTATTCAAAGTAATAGTTAAAAAAAGGAAATAATAAATGCATTGTGGGCCTCAAACCCAGTTTTAGACTTCATAATACATAATTTTGGTGTGTAAAATCAAATAAAAATCTTTAATTTTAAGTTGGACCATTATAGGATATCAAAGAAAAAACAGAAGAAGCAAATGAGGAAGACTTTCTATTGAGTGAAAATAGGAGAGTGACATGAGAGAGACAGAACATGTGAACGAGAAAAAAAAAGTAGGATAAGGAAAAATAAATAAAATGAGAGAATTAAAACACAGCAGATCAAAGGTGAGAACTTTGTGAGCCCTTTTCCAGGCAAAGTCTCACAGCTGAACATATGACGGAGAGGAGTGCCATTTGCTCTGTTAGAGGAGGAGATAGTAGAAGGTGGGAAACAGGGAATTAGAGGAGGGGTGCAGGGGTGAGTAGAGACCCTGTGGGCCTCATTATTTTCCTGCTGTTAATTTCACTTGCACATTTTCTCACCCCAGTGCTGTTGATTGGAGAGAAGAATGCTTTGTCGCTGAAACAAAAAGACCCCTTATTTCAGCGGCAGCGCTGCTGTTCGCAATGTGAGGGAAGAGAGTGGCCATATGCAGGAAGACATAAAAAACTTAGATTTGTAATCTTCTTCCAGCTAAGTCTGTGATTGTATGACATTTGTTTGTGGGAGTTTGGAGATTGTGTTTTTACTTCCTGCCACTGATGACCTGGTCCATGATTAACCTTTGGCCCCTGGTCCCTTCCCCCCTTGGAAACGACATGTCTCACACAAGCACACACACATACACACCGATTTGCACAAACAAGTCATCCTAAATTAAGTCCACAGAGTGCACTGGCTGGAGAGGTTACACTAATTAGAGCCAATTGCAGTAAATTAGTCGATCCCCAGGACCGACTCCTGAGAGATAGATGTGTTTAAAATGTGTACAAGTGTTTACAAGTGTGCATTTGGCTATGTTGTGAAAACAAGACACCAAATCATCATTTAAGCTTGTGAGAAAGTGTAATCTGCTGTTTCTCAAACTTATGCCAGTGTATGTCTTCACACACCTGTGCGTGCATCCCAGACCGAAGGTGTGCGTGTATCTGTGTGTGCGAGCAAGAGCAAGAGAGTGTGCTCTGTGTGAGCAGCCCATGAGTTTATGGCACAGGGGGCCCTTTCATGTGCCCGAGGCTGGGAGAGGGTCTGAGTGGTCGTGGGGCTTGGAGCCAGGGCTCACACACTGCTGCCCACTGTCCGGAGCTCCGGGCAGCCAGTCAACGCCAGGGAGGCCTGGTCCTTCTGCCCCTGCTCTCGGGAAGTGTTTCGGGGCCTGGGGGTGGCAGCCCAAAGTGGCCGCCCAGAGAGGGCCAGGCCCTGTGCCCACTGTGATGCTGCCGCCGCTGCATGGTGGGCAATGTAGCCCTGTAGGTGGCAAGGTAGTGATGACAGCTACACAGAGTGGTGCCCCTCCAAAGACGTCTGCAGTATGAAGTTTATGTAGGCATGTAAGCGTCAAGGGAAATGCTATATAAGGCTTATGCAGTTATTTGGGACTGAAAGAAGTATTGTGCCGTCTTGATTTATACATTTTTAAAGACTCTGTTTTAAGAAGTTGCTCAAACCTTATACACATAAAAAAGAGTTTGAGGTGTAAATCAGCTCTATACAAATGCATCTGCTGTTTATTTGGCTCAGGGTCTGGAACATTTCCTTAAATAGGAAGTGAAAACATGCAAATGAAAAGCTTCCTTTTTCTTACTGTTTTTTTTTTTCTTTTAAGAAATTTGAAGTTTCTGTGTCTGTCTTGTGATGCCCGCCTCTACATATTTAGTGATGTCATTTATTTAGGTTGTAGGTTGAATGACACTTAGTGCCGTACGCTCCTCATGCATGTGGTGTTTTTCACAAGACCAATGACATCATGTCAGTAGGAATTGCTATTGGACTTAAACAAACAAAACAAACCGAGCTATCATTTAAGAGATCAGAACAACAAAATCCAGCCATGTATTGATTTTTCCTTCCCTGAACCCTTTTTCCTCTCCCTCTCCTCTCTTCGCCTCCCTCATCCTCCTCCTCCTCTCCCTGTAAGTAAAGCCCGGATATCTCAGGCATCGATTCCCCTCAGGTGTCCTTCCTGTCTCCCTCTTTCCCTCCTTATCCGCAGGAGCCGGAGTGCCTGGTGTTACTGGCGGGCCCAGGCTAAGGTTGGATGAGAGAGCAGGGCTGAGATAACGCTAAGGAGGAAGTGTGGGTGCTGCTGCAACATGATAGCTGTAGTCTTCATGTAAAACTGTGTGACCTCCTCCTTGCTCTTTCTCTGTCTGCTTGTCTGTTTTTCAAAAACAAATACATGCATTATAATTCAGAGCCCATGGGTATATTTTGTGAGGTGTTGTCAGCCTGTTTTTCAATCTGTCTTCTATGTATCTTTTGCAGTTTTTGTGCAGGACTTGAGCACTGATCACATTAACACAGCGTCCATTTCTCTCTGAAGCGAGTTCGGGGTGGGAAGCATAAATTCTGGAATTATATTGCACTGCTTTGTTTTAAGTTGTAAGCTGAATTAATGAAGAGTTTCAGACTTAAGTTATCATTTTGATTTATCTTGATTGACCTAGAACTGAAAAGACAATAAACCGTGTAAGTCAGGAGGGATATTGGAATGTATTTTGTTGTAAACACTTTAAAAAAAAACACCTTTGATAGGCCATTAATTACCAATTTGAAAACAGCAGTTTTTTATTTGAACCACCTGCTAGCAACCATTACAGCACCGTAAATTCCTTGTTAAAATGTTATTTGTTGGGAAATGTGGCCGTTTCAAAGTGTAATATTAGCTGTCGGCTGTACTTACGAGCTAACAGTTGGATAGTGGCTGAAAGCTAATGGTGCCTGTTTCTTTACTATACTAATGTTAGACAACAGCTAATTTTAGCATTTAACCACCTTTTGCATTATTATTAATTCCTAGATAACAACTCATCAGCTAATAATTTATCTGCTCTACCAAACTGTAATATTTAGCTGCCAGGCACTTCCTATCTGTTGAATATTAGCTAGCAGGCAGTTGAAAGCTAACGTTTGTTGTTTGACCCTAGTTAAGGGGTAATGAAATATGTCCCCCTGGATTATCACTGTTCATTGTCTTTTACGATTGTCTGACACCCTAAATTGCCACCTCTTACAGCCTGGAACACAGCATTACAACATTATAACAGTATTAGAGCTCAATCATAATTACTTGAAGTTCTTTCCCCGCACTCAAATTTTCACTCTCCTCTTTTACTCCGCTCTCACTCACTGAGTTGATGCCTGACAGAGGTCACAATCTGCTTCAATTACTCCTTCAGTATTGACCGATCAATTCCTCAAGCCTCTTTGTGTCGCTTTACTCTGTGAGGCATGGCTGTGTGGCTCTCATTGTGGATGTCGCCAGTGGAGACGCTGCAAAAGCAATGAAGTAAAGCCTGTGTTCGGACAAGGTGTGTGTGTGTGGCTATGTGCGCATTTGACCTGTGATCCAGGGGCCATGTTAGCAGCGTATGGATCCAATTGGGCTGCCAGGAAGCTGACAAAGTGTCAGTGGTCAGTCGTGCCACAGGAAGTGATCAATTGCGGGCCTCGGGGGCAGTGAGAGAACTGTGTCTCTATCTATTTCCTGCCACAGACGGCGGTGTCTGCCTGGACCAAGACATCCACAATTTATCATGTCTCTTTCAAGTAATGCCAGCTGTTCTTAAAAATGTGTGCTGCAAGAAATCTATTGTTGCAAGGTTAGTTCATTTCAAGGTTTTTTTTCTAATTGCTATGCATGCACAGCATCTCTGGTTTAGAATGTCTCCTTGCCAAGCATAGGAAAGCTACAGCGGCCCTACTGTTACTGATTTAGCTGAAGAAAAATACTGATTCAGTGTTTGTCTCCACCTCATCTCCGCCCTGTTGGCTCGATCCAGTGTGTCACTTTGGACCATCCCATCTCTGTTTGGTTGTTTGTTTATGTTTTTTCCCACCCTGCCACTCCAGTGCTACTCGGTAATATTCCACTGCTGGTGAGCTAAACTCGGTGGCATGGTGCGAGAGGTTGGGTGTGTGAAGGGTGCTACAGTTGTGTGCGTAGGCTGCGGTCCTTAAAGTGGGCAGTGATATGCAGTGGATTTTTTTTTTTTAAGAATTACAAATGTTCTCATGCAAATCTGTTTAGAAAAAGTCGTCCTGGTGCACCCACACAAACAAACCCGCCATTATGAACCGAAGGAACACCTCTACCCAAAGCAATATCCCCTCATACACTTCTCTGTTGTCCAGTTCATATTATTGCCCAGACTCCCAGAAGACCTTCATTGTTCAGGGCTATGTGGGGTGCAGGGTGATTTTCCCTCCTCCCTCCTCCACCCCTCCTCCTCCCCACCCTCACACTCATCCATCCTCCCATCCCCCAGGGACTTACCTGTCTGTTGCGTTCATCCATAATCCGCGTGATCTGAATCTTTTTTCTCCCCATCGTCCCCGTCTTTTTTCTTTCTCTCCTCTTTCTAAAGAACTCTATGCTTTCTTCACTCTCCCCTTTCTTCTTCTTCTTTCTCGTCACTCTTCTGCTCTTTCTTTATCTGTCGCTTTTCTGCTTTCTATTTGTTCCAATCAACTCAAAGATTCCAGCATCCGTACCTGTAAGAAAGAGAGAAGAAAGGGGAGGGGGGGAGGAGAGGAGAGAAGAGGAAGAGCATTAAATGAAATGAAATATGGCAAAATACTGAGAGAAAAAAATAAAAGTGGCATCATGGCAGCCACAAGGGAGGGTGAAGAAAGACAAAGAATCTGTCAACAATGTTGTGAGAGCCGCTGTGTTTTTCACTGTCGATATCATGCAAATCAGTTTTTGCATTTTTTTTTCCCAGGCACCGACTATGAGAGAAGACAGCGCTGTCAGGATCTCGCTTCGTTCACAGAGAGTTTGACAGTGTTTTGGAAGTGCCGCTAACTTAAACGCTCTAATCACCGACACTGTAACATTACCTCCAGACTGAGAAATACATTTTCTTTCTTCCCACGAACTGCACTGTATTGACAGTGCTGGTACAGCCAGACATGGCTTTTATTGCGAGTCTATCTGGAGCTCATCTCCAAAATGATAGATGTGAATCACAGGATGGAATACAGATGTAAAACTGAGCTCAGTCTTTCCATGTTTTAGTAAAACAAAGCCACAAAACAAAGGATAAAAGGTGCCAAGAGTGATCTTTTGAATCACGTTAAATAGATTTTTCTTAGAGGCAGAAAATCTAACTGAATTCCAACATGAACATCATCCAGATTTAGACTTTACATTTGTGTCCAACTGAAGAATTGCACTTTTGCCTTTGCTTTAAGGGTTGGATGCCAGCAGCTGATGACCCTGCGTGTATTTTGCGAAAAAGAAGAAACCTGCGCTCCAAAAAGTTTGCGCGAGTTAACGACTGTGTGTCCGTACGTATGTGTGTGTGTGCATGTGTGTGTGTGTTCTTATGTGTTCTTGTGTGAGTTTGGCTGAGCCTGAGCTCCAGTGCATCTCTCCAGAGTGCTAAAGTAGGCCAACCCAATCTATCTCAGGGAGGAGCAGAAGAACTGTTGTTGTGTTTTCTTTTGACAGTAGAGGTGATAACGTCCCTCGTTATGCAAATGAGCATCCCATTATTTAAGCACAGTGCAATGCAGGGGAGCTGTCAGCGCCATCACATAAAAAAAATCCTCCATCTACCCTGCCTTTTTTTTTTTTTTTCTACTTTCCCCTTCTTCTCTCTTCTCTCCTTTCTGAACCAGATTTCCGGCACCTGGCAGCACAAGCATCAGACATTGATGTGGAAGACGACACCGCTTCACCAGAAGACATGTCGGTCGCTCTCTCTATCACTCTGTCTCTTCTCTCCTACACTATTGCTCTCTTCTTCTCTCCTTTGCACCATCCCGCATACATGCGCATTGTAATGCACTTCCTTTCCCCTCTTCTTTTCCCTTTTTGTCCCCATTTTTTATTGAGTAACATGCATGAGAAAGCACAAGAAAGCAGTAAACCCCTGAGGTAAGCGCAGCACATTGCTATGCACTTGACCTCTTTGTGCAAGAGTAGGACATTGATAATGAAAGCGCGTAATAGGAACATCCAGGGATACTCTGGCTCTTAAGACAGACCAAGGGCCTGTAGCTGGAGTGCATAACTGTAGATCTTCATGACAAGTGTGCCGCAGTAATGTTACTTTCTTGAAGTAATAATAATAGTATTAGATTTGGTCTTTCTTTATATATGCATGGTGTGAATTTAGAAATGATATCCCATTCTTTAGGAATAACATCCCATCGATCCCTGTGTACATTTTGAGTATGTACGCAAAAATCGTCCATCACATCAATTTAAAACAAAATGTGACAATACAAGTTGAACAATGATGAAACGTGTGACAAAAAATTTCCCAAGTTGATGTTTGGAGTACGCCCACTTATGGAAGAAATGAGTAACAAACACAAATGCATCATTTGGCAGTTAAGACAACAGCTGGACTGCGCCATCATAATAACAACAAGATCTAAAATAACTCTGTGGCAGCTCTGAAGAGGCTATCCAAAACATTTGAGCATTGCTCTGCACACACACACCCATCCACAGACAGAAAAACAAAGCACTGCCCTCTGGAAGAAAACAAAGAAGGATGTTGTCAGACAAACTGGGATTACAAGCCAACACCGAGGCGCTTTGGCACAAGACAGCCAGACAAGGATATCAATCAAGCCGGCGTACCTCAATCACAGGCTGACAGCATCATCCCCTCCCAGTCTTTGTACTCAACACTCCCCCTGCCTGGGCAGCGCTCCAAACAAGGAGGCGTTACCTTTGTGATCCCTGCCTCCTGGCCTCCACCTCCTCGTTCCTCCCACAGTCCGCTGAGCAGAGCTGAACCTCTCAATGTCAACAACCGCTGGGGCAACACCTTAGGCCTTACGTAACATTAGCACTAAGACTAAGCCCATGTCCTGAACATTTAATCCCCGCTTTTGGCTCACAGCACCAGCCAATGCTCCCTGAGGTGAGGTTCTGCTGCCGCTTAGCCCCGTGTCGGTGCCTCCCGGACTCAACTAACCCCCCCCCTCCACCTATAGCCCTATCCCTTCTCACGGTTGCCTCCTCTACCTCCTCCCACACAACGACGCAAGTCCCCTTCCCCTCGGTCCCCACATTTGCTCACACCCGCCCCCGTCCCATATGAGTGCCAGGCCGCTTCTGGATAACAACCGAGCACCCACCTCCTCATCGTGCTTCTTTCCCTCTCCTTCCCCTGTCGATGGAAAGAGCATCGGTTAACTTAACAGATTACCACTGAATCACGCAATCCAATTTAGCCTCATGTTGCCAAGAACTGAAGGGTAACAGAAGAAACCATCGCAGTTTGGAAAACATGGTAGAGGAGCACAGGCAGGAATTTTTTCGCACGGCACTGACATCTGACCTTGATGGGGCAAATAAGTTGAAGAAGAAAAAGAAGGGAGTGAAGAAGACAGAGTGACACAGAAGAGAGAACTAACACGCTTACACACATTAAGCCAATTTGCTAATCCTGAAGCAAGGGGCAGGGGAAGAGGGAACGAGCTGAGGAAGATGAAGCATACACAAAAGAGTTTCTTTATCTTCTCTGCAGAGTTTGACTAATGGTATGCTTGCTTTCACACCAGCCTGGTAAACTGGAAGGTGGCTGGGGCAGATGACTGCTAAGGTCGAAGGGCAAACTGGCACCAAGCAGACAGAAGGACAACGGTTGCCCCTTTTGCTTGTTTTATACCCTCTCTGTCCCAACTCTCTGTGCTCTGAAATAGAGAGGTGACTATGAAGGAGAAGGCAGAGTAACGGAGAAGAGAAGAGAGGGAAATGGAGTGAAGCATAAAGAGGGATCTTTTTGAACAGGCACCAGGCCTCTCCAGGGGGAGGGGAATAGCTGTACCCACGACCCTCCCATCTGTTAAGCAGACGGACAGAGAGAGAGAGAGAGAGAAAGAGAAAGAGGGAGCAGCGATTCAGCACATAGATCTAACAAGCGTTCTCCCTCTCTCTTTAAGTCTCACAAGTGGAGCTGAGAGGACGATGAGAACATATACACTCAGTGCACCACAAGGCTTGATTCTAGGTCGCCTCTCTCCCAAGTGTTTAGTCACTAAAAACTAATATACAGCACACAGCGCTTTTTCACATTCTAATAGACGGTCTGTAGGGTGCTTGTTAATGTGGCTTTGTTATTGAGGACACGGAAGACGACTTCTTTGAATCAAGGGAGCAGCAAGAAGAGGAACTTTACCTTGACTCATGCTCAGGATTTATTTGTCACTTTGAAAGACAGCTGTAGGGCTTTGTGTTGCCCCTTTGAATTCAAGTTCCTAGAACCGGAGTTACACACAGTCATCCACCAGATTGTTTCTGCATTCAGAGAATTGTACGGGGAAAATGGCGAAAATTTGACTTTCCTTCTGTGCCGAAATCTGCTGATGCTTAAGTATCAAATCCTAATTCTAGACACGTTATAGCAAATTGGGGAAGGTGATTTATCATGACAGGAGTGGCGATGTTTTTCTAAGAAACCCCACCTCACCTCACAGTACATCTGCAACACATTTGGTAATAGCATGTGTCCCGAAAAATATATATATCATGCCAGTATCCCTTATCCTCCTAGGAAATGTGGCTGTGAGGATTTAAAATAACATATTACAGTGCAGTAAGTAAACCTTTTAGGAGGTGTATGGCACATTAAATAAACGCTCTCTCTTTTTAAATAAACTCCCATTTCCTTGAAGAGCAGAACCAAAAACACGCTTTAATATGGTTTCCCAAATACAATCTGAACGTTAGTACACACACACACACACACACACACACACACACACACACACACATACACACACACACACACACACAGTGCAGTTTTTACTTGAGCATGTCTGTCATTTTTGTCAGATTTTTTTCCCCCTCACGAACGTAAAACTTTATTCTTTCAGATTTGTAGATTTGTCGGGGGTTTCTTCTTTGTCTTTTTTGATGTAGCGCGTGCAAATGTGTTTGCGTTTCTGTGTGTTTGTGCTGCATTTTGAAAAACACGCCGTTTCATCTGCTGTCAGGATGGATGGAGATGTACCAGTAGGAATGAAAGGAGGGGAAGGATCAAGCCAAAGGAGCGAGTTGATGGCCAGGCAGGAAGGGAACAGCAAAAAAAAAAAAAAATTGTGTATCAGGTCTCATTGTGCCTCTAATGTCATTACAGGCAGTGACTCCTCTATGTGGCACGCCACACTCCCCATCTGTCAGAGCAAGATAGGCAGGGTGACGAATGGCTATCACTGCTACTTCCCTCAGCCTCCACCAACACCCCCGCCCCCCACTCTAATGTCTGTATCCTTTTCCAGAGCTGGGGGAGAAGAGTGACCTAAACCTGGGCGGTAGCCCACGCGTAGGTGGGCCTCTATGGCTCTGAATCTCTGCAGATATTAGGACTAATTTAACATGTTAGCGGCTAAAGAGATTAGCAACACGAACATCTGGGGATTAGAGTGATAGTGGTGGATCATCTCATAATGTGTTCATTCCTTCTTTTTTATCTCCCAGCGAGCTAAACTTGAATTTGAGAGGCTGCAGTGTGCCTGTGTGTGTGTGCGTGAGTCTTTGTGTGTGTTTGTGTGGTGTGTTGGAGAATATGTCTTCACCTGTCTCTCTCTATTAGCTCATGATTTAGTTGGATCATTAGGAAGACAGGTTCACATGTATTCTATTTTCAATCTCTATGTGCCTTTGAACTGAGACACCTGTCTATTGATGAGCAGGAAAGTGAGCCAATAGCCTGTGGTTGGCACAGTTTTCTATACTCTGTGGAGAACTCATAAGTGTGATTGACATGATGGAACAAAGTATATTGTTATAAGTAGCAGAACAAGTGCTAAAAGATGAGCTCTGGATGTATCCGCTAAACTAAGTTCAACCGATTTTCAACTTAAAACTTCAGACTGAAACTTTAGGCTTAATTGATTTTGGTTCTAATGAGACTCTGCCAGCCCCAACAGCTCAGGCCTGGACTCTTTGAGGACGGAAAGACAGGAAACTCACTCATACACAGACAGATCAGCCGAAGGATGTGACATCAGCATGCATTCACAATCAAAGGTGCTAAAGGTGCTTCCTTCACTAAATGACAACGTCCGGTGTAAATTTGAAATCAAAATCTAATCACAAGTAAAAGAAGAGTGCAAACAATAAAAGTAATAGGCTACTTAATGAGAACCATATACTTGAGGCCTTGGTAAAACGCTCTCTTATTTTATACTACCATGTGCTAATTTAAGTTTTTTTTAAATCAAATTGTAATAGTTAGCAAATGGGGGTAAATTGTATATTTTGATTCTCTAACTACAAAACTGAATTAAGACATTTTTAAGTGCAAATCTTTGATTAAGTAAGTTCGCTGAGTATTTGTCAACTTTGGCCAGATATAAGTGGCAGAAGCATTTAAATGATTCTTAGATAAGGGATTTTAAAATCATATTCATGGTAAAAAAAATCCACTTTAAGAATATGTTTTTTTAACAGTTTTTTTCATGTATTCACTTAGCACCCTTTACACACTAGCTGAAATATGTTCAATCTCTGAACGAAATAAAACAGCTAAAACTAAAAGACAAATTAGAGAAAATTCAAAACACAAAAATGTATTTAGTTTAATACATGTGGCTAAATATGACATAAAGTGTCTAAGATCAGATGTGATGTCTCTTCATTTTAAATGCCACGCAAAATTAAACAAATCTCTAATATACTGTACTCACATGTACATAAAGACATTTTCACATTCAAAAAAACAGCTCTTGCTATTATTTGTTTGTTCAACATTTGAGTTTTTTTTCCAAAGAATCCTGTCTGAACGCAGCTGCATTTAATTGAAAATAGAAATATAATCAAATAAATTTTGAATTTAAATGTTGAGATAATTTATTGTCTCTGAAGAGTTTTGCATACTGGTGTCTTAACAGTATCAGGCAGTAATGAGAGAGTCAAAATGTAGACGGGTACGGAGCCCTGCCCTTCGTTTGGGCAGCTGCACGTCTCTCTCAGCACCTGCACACAGAGGCCTTCAGCTATCAGAGCCGCGGTGGAGACAGGTAGCCATTCGTCAGAGCCAGAACACAGACAGGTGAGAGCCATCTTTCCATAGCCCATTGCTGACTTCCCCAAGGACAAAATGACTTGACACAATGCATCAACCCCCCATCTTTGAAAGGAGGCCAAGGGCTGTAAAGCCACAGCTGCTGGGCCACGGGTAGACGAGCGAAAGGGCACACATGAATGCGAGACGAAGCCAGACAGACGGGCATAGTGGTGAAGAGTAACCAACATGGTTAAAAAAGGCATTCCTTGTCGATTGTCAGCAGATTTGTGTAGAATGATAACTATAACTAAGAGGACCGCAATGACAAAAGTAGCTGTGCATATACAGACAATTGTGTCAAGCTGGAAAAATGATATCAGAAAAAAAAAAGAAGAAGAGAAGAAAAAGCAGAAGCAAAGGCGAGCCACAATATGGAGAGGCCCCGGAAAAGGCTTGAGTGAATCACCATTTAGTGCGTTCAGTATTTCCATGGCATGAGCATAAGGAGGGGCGATGGACACATTCAAGTATGAACTAGAGATAGAAAAGATGTTAGGCTGTTAACGGTGAAGTTTAGCAGAAGGAGGTGGGGGGGGGGGGGGTGGTATTTAAATGTTTTTGAGGATGGAAGTGGTGCAGATTGTGGTGATACGCACATGTTTAAACACAAATAACTTCATATAAGTTTCACTTTATCGACAACACCACAGTTTCTTTCACTTCTCCCTCGAAGTCTCTCTCTTTCTCTCCACTTGTGCTCTGCTGTAAACCACTGTCTCAGTTCACATGTTGCCCTGCAGTGAGACCCAAGGACCCAGATGTGACAACAAGAACAACGTGACAACGTAGACACACGTTTACTCATGATCCCGGACACACAAGTTTACATCTATTTGCAAAGGTAATGAATCCCCTGTTTATCCATATGTCAGTGAAACCAAACAAAAAGAGAAACAAACTATATTATTGCCTTAACATATGCAGTGAAATTGCACAATAAACCCTTCAATGAGTGTTTCCAGCCCCCATAGGAACAGCCGGGAGTCATGTCACTAAGAACACAAAGTACTGACATATTCACCCAATTATGTTCCCTGCTGAGTATGACAATGTCTCAGGATGTCAGCAATGTTCTCCAGTGTGAGTGTACATGTATGTGTGCGTTTTTGTCAGAGGCTATGCGGCCTTGTTGCTGCACAGGCCATGCTTACTTACAAACTTCCCTGTAGTCTTTTGGCCCTTACTCCGCCTCCCCCAGCCTGCACTGTATATACACAGAAGTCATAGTTCAGACGATCTGCTGATGATTTCATCACACACCCCCACCCTTTACTCTTTCTCTTTGCCACAGCATTCTAATCACCCTAATTAAAAGCTTTGTTCATTTAGAAATCTCTGATGACAATTTGTTTCACTCTACCCTACAGCAGTGGTGGCTGTGAAGAGGAGAGGAGAATTAAATTTGATCTTCTGACAGCAATTATTAAATGCTCCCTCCTGGCCTCAATTAAGGCCTGCAGGCTAATGCTAATGTGGCTAGCCCCTCATGCAACCACGAGACAGTGGCGTACTTCCCTTTTTTTTTTTTTCTTCTTCACCATGCTTGTAAACCTTTTCCAGCATGCACATGTGGGTGGGCATGTGCGTGTTCTGTTCGCTTGGCGTTGAATGGAAATGTGTGCGTTCTTACGGGTTATCTGTTTTGCATAGTTTCTGATGGGAAAAGTGATTTCCTTTTTTGGCTATTTGTTGAAACAAAGTCAGCAACGGGCAGCTAAATGGGGAAGTGGTGGATTTACTATTTATCCTCGTCTCGCCTCATCAGCAAGTTTGAATTCAGCGATGAAACTATTGGTGGTTATTTATGAAGTTGTGATCATAACAAGAAAATACTGAAGCTGCTGTGCTATGAGTCACAACTTGTAAACATTAAAATGAATGAGGAATACTTGTAATTACCTGCAAAATACAGCTCTAATTAAACCTATATTATGGTCAACAGTATACATTGCCCTTTCCTATCGTTGTGACACTCCAGCAGCATTATGTGTCATGGTCACAGCCTCGCTGAGCTTAAGTGCGAGCCACAGTGCTGCTCTGAGTCTAAGCACAGCGTGTGGGTAATTTGCACAGAAGTAGAAGGTTGCACACTTCAACAAGGATGTCCTTCATAGATTCGACCTTCTGTTTTTTTTCCTCTCTCTCTCTCTCTCTCTCTCTCTCTCTCTCTCTCTCTCTTCCTCTGGTCCCTGTGCTCTGCTTGAAACCGAGTAACCTAGATCGTAGAGGAGGGAGAAAGAGATTGTAACAGAAAGAAGGAGAAACAGAGGCAGAGAGAAAAAAGAAGCAGTAGGGCAGATTGAAAGGAGAAAGAGTGAAAACGTGACGTCCACCAACCCAAGACTTAAAAGAAAGAAAAAAAAAAACAATACTTGGCTGATGTCAGTCTCAATCCTCTGTTTTCTGGTTACCACAAGCTGATTGTGCTGATTACTGGTGAGCATTGTTTCCCTGTTGACGCTGTGCATCATTAACAGAGATTGTTCCACTGTTAGTGTTTGTTTAAGCGAGGCTGGCATAATGTTTCCAGGCACTTTCTCTTCACCACAGATATACAATCCCACACACAGACAATGTAAACTTGAGACATACATTGTATACTGTGGATCTATACTTTATGTGGACTTAATTCAAGCAGAATTTGGTTGTATTAAAACATAAATTAAGCAAATCAAGTCAAAAATCAACATAAACTGAGGTTTTCTAAATCTGTATCACCCAAAAAAATGACACAACTTAAAAGCACATGTTTAAGAACTCTTTTCCGAACTGCTCCAGTGCTTAACAGTTCCCAGGAGAGAGCTTGTGTGGCGGGGGGGGGGGGGGGGGTTCTATGGATTTTGGAGGGCGTATTGCGGCACATGGCACCTACAGATCAGCCTCTGTTTAGGGGAGTGGCCCCCACGGTGGCCAGGGCCGGGCCAGACCCAGTCCAAGCCTCTCATTAGTCATCGGCTGGGTGCCGCGCTTTCTTTTTGGAGTGGTTAAAGGGGGGAACCGGCAAGGGTCTGGCAGTTGCACTGTACTCCACTCCCAGCACCATCACAACCCGACCTCATCAAAGCGAACGCTCGTAATTTGTCACAGAAAGCAGCCAATTAACATATGTTAGGGGAGGAGGGATGAGGAGAAGACGGGGGGAGGAGAAGGAGAGTGGAGGGAGGGGTGAGTGAAAAAAGATAGCGTATGATTAAAGAGTCTGCACAGCTGCACAGAATCAAGATGGCAAAGAGAGGTTTGAAAGAGACCTCAGAGCCAGTAATCTGATAAAGCTCGCTGTTACTTAACCCCCATAAGCAGGAGAAGCAGGGAGAGAGAGGGGGAGAATGAAATAATCGAGACAAACAAATATTAAATTACTGCTGTGAAGCTACAAGCTTTGGCAGAGTGCCTCTGCTCTCAATATGTGGCTAGAGTGGAGGCTTCTGTATCACATGGAGATGACCCCTCATGCCAGAACACTACTGCTGTTTGACCCAGTTTATTTTTAGCCTAACGCTAACTGTAGTGCTAACACAGTTATGCTGAAAACCTGAACTCCTTTACTTTCATTCTGAGATTTGAATTCCTGGTGCACCACAATTTAGCACCCTCTCTTATGAAACAAAAGGTGTTTCTTCAAATTTCATTTATTTTTTCCTGTCACAAAGTCTCCGACAAGTTGCTTACATTCTGACTTGTTTGTTTGCTTTCAAATTCTTGTTCCTCATGGTTGGTTTTTAACATGCTGTGTGTGGTTATTTATGCATGTGTGACTCTGCGTCTGCCTGAGCGGGTGTGTGTGTGTGTGTGTGTGTGTGTGTGTGTGTGTGTGTGTGTGTGTGTGCATTTATATGTCTGTTATTGTTGATGTTGTTGTTGTAGGAACATCTTGTGAAGTGACTTGTGTGATATTTTGCCTTGTTGTTGGATACGGTGGCAGGCTGAATGCATTAGCAGTGCACGCCGGCACCGTTCTGTGTTCTGTCGTCTCTCCGCCACCTCTGCCTTGTCTTTTTGCAGCGACTGATCACACAGGCTGACAAGCGAGTTTGGGTCTTCGTCTGCCGCGCCATCCTTCGCTATACGTGGGCTCTGACTCTTTCAGCGAGGAAAAAAAATAAGAGAGGTGGGGAGGAAGCTTTAAACAAATTTGAGTGATTTTTCAAATTGTATGTCAAGTGTTGGGGAAATCCCCCCCAAAACAAAGGGAGCTTGAACCACAATTCAGTACTCCCTATACAGTTTTTAGAAAATAAATGTTTTGGAGATCTACCAGTAGTGCATTTTGGACATCTCATTTGGACTGGAATTTGAGATGAAAGTGGACGGAAACCACAAATGGCTGAAAAAGCATACCCTACACTATATATAAATCATGACATTTCTTTCTGCCTCCTCTCCCTCTCTCTTGCACTCTTATCCTCACCATCAAGCATCAATCTTTATTTATTTATTTTTCCTATTTGGGAAGTGAAGGGATGGATAGGGGGGACGGCGGTGGCGACTTGTGTTTGGTTGAATTTTCTCTTCTGCTGTATGTTCTGAGCTGGTGGTTCAGTGAGGACCTGGCTGCCTTGAGACCCACACCCCCCCACCCCCACCCCCCAAATCCCTCTGCTGCGCGCACAGCTGCACCGTTCACATAACCTCGCCTGCCCCCTCCTACTCCCCCTCCACCCCTCCCTCACAGCTAATGATAGCGGAGCACGTCTCCTCCACAAGGCAACAGCTTTTTCCACTTCATGTACATACACACAAACATGGCGTGCACACACAAACACACACATTCACACACACACGCATGGTGGGCACAACATCTCCCCTTTCCTTCTCTTGGTTCCTTCCTTTATTTTTTTTTCTCATATCATGCAATTTCTTCCCCTTCTCTTCACCCTGAGAAAAAAAAAAATACCCCTGCCTTCTGACCCAGGGAAGGCCTGAGAACGTTAGCCCCCTCTGCACACACACAAACACAATCTCACACACACACACACACAGATACACATTTCAAACCATGTCCTAACTCCCCATGTTTCTCCCTCTGCACAGCTAGTGACCTGCATCACAGCTGTGTGTGGGAATTTGTGCGGGTGGGTGTGTTTGGAGGAGTGGCCCAGTGTGTGAATGTATGTATTTGCACATACCTGTACATTGCTGTGTGTGTGTTACATTTACCTAATACACACGTTTCTGTTGTGTGTGTGTGTGTGTGTGTGTGTGTGTGTGTGTGTGTGTGTGTGTGTGTGTGTGTTAGCAGAGGGGGGTTGGAGGGGGGTGAGGGCAGCTCTGGGCTTCTGCTGAGCCTACTGTGCATTATCCCAAATAAACAACTCATTACACGTGTACTTAACCAAGGGGAGCTGGTGAGCAGTGGAAGCTAATCCCCGTTATCGTTCCCAGCGTTTCTCTTCCGATTAGGCTACAGGGGAAGAAGAAGAGGAGCCCGAGAAGGTGGGCAGCTCAGAGACGGAGGAGGAGGAAGAGTGAAGACGAGGAGGAGGAGGCGAGAAGAAAGAAAAAAAGCATTTGAGTTAACTTCCCACAAGTGCCTTTCTTGCTTATAGTATCTCCTCCTCACTCGATCTTCCTCGCTAACCCTCCTGCCTCCTCTCCTTTCCTTCTCCCTGTGGATTTTCGCTCTGCTCTTCCTTGTTTTTCGACCATCTCTCAGAACTGGGTCATCGACAGACTGTGCGGCAGCATTTTGAAGAACATGGGAGGGAGGGGAGAGAAAAAAAAAGCATGTTCCTTCCATGAGAACAATCCAAGGCTTCTTTAACAAGTAGCCCGCTTATCAAATTAAGCTGTCAAAAGCACATTAATAACAGGCAGCACAATTCCCTTCACAGGAAAAAAAAAAAAAAAAAAGAAGAAAAAAAAAACACTTTGGTGGAAAAAAAAAAAGCGGAATGATTTGTCTTTTGTCGCGGAAAGAGACAGTCTACCAAGGGCAGGAACGCTTTCTTGCTTTGTCTCTGACCCACTCCTACAATGATTATGGACTCCTATCATGAAGGGCCAAGATGTAGAGTGCCACATTTTCTTGGGAAGAAAAATATTTATGTTTAATACAATTACAAGCATAACATCTTTTTTTCTGATTTTTACTAGACTGAGTCCACCACTTCTATCGGATGACCAGATTTAACAGAATCTCATGGTGACAATGTGGATTCAACACCAGATAATTAGATGGTTTCACGGACGACTATGATAGCTTGCATGATAGTTTCTTATCACAAGTTTCCCCAAGTTTGACCCTGGGCCCTACATATGAAATAGCTGTTAGAATGTAGAGTATAGACATGCAATACGAAGTCAGTCAGGGCTCAGTCACTGCAAAACATATCACTACTCCAAAATGTGAAGTTTGTCGTTCCATAAACAAGTGTGAGTAAAACAGTGTACACCATCGAGGCAAATATAGATAGATGACACTCTCCGTGCTGTTCATGGCATCTGACTGAGACGCAGAAATTAAATTAACAAGACACCTCGGCATACAGAGGCAGAGAGGAGAGAAACCCACCCTGTGACCTTGCACTCACAAAGTGTCTCAAAAGTAACTTCTCATTTTGAAGACCTTTTATTGTGCTGCCATGTTGACACGTGTCTTGACACTCAGTGCTCAGTGCTTGTAAAGGAATTTAACTCTGAGCTGTACTTTTACAAATCTGACAGTTTCAGCTGATGCTTGCGCTATAATGCACGCCCTCTTGTGTTTTTTTACTCCAGAGACTGACTTTCTCACCGAGTCCTATCCTGTTTGCTTGCCTCCCCCCGAGGGGCCTGCTCTGCCACTGCCTGGAGTGGGCCGGTCGGCGGTGGATGGATGTGACGTGGAGGCCCCGGGACTCTGCTGGAGGGAGGCTGGAGCCATGACAGGTATCCCCCGCACTTCCCTTAGCTATTTATAAAAACCATGAGTCCAGTACAGGGCCAAAAATAAGACGGAGGCCAATTTTAAACCAAATCATGAAGGCGGCTCACACTCTTCATTGTTCGCACACAGCAGAAGAAGAAAAATATCCAGCCCAAGATGTATAACAGATACTGGAATAGTTAAAGCTCCTCTATCTCTGCTCTCCAACTGAGCATGCTCGAATGTACACATCCACACACATACACATCCACACACACATAAACAGCAGACAAAAGTCAATATCAAGGCTGAGCTATTTCTGTAGAGAGCACTATTTAGGAAGTGTGGGCTGAGTGCCAGTATTCTCCTCAGTATCGTCTGGGCGTCACTGCACTGCTGCTGCTGTTATACAAACTCACCTCTTTCCTCTCTCGCCCTTTCCAACCAGCCCCTTGTTCCATTGTCTCCCTCTCTCTCTCTCTTTCTCTCTCTCTCTCTCTTTCTCTCTTTCTCCCTCTCCCTATGTGTGTGTTTCTCTTCTACACACACAAGGTTATTTGTTTTTCCACTGGGTCGAACCACAGTGCCAGGTGAAAGCATCTATTGGCAGGATAAAGAAAGTGGCTGGTGTGAGATCACAAGGCCCCCACTCTGCCCAGCAAAGCTTGAAGTGAAGCGGCAGGCTGGAGTTTCAAACAAAGTGCCCCCTCATTCATTATACATGCAACTGCACTGAAAATCTCCTTCCACAACACCATCTCTTCTCCTCTCCTCTTTCTCTCTCTCTCTCTCTCTTCTTTCTCTTCCATTCCTATCCCCTTTTCTCCCATTTTTTTTTTTTTTTTTTCCAGACAGAGCATCCATAAAGTATGAATAAAATTAATGACATCACGAGCTGCACTTTGGAAGAGCCACTGTAGGAAAAAGCCATACATCACAGGGCAGAAGGAGCCAGGATGAAAAAAATGTAAGAAAAAAAAATTGAGAGAGTGAAAGAAAATGGGTTTATGTGGGGTGCCTTACTTCGACCTTATCCACCCTCAGTGTACTGCATTTTGCAGTAATGTTCTTCATTCTGAGATTTATACCAGAAAAACCTTAGCCGAAAAAGTTTTATACATATGTATATATCTTCTTTTTTTTTTCATTGACCAATTTTCCCCTTTTGTTCCGCATTTCTTTGTTGTGCCCTCTCCTTTATTTTTTGTTTATCTAAGTAACATACTGTAAGTGTTCAAAATGATCTATTGCTGTGCATTGGGTCACAGGCTGGCCTCCGGTGTGGGAATGGCACAGATGACATGGGAAAAGGAACTCTGGTGGACTTTGGCAGGACAGCGCCTGGTTAAGCCGTGCGCTCTGCAGAAGAGGAGGGAGAGAGAGCACTGAGTGAGGATTCTTCCTGAGATGTTTCTCGACTTAGACGGTGTTAACAGCATTTTTCAGCAGCACGGTCCCCTCGGAGTATAGCACTGCAAACCTCCTGATATTTCAGACTTTGCCCAGAAATCTGAGACTCTGAGGTGAATATAAGCATCATGTTTAAGACTGTTATCTTTCCCTTAGAGCAGACAAAAGAGACGGATTTACCGTTCTGCCTTTTATTGGCAATTTAGCGTGAGCTGTTTGATCACACAGGAGCCTGACTGGGTAAAATTTGCGACCTTATTCCTCTGAATCTAAGATCTTCTAAAAATAAGTGATAGCAGCAGTTGTGTGGATGGGGAGCGGCGGCGCAGATTGTGGCAGCCAAGAGAGCGGGCTTTCAGATGGATGTGAGCCTGTGTGAGGCCGAGGTACAGAGCTACCTCTGTGCGTCTCACCGGAGACTGTTGCAGAATGACTCGGCTATGTTGCACTTGTGACAAAGATAAATTACAGCCGCTGGAAAACATTTCTACACTTTTTTTTCTCCCTCTCTCTGGCCTTCTCCCATACCTCTTTGCTTTTTTGTTGGCACTGGGTGTAGCCCGAACGTGTGCCACACTGAAGGGTGATAGTAAGGGGAGGGGGGTGGGGGGCTGTCTCTGCAAATATATTAGGGGGTAAGAAGTTTGCCCCTGCACCGTTCACAGGTCAGGCACTGTGTTTTATGATGGAACATGGCTTCTGTCGGCAGATTTATGCACATGTACGGCGTACACTTTTCCCTCAAACTGACTGAGAAGGATTCTCAGTTAAATCGGGATTTACTGCACAGCATGTTTAGAGCCAGTATTACAGACATAGACCATGTTTCAGACTAGATCCTGTGTGTCACACTGTCACAGAATCAAATTAAAAGATCTTACAGCAAAGGCAAGTGTCTGATGAGGAAGTTAATGAACTCATTTCTCACCATGTTAACCCTCATTTTCATATGTGAGTCTTAATACTGAGTGTGTGTAGCCTGATGTGAACTATCAAGTGTTTGGACAAAGAAATCCAACCTCTGTTCTACTCTAAATGTTTCTCTTTGTCTTATCAGTCACAGTCTCTGCTCCTTGCACTCCTTCAGCCTCCCTGCCTCCCAAGACTCTCCTCCTGTCCAAATATTTCAGGGAGCAGGCCTCAAGTATGGTGAGGTGTTTCTGCTGTCTCTTTAGGTGGGCTGCAGCTGACGATATGATTGTGTGGTCAGGAGTGCTGAGCACAGACCACCCAGCAGGCAGCTGCTGCCATAATGACCCACAGGCAGGGCAGGAAACAGGAAACAGGAAGAAGAAGGCAGGACATCCTGTTCTTCTGCATGAGTGTGTGAAGCATGACATCACAAAGCATCATGAAGTATATCTGATCAGAGGCCAAATTTTCTGTCGTTCTAGCTCAAGAAAATTTCGTTCTTCTGTTTGTGTGTGCCTTGCTCTGTCTGTCTGCGCATCTTGTCTTCTCAGTTTGCCTTTTCAGCACTCACCCTGACACTGTTTTCCCGACTGCTCCATCATCCCAGACATCAAATCCTACCCTCTTCAGTGCCAGAATAAAGACGAGAAAAGAAATCACGCATTTTCATTTGAATATACACCAGCAACAACCTCACAAAACCCCGACAAAAAAACAAAAAAACCAAAAAAAAACCAGAGAAGCACAAACATTCCGACGCGCGCAAACAGACGAAGACGAGACACAAACTCGAACTCACACGCACACAAACACACCTCCCAGACACACAGCACATGCTGACAGACAAACACACAAAGAAACAGCAAACACAAAGCACAGCACAGCCAGAACTCTACTTTATGCAGAAATATTCTAAAGTGTGTTTTACAATACAATTAAACATCAAAGGCGGAGATATTCCTCTGTGATCTTTAACACCCCAGTGAACAAACCCCACACACCCCCATCCACTTACAGAACACACACACAAAGTTGCTGAGCGTCACCGCTAATTACTAGATAGAGACAGAATAAGATTTTGCATTATTATGCACAAACCAGGACATATTCAAAAATATGCATTCAACCCAGCCTAAACCATTCAAGGACAGTGTTATTTACTTAAGATGATTTTTTTTTTAAGTTTTAGGGGTAATTGTGGCTCCTATAAAGATCTATAGACAGTGCTCCGAAGGCACAGAAACATTTGGGTGAACATTTCCAACAGTTAGGAGGACAATGAAAGGGAGATCTGTTCAAATGAGTAAATAAACACATGGTGAGGGTGAGCCCTACACTTTTCATTAGTGCTATAAAAAATGTACAAAAAAGGGGAAAAGAGACTTGTTCTCTCATGGAGCAAAGGAGGGAGCACCTGCCTTGTGCAATAAACAAGAACACAACAAGCCCTTGAGTTGTTATTAAAGTTAAGTGTTTTCTTCTGCTTATGAATAGGCAAGAAAAGAGTTTAACATTTGCACACTTTTGTGTCAGATAAATGTACTTAAAAGAGAGCTTATCTTTATTCTTTCACATCTGGATTTTAAGTGTTTTCTGCTGCATTTATTTCAAAATAAACGGCCAAAATATACCGCATGGTTCGCCCGATTTACAGAGATGTTTCTTGATGGTTCCAGATATGATATTCTCCTTATTTATGGGGTAAATATGATTCCCTACAATTGACTCTTATATTAACCTTCTCGTTTGAGCCAAAGGGCACAAAGTCCAATTACAGCACTTCAATATCTTTCTGCAGATCTCGCCAACCTGCAATCTGCAAATGAGTGTTTTACTGTGCAAACTCTGCAAAACCCTTCCCAAAATATTTGAAACCATTAGAGTGAGGAAAAAAAACTTTAAAGCACAGCAAATGCAAAAGCGGCTATTAAATTATTTGCTTAAACATAAATGCTTCTGATGTTCCCATTAGGAATAATGTTTTCATAGATCTGGGTTTCCATAAGGAGCAGATCTTGAAATGAGCTTCTGTACTGAGGCAGCACAGTGGTGTACTTTACTACTTAAAAAAAAAAAATACAGTCTAGGGAGGACATATTTCACATCTATCTGATGAGAATTTGTTTCATAGATCCATCAATTATTTTTAAATGTCTGAAAAAAAGTCATATTTTGTTCTATGCTATCCACTTTTCAAACACATGTTAAAACCCTGACCATGGCACACCATGTGTCCCTCCCCTTCACTTAACTAAAGCTTCACTGAGCCCCTGGTGTACAGCAAAGTGCCCTGACAATCGGCTCAATGCCCCGGCCAATCACAGGGACACGTGACCTCCTAATCCCTCTCTGTGAGAAGGGTAAGAGTATGTTGTCACTGTTGGTTTTGTGAATCAGCGCCCAAAATCCCAAATGATTTGTCAAGAGGGAGAGGTCTTAAGAGAATAAGAGAAACAAAAGCAGCACAGGCCAGAAAGTGTGGGTGTCGCTGTGTGTGTGTGTGAGAGAGTGTGTGTGTGCAGAACTTAAAGACATACAGACAGAGGAGGGACACCATGCTTTTGTCTGGCCATTTGTGTGTGTGTGTGTGTGTGTGTGTGTGTGTGTGTGTGTGTGTGTGTGTGTGTGTGTGTGTGTGTGTGTGTGTGTGTGGAGGATTGTGCGCGACTACATAGGTGCATGCATGTGTGTGTGTGTTTGTGCAGGGTCTCTGAGATTACCGGGCTTGGCTGACAGAGTCCTCAGTGTGTAATCGTGGGTCCACATGCGAGTGCTCACCTTTCTCTGAGCGGATTAACCTAACGCTAAATCCCAAGAGAGCAACAGGCCAGACAGGCCACACAGAACAACTTCATTGAAGATGGGCAGGAGAGGAAAGGCCATGTGTAAAAATCCTTTGCACAGATTTACACACTTTAATATATTTTATCACCAGTAAACAACTTCAATAGCATAAAGAATTGTAGAAAAATAAAATAAAATAAGACAATGTATGGAACACAATATCTTCCTAAAATTAAAAGAAGTATCTCAAATATTTCCTCTACTTTATAATGTGTGTATCTTCTTTTTTCCAAATACAACAAACTGTAAAATGCAATAATGGAGGAAGTGCCCGAGTGCATGCAGGATGCGTTTCAGTCATAAATATAGTTTGCATGCTGTTGTGTAACGAAACACTTTATCACTTAAAAATTTTAGTTGTCCAGAGAACATCTTTTTTATCAAATGTAAAACTTGCTGTGATTCTCAAAATGTGCAGTGAATATTATATTAGTTTAATTTATATTAAGAGGCTGCAGCTATCTGTACAATTTATTGATTTTCTTTTAACTTTTAAAACAGACAGTATTTATTGGCGTGAATAAAATGTAGTTATCATGAAACCATAAGAAAAAGGATAAAGAGATTTACATAAATGCTCATATTGATGAGCATGAGTTAAATGCTCGTAGCCAAGGCAGTTCCAGAATCGGTCTAAATTAAAATGATCCGTGCTGTAATCAAAACATTTAAAACCGTCCTTAGTTTATCTTCACATTTAATCAGTGGGCCTCCTTTTTCTTTAAGTGAAAAAAAACAAACATTTTATTTTATTTTATTTGTCAGGCTGCAAACTGGGAAAGTTTCCACAGGTTAATAAGGGTGTCATCATTAATCTTCTCACTGCAACAGGTTCACCTTTGCCACAACAGACTGAACTTAAAACTCAACTCACGTTATAAATGTATTTGTTCCACTGTAGTGAGAAAGGTCTAAACATTTCAGTTACAAAATAAAAGACAATTGATTTATAACTGAGCCTGAACACGGCAAATTGTCTCTAAAAACTCTGAAGTACAAATCAGTTATCACAGTTGAATGATGAATTGACATGTCAGACAAATTGTGTTGTGCTGTATTGAACTTTGTAAATTATTTATGTTTACATGAATTAGTCTTATTGTGCATGTTTATGGCAGTTGTCTTTGTACAGGTTATCCTATTTGAATGCATAGTAATAGGATAATTCTGATCATTAGTTTACCTTCTTTTAGTTTGTTTACACTAATAGACAGGAACAAATATAAAGAAGTAATGCCATCAAATGTGTAGGGAGTTTTACTAAAGTATGTTACTGTAATGAAGCTGATATACTGAAATAAAAAAAAATAAAAAATAGGCTACTCCAAAGTTTTTTTTCCCCAGTGTTTTACTAAATTATTTTGTTAAAATGTAAATCCGGTAATATGTACATTATTTATTTAACTAGTACTTGAACAGAAGCAACTTTTCATGTATCAACAAATACGCATTAGTGTGGAACATACTGTTTCACATTGGAGGGCAACCTATTGAATCTCTGTGTCTTCAGGACTGCATGTGGACATGTGAAAGCTTCACAAGGTCGACACAAATATTATCCTTTACCTGAAGCTCGAGACAGCACACCTTGACTCTTCTAATAAACCATAAACAGTTACTTGATGTCAGCTGGTAATTACAAGGCAGGGTTGTCACCGGCATGAGTCGATCAGGGTCACAACAAATCAATACACGCAGTTACTGTACTTTGTTGATGAGGCAGCGCGAATGAAAATAGACCCTCAAGTTTCCCCCCTTTTGAAGATTAAAAATAAAGATCATATGATGCATCATGTGTTGCGAATGTTAAGTTGTAAGTGAAGTGCTCGGTACTTACTTTATTGCGCACGAAATCTGGTCCGGGTGAAGTAAGTAAAAGGCTACAACAAGCGGTCCGCCGGTGCTTTGGTCCGGCCGGGTGACAGGAGGGTTGAAGCCGCTGCTTGGTGGGGACGGACTTCGCCAAGACGCGCTTAAAATCCAAGAGCGCAACTTAGCAGAGGACGTCGCCGGGAGGAAAAAAAGTAACCTACAGTACGTGGTAGGAGTCTCTATAATGTCAGAGCAACTACTCTCTCTCTCTCTCTCTCTCTCTCTCTCTCTCTCTCGCTCTCTCTCTCTCTCTCTCTCTCTCTCGCTCGCTCGCTCTCTCTCTCTCACTCTCTCTCTCTCTCTGGTCGGACAGTGTCTGCGCAGGAGGCGGCGAGAACGCTTCTCTTGGACTCTCTGGCTGCGAGGTGCCGGTGTAGCGGAGAGGAGGGACGCGGTGGAGTGGTGGTGATAGTTGAGGAGGTGCTGGTAGTTAATCTGCTGGACGTCTGGATCCTGACGGGTGATGTTCACAATCTGTTTCTGTTCCTTCCACACAATCCTGCCCGAGTCTTTCCCCAAGCCCTCTCCTTCCTCTCCCTGAGCGAGGAGAAATAATCGATTTTTTTTCTCTCCCTTTTTTTGACTCCTGAAAGGGGGCGGGCTCACATTTCCCAATTCTACTTTAATGAAAGAGGCACGGCTCGTAATGCTTTATTATCGCGCCAGCCCCGGTAGAGTGGACGCACAATTAAGTGCTCAGAGAGGACCACTAGAGGAAGATGATGGGGGATGTGTGCTTTAACTAATGAACCAACGGAGAGCGCGTTAAGCATCTGCAGCCCACTTTAGACTGCTGAATCCGAGGCTGAGAAGTTCATGCTTTTTGTTGTTGCAGATTTAGTTTCTACTATTGTCTAGAGCATTTCACATCAATGGAATATAACCAAAGCCAAACTTGTCTAAAAGAAAAACAACACTTAAATGTGCTATCAAAGAGACACTGATAGGTAATAAAGCAAATCTGTCTACTGACTGCAGTTGGATTGTTAAAGATAACGATTAAAAAAAAGGAACTTTGAATAAGTTTTCTGTGAAGACAAAACATCCTGAATCCAAGAAAATTTCAATTAAATGAATCAATGTGTGACATTAAATGTAATGCTACGCTTGCAAAATAAGGACAATAAAGAGTATGAACTCATGCATCTTGTTCAGTAAGTCCCAAATAAAACCATCTTTCATGTCTGTGTTCCCTCTTTTCTGAGTAACAACAAACTTTCCACCTCCCCGCACACGCCGCCAATCATCCTCCAGGACCCGCTATCTCCTGCAGATAAGCCCTGACACAGACAGTAAGCATGGGGGAATTACTGAGCCTTTATCCACCCAGCCAATGATTTCAAAACATCCACTCTATTAGTGTGAAGATAACAATTAGAACAGCAAGTTTGCCACTTCAGATAAGACGCAGACGCTGTCTGTACAGAGATGTTTCCCGGATAGGCCTTGTAATACTTGGCTTCTATTATACTCACATTATATGGCTGCTGGATCAGTTTAAGGATCGTTAATAGCTGATTTAAATGAAGCCTGTTATACTGCAACACACCATCAGGTCTCACTCTTGAGTTTTCCTAAATCAAACCACAAAAAAAAAAAAAATCCTAGATTCTGATGAACAAGGGTGTTTGAAGTAGAGATATTCTGATCCCTAATTTTTTCCTCCAAGATACTGATGCAAATACCTAGAATTAAGATACACGCAATCTTTCATACTAGTGTGTTTCATACACTTTCTTAGACTCAAGTCTATGTAAGCGATTACAAGAATATCCTCCGGTAGACGTGGAATACATGGAATACATTTGATTGCATGACAAAGTTAGAGTACGCACAGGGAGCCAGGGAGGCATTTGAGGTAAACCTTCCAACTGGACCTCACGTTAGTGAAAGTTCAGAGTTTTTACAGGATTACAGCGGCTAGAGATGACTTATTGATTGTTGTCTGGGTGTAAAGACCGCTTTAACAAATATTACTAATGTTTATGCTGGATAAAACTACCAATCCTACCTTAAAATCATGTCTCCATCTCACCTTTATTGGCAGTTGAGCATATCCACTTTTTTTGCACTTTTATTCCTTGTATCTCTCCCTACGTTAATTTTTATTTCCTTTCCTGCTACATTTTCATCTTTTTAAATATTTTCTCCTTGTGGTTAAACTTCATTTTGACTGCATTTTTGTGTCCGCTTGCTGTGTCTGGCCAAGTTATTTGGGTTCTTTTTTGCTTACTTATTTTTTCACGATATTCACGATAAGCTCTTTGAAAACTCTTGTTTAACAATGTTTAAGTAAGGTTATTTGTACGACACATTTCCACTTAACATGGAATAGATAACCTGTGTTGTTGAAATAAGGACAGCAGCAAAGCCTTTCCCCTAACTAGCACAGCTTTGCTCTACCTGTCACTGCAGACTGCATGAAGTGTAAGTGGACACCAAGCAGCACCCTAATCTTTCCCTCCCTTTGAAGTTCACCTGTGAAGCATAAGACCTGTATGCAACGACCCACTCACCCTCCCAGTTAGTCAGCGATGGAAATGGCGGGACATGAAATCAGTTAATAAATAAATCAAGCCTGCTAATCTTCTTGACGGTGCGGACATTACAGCCTGTAACTGAAGCCGCTGGTGTCTGATGACTCGGGATACCACCTTCACATCACCTGACCCTTTAATCTTTAATAGCATTTCCTCCGACCCAAGACCTACACGATAATCAATAAGGTGTAGTCTGCTAGACACAATGGGTTCATAAATGCAGCGTGGTCAAGAGCATCATCAACAGCAAGCGTTTGAACGATACAGATTGGTGCCCCCTTAAAAGACCCCATTTTCCACCTTTAGACCTCTGAGCGGTTGTCATATGGGTGCACATGTGGATGTACATACCACGTTCAATATCCCTTCGCTTGCCGTCTTGTGATCACTCAGTCTCTTAGCTTTCTTTACTGTCTGTCAGCAATTCATGGGAGAGGTCCTTGCAGCGCTCACAATGCTTGAGGTTGTCTTTGGTTCGGCACCTGTGAAGAAAAGTAACACAGGAAGAGTGAAGATGAGGAAATACAGTGGAATAGTAATTGTTTGCTTCACCTAGTAAGCATTTTCCATGTTAACATCTTTGTGTGTCTTCATGTGTGATTGTGTGTTTAATGTACATATGAAATACCAAGAAATACATGGGGGGAGGTGGATGGAATATATTTGAATGGTGGAAAAAAAAATCATTAAACGAGGCAAACACAGGCTCATGCATATTCATAATGACAGTCTGACTTGTCCACAGGGATAAACTTAGTGAAGGCGCACTAACACGCTCACACATTTAATGCAAAGCAGGAAAGACCCAATGCATATTTTTTGCTCTTGAGACTGCCAAGTAGGTGTCGACAGATAAATCTGAATATGGTTAAAAAGCCATTATAGTCAGATGATTGTTGCCTTGCATTAGGTTTTCCTCAGTATGTCATATTATATCTGTTAGGGCTGATAAATTCAGTCAGGTACTAAAAAAGTAGTTTTCAAAAAGCAGAGCCTGATGTGGGTTAAATATTGTAGGGATTTGTATTATCTTGTGCCAAAGTATTTAGCTTTTAATTAAAGGGAATTCGATGATTAGTTTTGTGCTATCTGAAACTTTTGCTGCCCAAATCCTTAGCCATTGTTCCTCATTTACACTCAGAAAATCCTGAACTCATGTTTAGAAACGTGTGTGTTTGTGTGTGTGTGTGTGTGTGTGTGTGTGTGTGTGTGTGTGTGTGTGTGTGTGTGTGTGTGTGTGTGTGTGTGTGTGTGTGTGTGTGTGTGTGTGTGTCAAATGTGGGTTGACACCCTAATCAAAGCCTGCTGGAGAAAAATCAACAGTTGGCCAAAACAATTATGTAATTTCAAATATGTCTCAGTGTGTATATACACACGCACACGCACACCCTTTAGGCTTTTTGGTAAATGTAATTTTCGTGAGGTTTGGCATCAGGCGTTCTTAAAAAAAAGCGAGGACGGGAAACTGCGACTTCATGTTAAGTCAAACACATAAGTGCGGTTTGGTGATATTGATCTTGCTTGGATTGTTTCTTAAGCCTCTCCTGGCAGCCACTTCACAGCATGTGTCACACACACACACACACACACACACACACACACACACACGTACAACAGCTCGGCTTAAAATGTGTGTTTTTTTTTTTTGTAATGCGAGGGAGAAAGAAAGGAATGCCTCTCTCTTTCGCTCAAGAAAAAAAAAAAAAAGATAAACACAAACACATTTCCAGGGCAAACAGGAACAGCCCGGGCTCGGTGCAATCTGTTGTCGATCATGCTCACGTGAAAACACAATCTGCCTGTCACAGTCGATGATGTTGTCAAGCTCTCTGCCTTTCTGCTCCTGAGAATTAGCCAGCTACTGCGAGACACATTTGCTGTGTGTCAGATATGTTTTGAGGATGCTCCCAGCTTTATGTGGTATTTACTGCTTTCAGTCGTTCCTCCTGCGCTCTGTCCCTGATGAATTTCAGAGACATTTGAAGCTTTGACACCAGATTGATGCTACACGATGTGACGACCCAACCCGGCACAGGGGGTACACAAAGACCTGCAGGCCAACTCAGTTTACGGGCTCAGCTGGTGATCCATAACTCTTACAAATACTTATGTGCATGTGTGCGGGTGACTTAAGGGTAGGCTGACATTGGTGTTTAAAGGGCAGTCCCAGTACCCTTATTTTTAAACTGATGTCTCAATACATCATGCTGATATCAGTTGGATGACTGAAAATGAATAATTTAAGGTTTCCTCTGAAATTGTTTTGTTGACATGATGGAGGAGCAGCCGAAAAGTTTTAACCATGAAATATGAGTAAATTCTGCTTCATATTTAGTTAAAGTAGACAGAGGAAAAATACAATAAGCCTAAAGAAATAAACAAGAGATATAAATGAAGAAATCATTTAGAAAAAGCAAAAATTCAAGTAAGTGCATTTACAAAGTGCTGTACGACACCGTGTGTACATCTATGTATTTAAAGGCCATCTTTAAAATCATCTTGTATAAGTGTGTATGCCATATACTCTCCAGATCTTTTGCACATTTATACAACAAATAAGTTACATTTTTGTTTTAAATAAAGCATATTTAAACTGCACTGTCCTTCATGCATGCTTTATTCATGTTAACAGATCATATCCATATTGTACAGGCCTGGAGGTTTCTGTTTTCAGAAACAGAAAAATCCTTTAGAACTCATCTCACACTTTGTATAAGAAAGATGAGAGACATTTCCCTGATGATGTGCGCCTGGTCTTTGTGTAAGTCATCCAAAGCGTTTTATCACACCTGATTTGGTGCTCCTTATTAATAAGGTTTATAATGAAACTCAGAGGGCAATATCATCAGTAATTACAGTCACAGGAATTGTACCACTGAACAGTGTAATTAGGGGAGCAAAGGTGAGGATATCATTTTTAATTAACTGTAATCATATGTCCTGATTTTAATAAAATATAAAAAACAAAGACATCCATGATTCTGGGTTAGTATTTATTCATGCTTTTGTAATTTACAGGTGACATACCTCTTACTAAATTAAGATCACAGGTAATATTACTCTGATGGCTCTACCACTGAAAGCAAACAGTAAAGCAATATATACATATATTCAACATCCCATTGTGGAAATTCCATTTTTAAAAAGTATTGCATTTGTAAATAAAACATTATTTAATGTTCATAAGTATGTTCGATACAAAAATTGTTACCATGGAAATTGCTCCAATTACCGATTCTTGAATGACAGCTTGTAAGATACAGCTCTGTTATTTCCTTCTGTCTGCCTCCTTGTAAAGAAATGACAATACAATTAACAGATTTTTTTCCATTTGGATATTAAACGATCGCACATTTTTTTTTTTTTTTTTTACAAACTTTTAATAGGCTTATAAACACATCTGTTAAAGCTTTGGTCAGTTGTAATTCTTGTATTTTTTCCAAATAAAAAAAAAGCAAAGCAGACAGCAAAATAAGTTCAGTTCTAATGATAAGTTCCATAATGGTATGACTCATTTATCAGTGAAACCATATAGAGCCTTATTTTCAATAACACAGTATTTTTCCTTGGCTCGGCTATTAACCATGTCTGGCCAGAATGTAAGTCACTCGGAGTTCAGTTTCAGTTCAGCTAACTGTCGGATAGGGAGCGGACCTAAATGCAACAAAAACAAAGTCACGAGGCCTCTGAATCTGTAATGGCCACATAACAACCCCTCACCTAGCGGTGTCAAACGAGAGGCAGTTCTGGTGATTTGCATGTGTCGTGTTTAACCAACAGTTTTCTGTCTGTACACCTTCTATGCATTATGGATGAGGCACAAGCTGAACAACAAGCTCTGCCTTTGTTCTGCCTGATGCTCTAGTTACATCACAGGAAAAGCCCCTCGGTCCTGTGACGGCACTGACTGCATGAGACACGGAGCCGCTGGGCGAGGCGTTGTTTGGACCTGTTGCTTCTTCACTCTGTTATATACTTATTTATGTGAGCAGATGTAGATACAGACATATACAACATTTAAACTTCCAGAGGTAACTGCTGAAAAATTCTGCTCATCCAATTTTTGTTTAATCAGGTCGTTTATCAGGAATTTTAAGGATTCTGTGTCACTTATTATTTTGTCTTCTATATGCATACAATTTAATTTAAAGTCCAGAATTATCCCCTTCTCCCGCTCCTGGAAGCTCAATTATTGCATTATTCAGGCCTGATGTCTGCAGATTCATTAACTTCATGAAACTGTCAGGACTGCTCACCAGTTTTACACTCAAAGTGCTTTATTGTCATGTATGCCACACGCGTGTGACAGATGCATCAGTGCACCACCTGCTACATATAAAGAGCAGATTTTGCCTGCAGAGGTGCATTCAGGTGCTGCTCTGTAATTAAATGTGCTGCCTGCAGGGGAGCTCTGCATCTATTCACCACAGAATAAACTGGTTTATTGCACAGGTTAAATGTTGGCCCATTAACCGTTTATTTTTAACCCTACTTTATGTAAGTGGACAGCATATTAATATTTTCATTTAGAGGAGTCATCTAAACACTTAAGCTCAATCATTTGATTTGAACAGAAATTAAATACCATTAACCATTAAGCAACATGCATACATTTTAATTATCCTATTTTAATTTACATCCTGTTTTCATCTAATCCCTGACAGTGCATTTCTCCCTCCCCCTCCTGTAGCTCCTCTATGCTGTATGGAGTGTAATTGCCAGACTTTCTGCCTGTATATATCAGAGACTCAAAGTTCTCTTTGTCTCCTCTAGATTGCTTCATGTGAGAAAAAAAATGAAACTCACTCTCAGCTAATGATTTTTCCCTCTTTGAATGGTTGGAAAGTAATTCCCTATGAACTGCTCCGACCTGGGCACAGTTATTTCATTGTTCTGTCTGACCTTTCGCTAATTGAGCCTATGAAGGAGAGATGCCAACGTTACATTTTTGTGTCTCTATTCAAAGCGTGCCGAGCGGTGTTTCCTGACGGGGTGCAAATTCTATGACTGAAACATTGTAAGTGTCTGAAAAAGGATTAGGTCCCAAGTCCAAGTCTGTTCCATGATCAGTAAAGTTTAAATTGTGCAAACAGCTGTGATAGTGCTATGCAAATATGTTTCATTTAAATGCATCCTCACCAGCAAAATTAGAGGATTGGTTGTTGGTTTAAATGCCAAAAAATGTTTTGATTTGACAAGTACTTCTTTTAGCCATGGAAATAAATAGTTTAGTATCACTAGGTAACCAGTATGTAACCACTTGGTAACAACTAAGTAACAACTAGTTAACCACTCTGTAACCACTAAGTAACCACTAGTTAAAGGCTTTATATGCGATTTTTTGATCCAGTAGATGTCGCCCTTGAGCACCAGCATGAAACCAAAACAACTCGCGGTGCATTGTGAGTTAGCATGCTAATGCTAGCGATCTTTATTATGCTCGTATCTTCACACTGTGTGTAAATTTACCCGAAATGACAGTGATCTAGAAACGCAGTTAAGCAGTGAGTACAGTATGTTATTCTTCTTTTCTCTTGTCCCTCAATTAAAAAACTTTTATTCGCGAGGGGAGGAGTCAGCCGTCGGGCCAGCGATGTAAACATACAGAAAAAAAACTCTGAAAGCATCACAGACAGTGGGACTCGGGTGTTACATTTATTGTAGACAGTCATTACTCACAGAGTGATTTTCAGAGGATATATTTGATTTCTATTATATTTAAGCATATAAAGCCTTTAACCACTAAGTAACCAGTAACCACTAGTTAACCACTAAGTAACTACTAGTTAACCACTAAGTAACTACTAGTTAACCACTAGTTAACCACTAAGTAACTACTAGTTAACCACTAAGTAACTACTAGGTAACCACTAATTAACCACTAGTTAACCACTAAGTAACTACTAGGTAACCATTTTATAGTAAAGTGAGGCATCATACTGGGTAGTTACTCACAGAAAATGAGTACGCATCCCTTATCCGTTAAATAATCATTAGCTACTCTAGAACATGTGAACATGCTCCTTACTTAGTGGTTACTTAGTGGTTACTTAATGGTCAGTTTCCAATTCGTTTCCCACTAACTATGCAAAATCTGTGTATCTTATTGTAAAGTGTTACCCATTTAAATATTCTCATATTTCAAGGCCATACTTGTAGGTTGCATAACTTGCACAATGTCACATTTTTACATTCAGAGTTTTGTTCTTGTACTTTTTCTATTACTATTTCACTGATTACCTGTCCTGGTGACAGTGCCTTACCCATCTCCTAAAATATATTCTGCTATAGTATTAAAGCCTACAGTGAAAACCATTTCCAATCCCCATAGTTAGCATTACACAGCAGAAGTCCCTCCTGCAAGCTGTTGACCTCAGCCGATTCCCCTTACAATTAAAGATCACTCAGCATGGCTATGCAACTTCTCCCACACTCTCAACAAGCAGCTGATAGCATCTTGCTGTGAAGAAGAGTGAGCAGAGTGGAGTATAATGTGTGTCTAAATGAGGGATCACTAGCTCTGATGTGTTATAGCGAGGCCTAGCGACCGTCTGCGCGAGGTCTGCGTTACACTGTGCTGGGGCTCGGCAGACGAGCGGCAGAGTCTAAAAGCTCTTTGTGTCTCCAGGATCACCCCGACTCATTCTTATTCAGACATGATCAGAGGGGAGGCAGGCAACTGAGATTAGCTGCAGATCAAAGGAGCTGCCTCGCGCCAGCACTCGTGTTTGTAGGTTTAGGCAGCCCGGCGGGCCAGCGTTGTACAGTGGCAGCAGAGCGACATACTGTTTTCTGGCCTCAACTTTGCTCCGGGGGGTAGATAGAAAGAGAGTTTTTTTTCTACAGGAGGCTGGACTAAAGCTGGAAATCTTCCAGAATTAAATAGTAAAGACAACAGAGAGAATGAAAAGGGAAAACAGGAGCAGAAAACTGTTACTGTAAGCCTTTACAAAGGAACAAAGACCTATGTACTCTCAATACCATCACAATGGAAAAATGCTTCCATATGTATCGTGGTTCAGAGATAATTTGTTTGAAAAAGAAATGCACTGTCTGCAGTAACTCTACAACATGTGGCTAAGTGTTGGCCACCAAATAACCATGGAAAACAATTACTACCTTAACTACTGCCATGCTTTCTATCAGCAGTTGTTAAAGAATAAACTAACACCAAATTATTTCAATTCAACACATCACTGAAAACTTCAAAAAGCATATCTGTACTTATTAAATCAACAAGCTCAAATAAGCAATAATCACAACTCTATTTATCTTGTAATAATTTCAGCAAAGTTTGAGCTTTTGTAGTATTACCTTTAATATGTCCCTTTGCCAACTTGAGATAATATTTGATTTAATCTTTATACATATTCGAGACAGATAAGCTCCCCGCTTCAATACGTTCGGTTTGAAACAATGGACCTAACAGAAGAGAGTGAAGATAAAATGACAGGATGGGGAGAGTTTCAAAGGTAGAGCAGCAACTGCGTAAGAGCGCCCGCCGCCCTACAGAGAAAGAAAACAACGCGTTTCCTCAACTCCGCTGACCATCAAAGCCGTGGAATTCAGGGGCCGAAAAGCTAATAAGTGAGGACCATGCAGTTCCTGTAAACTGGGTCAAAGTTTCTCAGGTCCTGCCTCTTTAGGTGCATACGAACAGGACAGTAGAGATGCCCAGGCTCAAAATAAAGGGCAGAGGGGTGCATGTATATGCTTCGACTTGTGTCTATATATGTTTGATTTCCGGTGTTTGGGTTGTTGAAGGGATGCAAAATGAAACCAGAAATAACCCTCTGTGTGAGGGTTTCAAATTCAGGAATAATATTAATTCTCCTCTTATTTTATCCAAAAGCTACAGTAGGATAAAAAGTTTAAGGAAAGTTTCCAGCAGTCATTCACCACTCATTAACATCAAACAAAGCCTTACTTTAGGATAAATTCCACCCGGTTGTTCTGGGACAAGAGCCCCGATGTAAAACCTTTTCTTTGGTTGGGAGTAAATCCTATCTCATTAATAAATATGACAACACTTCCTCCTTTCTTTCAAAACTTTGCCCGATGTGTCTTACTTAAACAGCAAACTGTGTGACACTTATTGCTAGTGAAGTGTGTGTCTGCCACTTAGGTAGCTACCTCGAGGGAGTGAGTCATTTCCAGAGCAAACAGCCTGTTAAGGCCACGCTCCTTTCTCCCACTGATGATTCCAGATAGTGCAGCGAGATGTTCTGCGCAATTACCCTTTAAAGTACCAGTAACCTAAACTGACTGTGAAGAATTAGAAACAGAGAAACAGCAGAAAATAAAGCTCCACTTTAGGACCTTAACCATTTGTCTTGCCTTGGAGGAAGATAAATGCAGACTGTTAAAAGTTAAACACACACACACACACACACACAGCTCCAGGAGCCTCAGTGTGCTCCTCTGTCAGAGCTCCACAGAGGTGATTGGCAACAGCTGGGATGTGACTGTAAGACTTTCACTGCTGTCTTTCTACTTTGTGAAGAGCAGCAAACTTAAAGTAAACATCTATTAAGTGTTTCATCCAGCCACTGTGTAGTTTTTTTCATCATAGGACTGCATGACAAAGACATCATTCATAGATTCAGAGAGGCTTTAATGAAACAATTAGGTGACGGCACTTCAAAATAAATTTCCGAGTGGATCAAATTGAGCAGCTCAAATAGCAGAATTATGGCTTAATCTGTTAAACATGTCATGACCCACTATGCTGACTGGGTTTCCAATCCTGATGGAGAAAGTTTTTCCTTTTTAAAAAAAAAAAAAAAACACTGACAGAATTATATCCAGAGGAGGGAGGAAAAGGTGTTCTGTTAAAACTCACCCGTGCCGTTTCTCTGCTTCCCCAGGAAGTTTACGCCCTTCAGCACCAGCTAAGGCCCAGCTCTATCAAAAAGTTCAAAAATCAAAAAAAAAAAAAATATACAGGAGAAAGTTAATAAAAAGAAACTTTAAAAAACAAACAAATAAAGAGCCTAAAATAAATGTCCAGCATGTGATAAAGCCAGACCAGCTGGCTTTGAATAGAAACCCCTGATTTGGGTTGTGTGTTTGCCTCCCAATCTCCGTCTGAACTGTAACCAGGTCGGGTTCTTTCCAGCCACCCCCATACCCCCTCTGTCCCAAATGAATCCACCTGTTCCCATCACTCCTGGGTAAATTTAGCCTTTAAGGGATCAGTACCCCCTTCAAATACACACACACACACACACACACACACACACACACACACACACAGAGAGAGAGCAGACCTTTGTCAGCACTGGCATATATGCCCTGGATTATTGCCCCTCCAAGAATGCTGCCATCCTCACTGTGGCTAAAAAAGACTCCCCCTCCCCTACCACACTTCACACGTCCAGAACTTCAACATGAAACCAGACAGACGGCATTCTTTTCATTAGTTTTTTCCTTTAGATAGATAAAGGATAGAGCTGTTACAGATACAGCTCAATATCTTAAGTACAGACTTTCATTGTATTCCCTTTACCTGTCTGTAATACTTATACCATTGTTAATTAAATAGGCCAGATCTCTGAATCATGGACAAGATCTTGAATTTGATGATCCAATCTCTCACAGCTGTAAAAAATTATAAATAGTCTTTGCTGTGAAAATGTACTGTTACCGCCTTCATAACCGGCATTAAGGTAATCTATTTTGTTCATACCTAAATAATCCAATGAAAGAGATTAGCCAGCAGCGATAGCATCTAGACAGATGTCAAATGCCAGCTGTATTGGTGTACACCTACAATTTAGTAATTATAAGCTCATTTAGAGAAATATTTTGATGACTCAAATCCGCTCACAGTCTTGTTTGTACAGGGAGCCATAATGCTCAGGAAATGACATTTTAACCATTAATACCTGATACAATCATACACGTACTTCCAAGAGCAACGTTTTCAGTTTTCCTAAGCTGCTGGCACCCTGACTTTAAAACATTTCTCCTTCTAAATGATGCATTCACAATAATTTCAGTATCAACTAGCTTAAATCATAATACCCTCCGTTAATTTTTTAACACAGAGTCTTTGGGGGTTGACGGAGGGTTAATGGTATTTTTTTTTAACAATTATTTCCCAGCGAGGGTCTGACACCTGATGCCAAAGTCTAATGTAAATACTGTATGATAATCCTAAATTGGCGTCTCATATTTCCCTTTTAAATCACCTAATTTGCCAATGTTGGGATTGATAATAGAAGGAAAGATGAGTAGAACATCGATTGGTATTTTCCCAGAAAACATCCAAAATAGGGAATCCACAGTGATAGCAGATAAAACTGGGATGTTCCCCTGATGATAGATAGTCCCACTGTTTTGAAAGTGTAATATATTTTGCATTGATCCCAGTGTATTGTTTACATGTTTCTTGGCATAGATAATCAACTAATCTGTTTATTTTGGGGAATTTTCTGTCACCATGACTACCTGTACCCCTATACATTGTCTGGTCCATGATGTCCGATGACATCATAGATAGGAATTCAGTGATCTTTTAGGTGTGGGTGCAGAGTGCTTGATGGATGTGTGTGGGATTTAATGTGATTATAACATCCCTAGATAAGGCAGAGAAGCACTGTCTTACAGCAAAGTAATATTCGCATGGTGACATTATACATCTCTGTGCCTATGCCTCATAGTCTGTTACAAGTTAAAAAATGTAGTTTTCTAAATTCATGATCTTTAATTATATTGAAATGTATTCAGGATTAAAAGCCTGTAACCAGATTTAAAAAAAAAAAAAACTGTTACAGGTTTTAAAAAAACAAATGAATGCTAGAAACGGGTTCATTTTATATTTGAATACATTCTATATTTTTTTTCAGCATGACTTCATGTGTCATCTGCAAAGGTATCTTAATTTAACTGCCAGAGATCGATCCGTTCTGTCTCCAACCCAGTATCTGGGAAAATCACAGTATTTTCATAATTTTTCAAAACATCACATCATCACTCTAATGACTACCTTTTCTGGAATAAATCTCATATAAATCAAAATTGTGAGAGTTTAGGTTCTAATTTGAACAAGTTAAAGTTGAATTTAGCAAATTAGAAAAGCCTGTTTTGGAGCCCCTGCTCGGTTCCACAGGAAAACCTATACTGTAACTGTGTCAAAGTCAAACGCAGAACAATATTTAGCATTTCATCAAGTTTAATCTAGTTTATACCTAACAGTTTTATGAGAGAAAGTTCCTTTTATGATAAATTCTATGAATATCATTGGGAGTTGTATATCTATTTCCTAATCTTTCTATTTCCTAATCTCTTGCTGCTTTGTCCCTTGTTAATGGTACCATGAAGGGACCATGTCCAAGCACAGAGGACTAAAACCTGGCGGTCTTTTCATGAGAGTGGCAGGGTCAAGGAGAAGAAAAACAGA
This sequence comes from Labrus bergylta, assembly GCF_963930695.1. Lineage (NCBI taxonomy): Eukaryota > Metazoa > Chordata > Actinopteri > Labriformes > Labridae > Labrus > Labrus bergylta. The sequence continues at coordinate 13,529,138 of NC_089196.1, forward strand.
GCAAAGCACGACACACAGTCTATAGCACACTGTCGACCACAAGAACCTACAAGGTCACAGCCCAGTCAGTAAAGTTTAACGGTACATCCTGTCCAAATTTAAATTAAATGAGCTAGTTCACATAGTTTGTGTGAGATTTTTGTTTTGCCCATGTACACATTCGGGTACATTTGTTTGTCTTTGTATGTTAATGCGTGTCACTACCAAGAGTTTGGTTGTGTGTCTGTGTGTTGTGTGGCTCACAACACTGTGGGCCATGCCGGTAGGGAAACACAAAGCCTTCTGTCAGCTCAGAGGTGACGCACGTTCCGATGTGAGGTGTCGCATGGCGTCTACTCTGAAAACGCCTTTTACTCCATTTTATTTTCTCTTTATTTTTCTGTTGCTTTATCGTGAAATCATCAACACAAAATTAAAGTAATTATTGTAATGAACACGCTGACAGGTTTATGTAACTCTGGGTGGATTTATGAGGGCTTTTATAACATCTAAAGTAAGTCCAGGGCAACCCTGCAGCCTGGCTTGGAGTTGCTGATTATGAGAAACTCATAAAAGAATTGTGCAACCGAGGTTGAATTTCTTTTTTGGTAAGAGTCAGGCAGAATATCATAGAATAAGATTTGATTTTTGGTGATTTTTGACATTTCTATATCCTGTAGGATCATTTCTTTTTTGGCCTCTGTGCAGGAATGGCGTGAGCTGACTTCAGCGTGTCTGCCCAGCCCTCCTGCTTAACACAAGGTCGCTCTGTGTGTGTTCAGCCTCGGAGAATGAGGGGAGGCCACGGCGCACAATCACCACTAAGCACATACCTTTCTGCCCCACAGCCCCACCAGCCCAGACACAAACCCAGGGGCTGTATGTTTATCGAGCGTCTCAGGGTAAGACTGCTGATTTAGGACCACTGCTCGGGTCCCCTTTAACCAGCATTTTCATCACGAATCACTCCAGATGAAAAGATTTTGAAGCGCTGACTTAAAAATCAGCACTCAGAATCTGATATGTTTAGTAAATACCAGCCAAGGCCTTAACCCTAACGTGGAACACAGTAGATTAACAAAACCAGTCCTCTGGAGCTCTGTCATGATGGGCTCTGTTGGTTTTATAAGAGGCCCCCTGTGACAGGATCAGATAAAACACAGCAGGAGGATGGTTTGAAAGGACAGTACTAGAGAGAAAGATCGAGAGAGACAAGGACACAGAGAGAGAGAGTGAGAGAGTGTGAGAGAGAGCACACACCTCAATCCAACAACAATATTTTGACTGAAACCTTACCCTCCCCATCTGGCTCTTTTGAAGGGTGGATTATGACTGGTGCCATGGCTAACTCTTTATCCCACACTGTTCCTTCTGTAAGTTCACTCTTACATTTTCTTCCCAAAGGACAGTTGGGGGAAAGTGAGTCATGTGACCACTGTCAAGCCTTCAGAACATAAATCATGCACCAGTATTTTTTAATTGATTGACTGTGAAATTATCATGAGTCATATATAGGCAATTTAGAGCACATTTTCTGGAGTTAATGAAAATAAAGAAACATGATATGGTTCTTTATAAACTTTAAGTGTTAAAGATTGAGAGTGGCACCAAAAGCTCTTCTCTCCTTTTCTTTCTCCACAGTATGACTTAAACGTTGTGCCTCGGGCACCATCTTTAAGTGACGAGCGGCGCAATTGAAACATCAGCCTCCTATCTGCAAATTTTAAAGAAACGCGACAGTATTATATTTAAAATAAAATAGGATGACTTCTTCATTAACCAGTTGACAAGTGAATTGGACCAAAGTCGCAATATCAAAACTAAACACTTGATTAATATTCACGCTTTAAATTTTAATCCCTGACATCAGCTTCATCATTGAATTCAATCTCAATGCTTTAACTCCCATTTTCTCCTTTTTATTGCTCTTAGTATTTTCACCCCTGAATAAACCTTCATGGCTAAGAAGTCAATACGAAGTGAGAAACCAATGAACTTTTGATGCCATCTGAACTCAACTTTGCATACTGTACAATATTCAATGATGCCATATTAACTCAGTATATGATCCTGACTTCCTTTGAAAACATGCCAAGCAAGAAATCGCCCTTAACTGTGATTTTCATAGTCAGGCTATATTTAGCATCATGCATAAAGAGTTGATCCTTAGCTTGTTGAATCAGAGCATTACATATTCTAGCCAGATATCTTTGCCATGTCAGTGCAATAATCTTTGAACAATAAACCATTTAATTTTTTCATTTCTATTCCTGCTGTTAGTCATTGGAGTGCAAGATACATACAGTATGTATGTGCACCATTAAAGGTATATTACTGGTCTGCCCAGTACTACTTTTGGTCCATATAGTGAACATCTTTAAAATATAAGGATGATCTCATGGGCGTTGCACAATTGAAATCTTTTCAAATACTTCTGATTTTTTTCATGTCTGTGTTTGGGTGTGTACTTTATGGTTTTTATTCATTTGCGCTCTCTTTATCTCTCACACAGTAAAAAAGGAGTCATAGATGATTAAGTCAGCCCTGTGCAGTATACATTTTTAGAATGCTTTTAACTTACCCATTGGCCCTAGTGCCAATCAAGTGTTTACAAAAAGTGAAAAACAGCAACAATGAACAACAATAAAAGTCACCACAAAAAGCATCAGAGGATTTACCAAATACTCAATTTATGACCAAAAGCCACTGTAACAGCAATTATTCCTGCTAGCTAGCAGCTGCCTGCCAGCTGTAGCTAACATTAGCCTTAAGCAAACTTCACATGACTATAGCATCCTACTCAAATCTAACGATGCTACCTTAATACAGCTTATTCAGGCAGTCCTCTTCTTTATCCTTTTGATTATCCTCAATTTTTCCCCCTGCAATTTCCACCACGTTAGCAGTTATTAGTATCAGTTCTGGAAGTACCAGCCTGTGAAGCATAGCCACTGACATCCTCCACTTTCCTTTTTTTACAGACAGAAATAAGTCCATAATCAGCTGATAAGTTTTGACACATAATAATGAAATAATCAATTAGCTTATCCTGCATTTTGATCTGGCTTGCATGGAAGGAACAACCAAACACAAAGGCAGAGGTAAACTGTCATGACTTGCTATGGGCAGACAGGGGAGGTGATACATAAAAAAATCTAGTATTTGTACATTTTATATTTTTAATTAGCCTAACTGTGCCCAGCTCTGTGCATTGATATCCGAAATAAAACTGAATGACTGCTACACTCTACTGTTACAGTAGCTGATGTCGATCTATGACATGAGAAAGTACAGTAAAACTGCCTTCAGCCCTGACAGACCAAAGCCTAAGAGAGTACAGGGCTCTGGTGCCCAGGGAAAACAAAGTTTCAGACCAGAGGTTTAGGGTGTTGTCTGGCTCCTCTGTCAACTGCATTTAACATGACAGAACACAACTCTGACTCAGACCACATAGATAGACAACTTCTGACTATGTCAGGGGAAAAAGTGATATGTCAGTTGTTTCATTGTGGCAAAGTCTTTACGACTGCCACGCATGCAACCAAATGAAAGATTTAACTTGTTTAAGATACACAGAAGGAATCTAAAGAAAGTCAGGGTTGAAAAGTCCTGAGAACCCAATAGAAAGACTCATTGTATATATAGATCTCTATCAATATCTTTTGTTTAAGGTTTATGTGGTTCTTCCAATATTATCGTCTTGTGTTATTTGTTATTAATAATTTTCAATAGAAAAAATACTTGCTATTCTAACTTACAATTATGTTGCAGTATATACCAGGATTCACTAGAATAGGGTAGGGATAGAAAGTTCAGTATCTGCTGAAAAGACATTGTGATTTTAACCTTAAAAAATCCCTGAAAACCTTTATCTGCATTCACAAAGAGACATGGATTATAAAAAACATATTCTTTATTGTACTAATACATTGTTCTTGCTAGCTGGAATACTTCCCTTGCTTTTATTTTGCTAGAGATACATAATTGTAACCGTTCACTGGTTTGGAAATTCATCATTTTTGAAAAAAAAATAATAATAATTTCGAAGATTATCATTAGATACAATCTGGTAATGAATAAACTTTAATTAGGTGGGACTTCCCTGTGTCAGGCCATACACTGTTGCATCTCCCTGGGATTTATATTTATATTTCTGATTTATATTTCAGAGCACAGTGTGGTATTTCTCAAATTAGCATCTTCATTAAAAGGTGTCTTGTTTCTTCCATTAGATGCTGTCATGGCTGCAGTGCTGTAATCTGTCTGATGTAAATCCACCGTGCTTTGTGCTTGCTCTTGGTAAGGAACTCTGCAGGGCTTATACACATGCCTGCCAGCCACGACACACACACACTCACACATCCCAATAAAACGAACGCAGACAAATACACACGTAGGCGTCATACAGAGCCATACACAGTGAGCACACACATACATCACACACCGATGGTGGATGCATATAGGTTCACAGAAAGAAAGGGAGAGCATAACTTGTCATCCTCCGTCAGGAGCACTAATCATTTCAAAGTGTTTTTCTCGGTGGCCTGTGCCACACGCCCTCCATGTTGAACACTGGAGAATAATCATTTAAACGTCTCCCAATCAGCCCTTTTGCCATCTTCAATTACACCTTTCCACCCTTACATTTGTATAATTTTCTAATCGAGGCGAGGCGTTGGGCTGTCAAATGTGCCAGAGAGAGCAGCAAAGCAGCGCCAGAGACTGACAGATGGATCCACCAAGAAGGAGAGGCCTGTCCCTGGATCTTCCATATGCCCTGGCACTGCTGGTGGATTATGATCACATCAGGCTGGATTTTCGCTTTCATTATTGGAGATACTAATGGTTGTTCTCCTTCTGTTGACAACCATGTATTTCCTTATGCAATAAAACCAAATAGTGAGTACAGGCTTTCTTGGAAACAAGGCCAAGAGGGAAAAATAGTATTTTATCAAATTTGCACAAAACGTAGAAAAGGGAAAGGCTTAAGAGAGGTTTAACATTACACAGGATCTCTAGTTATTCCTACCTAAGCGCTCTGCAGTGACAACTTGTGCTTACAAGACCCATGATTCTGCTATGAATTGATTTCATGTCATTTCCCAAGTCTAAAACTAACTTTTGCTAGGGCCACTAAGGGGTAAAAGCATTTTTAAAGGGCGGCTCTTGGTTGAACTTAGATCCTCTCAGTCCTGCTTTGAGTAGATGGAGGTGGAGTGCTGGTGTAGCTCTGAGTTGTGAAGCCATTACAGCATTTTAGATTAAAGTGCCCAGCTGCCCACCACTCTCCTGACAAGAATAATCATCTAAAGCCAAAGGACGGTGAGTTGTACAGACCACCACCACCTATCTCTCTTCTTCTTCTTCTACTTTTTGGGACAGAATTTATTTGATACATAAACTGCAGGACTTAACTGTGAATTGTCCTATTTTTCTCTCTTTCATTGGTATTTCATTTTCCATTTATAATATCCAATAATAAGTGATATCAAACATGTAACTTTTTTACCGTTCCCTTTAGCTGTTTCCATTTACTTTTCAATCCGTTACAAGTTAATTTTACGTGGTTAAGTTGTAACTGTCGATCTATCTGAAGTTCTTTATTTTATTTCAAAATAAAAGCAGGTTTATTTTTGCATTTCAGGTTTCTATCCAAACCTGATATGCAAAAAAATTTGAATTTCAAACATGCGATTGAAATTCAATTGATCACAATTAACAATTAAAATTAAACGACTAATTGCAATTTCTAAAAATTCCTAATTTGACAGCCTTATTTTGAAGCTTGAGCCAAAGCTCACTGGACTCTGTGAAAGAAGTCCAGTTAAGGATAAAGTTTTGATTTACCATGAACTGGATAACAGAGAACACAGACTGACAGCCCTATATGAAAAGTTTCTCCTAAAACTAGTAAAAGAGATCATAGGTAATTGCTGCCCACTTATTTTGATCGTTACGAACCATATGTCTCCCTGGGAGCACTGGAGCTCACTCGTCTCGTAAGTTCTTTGAGATTGTTCGTGTTTAATCAATCTTAAGTCTATTATCATTATTTTACATTTTAAAGTAAATCAAAGAGCTATAACTACTAACATCAGCCATACGTCTATTATCATTAAAAGAAAGAAATGTTAAAGAGAATCTTAGAGCTCTCAACTTCTATAATGAACATAATCAGTCCTTCCCATTTCATTAGCATTATAGTTGATAATATTCATATTGGACTGATCAGTCTATTATCATACTTAGCTGTTTTTTTTTTTTTTTACCATTATTACTGTCATTGTAGCTATAAATCTATTTGACTCATTAATGTTCCATCTCTTTTTCTGCATCTCCTTCTATCCCACTTTCCACAGACATGAGTCTGGATCTGCTCAAGGTTTCAGCCTCACACAGCCACACACACACACACACACACACACACACACACACACACACACACACACACACAGATTGATAGTAAATAGAGCTTTGTTGTGAATAAATGTGATACATTTGTTTTAGCCTGTGGTTTCAGACTCATTAGAAAAGATCTTAGAGATCTTGGTTTTGACTTGTGTAACTGATTTCCTCCATCAGCTTTCACAGTGAATCTGAGCCAAGGCCGAAGTCTAAAGACATGTTTTCAACCGCTCTTAAATGGACAAAATGTGAATGGACAAAATATATGAAAAAGGTTTTGTTGCAATAGCATTAAAGAAGACTTGTATGACACACACACACATCTTCACATCTTTATATAATATTTAACAGTACATGTGTGCTACATAATGAGATATGTATAAAAGCTGTACATCTGTCATGAGAAAATGTAAGTAAGATTTGGTTTTGGTCGAAACAGTTTAAGTTTTCGCTCTTTGTGAATTTTGAGATTCGGTGAGAATATCATCATGTTCCAAAGCATTCGTATAACATTTAGCTTTATCTTATCAGTAGGGGTCAAAGGTCAAAGGCTTTTATAAGCTGTGTAGGTCTAAATTAAAAAAAAAACCTATGTCTCCAAATTGAATAATTAAATATTCTGGTTACAAATGTCATGATTTTATTGATAAGTTCTTATACTTATTTTCAACAAAAAGCCAAGATAGGAAATGAAAGCTGGCAAACACACTGTGATGCTTTAATATTTGTCATTATACATCAGACATAAAAACATGCCAAATGAATTGTAGAACATAAATATGGCTTGTTGAAAAACTTGTATGAAAACAGGAATCTTAATTTGTACGTCATGTCAAACTGACATAATAATAAAAGAAATGTAGAAATTTCAACTTTACTTTAAGTGTTCTTATTAATCAGTTTCCAACAGATTCATAGGAAGCTTAACAGGATATAAAACATAGCATATTGTATCTGCGGCATGTAAACATGTTTTGTTTTTTCCCCTTTCTTGTATCTTTTTCAAAGTTGAGCACATTTGATGAGTTCTTTATATGTTCCCTCTGGAGCAGGCTGGGCTGCAGCTTTACAACACAGATGTGATCATTTCGAAAGGCAAACACTTGGTCTCCTCATCAGAAAAACATCCCTTTGTAACCATCTGTTTGGAGGAGTTTAAACCAATGCTCTGTGTTCTGTCTAGTGTCATTCTTTATTTCTCCCTGCCGTTTGATATTGCTAAGTGGCAGGTATAATTATGCCAGGTCGGTGTCTTGGTTGTAAGGTAAACAACTGTATCTTATCTGCATCTTTATCTTTTTCTTAAAAACAAAAAAAGGAAATATGAATAGCTTCATTGAAATGCTCATGTTTTGTTAACCTTTTAGTACTCAGTGTTTTAAAAGAAGAAGTTATAGATTTAAAAAGAGGCATACATTTTCCTAATAAATCTTCAATAATACCATACTCTGTATAAAAAAATAATCATAGAACAAAATGAATACTATTTTAATAACTGCATTAAACATTACACGTGTTATATATTAACTAGACAACAGACAACATAACCCTAAAAAGACAAATAAACCGAGAGTACTTGTGTTTTTAATGAGCATATTATTGCACACTCAAGTTAAAGATGATTTTCTGCATCACATTATTCTCTACATTGTACACAAATCGTCACATTTTAACCTGCCAAAATAATGAACATAGTAAGAATAGCAGGAATAGTAATTTCATGACAAAACATGTTTTCAGTTGTTGTATAAAATACATCTTTTGCAAAAAAAAAAGAAAATTGAAAAAATTGAGAGATAGAGTTAGACCAATTCTGCATCGGGTCATTTTGCACAAAGCTAATCACCTCGTTGACCCTATCTTTAACAAACCCTTTTTATTTTCTCTTCCAGATCCGTGAAACAAGCTTGAATCGGGTTACCTGATAAATAATGTTTGCAGTGAGAAGTCCTCCGTGTTGAACAGCTTTTCTGTTTGAGGACAAGTGTAGCTGTTCAGATTTTCCAAACTGGACTTCTAAGACAAACAGAAATGCAACACCTCTGCATCAGATTCCTCACCACGGCTGAAGGAGAGAGAGAGAGAGATAGATAGAGAGAGAGAGAGAGAGAGAGAGAGAGAGAGAGAGAAGGAGAACAGACATGGTGCAGTCACATTTATACTAGGTGTGTATATATAAAGTCAAATGAGATAATGATATCTGTCTATTCAGATATGAAAACATGGAATCCTTGCACTGATGAACACTTTGTTCTCACAGTTGAAAACATCCTCTGACTGGTCATAAGTAAGAGCCACCTGTCAACACTATTTTCAGACTCACTCCTCAGTCAGTATCAGCACTATACTGTTTTTTCCCCCCTCCAAGAAACCAGGGGATAGAGTCAACACAGATCACAAAATATAATCTTTATGTTTGAAGACAGCTGTTCTAAATCCTTAATTGAAAGTAGGAATCAAAGGTAGCATGAACATGATCACTCAGAAATGTGAAGTAATCCGACGGAACTGTTTTATGTGTTAAGGCGTAGCGAGGCACTTTTATGCTTTTCCAATAATGTAAGATGACACTAAAACAGCAAAACTAATGTTTCATGCTGACATGTGGAGGCTGAATATTGTTCTTTACATGAATTTTACATTTCAGGGTAGTCATAGTGACTCATCCAGCAACTAGGTTTCATGCTGCTCAACACAAAACCTGTCAAGGTTTTTTTCATGTACTAGCAAGATTTACTTTCCAACTTGGTGGCAAAAATGATTTCCTATTTCCCTGCCAGTCAAAAAGTTAAATGTTTCAGGGGTTTCCAGATTGTTAAACATAGATTTTGGCTTGTGGTAGGCAGGTGCGCTGCCCACTTCACACTTGTACTTCTGTTTTTTTAAAGAAAGTTGAAACATCTTTCCATATTTTGGTTACTGAGGCTGTCCATAAGGTGTGTAGCTGAAAGGAAAACAGCATTGTATCCAAATGTACAGAGGTTGTTGTTCTAGTGCTTCGAGACCTTTTCACTGTTTCACCGCCTTTAAATGTATGTTTTGTTACAACGGTCACCCATGCCACACTTTGCCTTGTACCTGATAAGTCATGGTTTCGTGTTGGAGACTTGATAAGGCCGCTTGATATGGAAATAATAAAGTATGATTGGAAACAGTAATTGCTCTGCGCCTCATCTGACATAACTTCTGTTCCTCAAGTTTTTTGTAACTAAAATATGCTACTTAACATATTGCAGAACTCTTCATTGTACAAGCAGTCGTACTGAAGTGGGAAGTATATAGAGCATTCACCAACAGCTATCCCTTGAATTTCTTCAGCTTTTTATTCATGGGGCTTACTTCTTTTGAAAATGAACACAATATAATCTATATTTAAACAATTTAAAAAAAAGAAGAAGCTGTGTGAGTCATAGATTATAATGAATGCTTAATTAAACTGCTTGAACAGTTTAACATCACTGTTACAGTACATAACGTTTGGATGAAGGACGTAAAACATATAACCAAAAACAAAAGTTCTGTCACAAAAAGTCCCTTAATTGAGCTTCTTTACTAGTTTTATGCTGGCAGATATGAGAGGTGTTGTGAAAGTAAGATTTGCATCTCAAATCATAGTATGATCTAAACTTGAAAACTTTCTTTTTACACAATGAAATAGTAACATTAAAACAGGCCCAATAAAATTAATATAAAGGAAGAAGAAGGAGGGTTCTGTTTGTAATTTATACCCACTATTGTTGATCTACATATTAAAAGAGATAAGAAATCACCAAAGCAGCCGAGGTGTGCTTTTGTGTACATAATTTCCCTATATGATGGCTGCTCAACCACAGGCACTAATGAGTAATGTCTGTACATACTCTGCACTGAAACCATGGATTTATTAGACAACAGGAAGTTTAATCAAAGTTCACTTTCAACCTGTATTGCATGCTATTTTGATGTGTTGCACTCTGTGTAATAAAAATTCCCCATCAAATCTCAATCAAAGCTACGCTGCTCCTCCACAAGCTATGGCCCTCTGAAATCCTTGTGTTTTTTTTTTTCTTCCTTTTTTTGATACGTCGGATATTTTGGTAATAACAGGGATGCAACTCTTAGTAAAGTTATGAATAGCAAACTATAAGGAATGTCTAGTTATAAAGTGTGTTTTAAAAGTGATACTAAAATATGCAGAAATGTTTACCATAGAGTTAATACAAAGAGCTTTGCACGCACAGATTTGATATTTCTTATGACAAAAGCAATATCACAAATCAAGACATGCTGCAAAAAGAAACACACCAACAAATTAACATTCTGCAGGAATTTCAAGAGCTGAAAGAGCAAAAAGACTAGGAGGAAACGTCTTCCAGTAATTGTCTCAGCAAAACTTCCTTCTTGAGCTGAGAGGCGAGGGCTTGGACCTCCGCTGCAGCTGATAAGGCTTTGTGTGGACTTAGTTATTTTTTGGGGGAGTGGTGCAACCCGACTAAGAGACTTTATTGATTCAAATTAATTAATCCACTTACAGAGGAAGGGGATTCTGTAGCTCTGGAGCGACTTAAATTGTCCACACAAATTAAACTGTAAATTTGTTGCCTTTAATGATATTCCCCAGTAATTGAATTGCAGGAATGCTTCAAAATATGTGGCATTAGCATGCAAAAACCATGTGTTTTAGCAATGGATAACCCAAATAAATTTGATATTAATTAATTTTTGATACGCTTAAAGCCTGCAGTATTTAGTGTGATTGTAATTACCATCTCTGTCGGTAAAGTAAAAGCACGTGGGTTTAGTGAGGGAAAGCAGATAAAGCTAATACAAATTCATGTCTAAGATGATAGCAAATAATATACAGAAAATATATGTGCAAAGAGGGTTACTGGTGCTTTTATAACGAAATGATATTATTTCAATTTATGCATTATTTTATACAACATCCAGAGATGAGGCTTGTTTAGTGCTGTTCAATGAAATACAAACATGTATCAGTAGTTCTGTCATAGTTTTTTTTTACTTTCAAAATATCTGTTCTGGATTGGGGCTGGCAGCAGAGTTATAGGTGTCCCATATTGCCACTGTTCCTCTTTTTGCCTTGCTAATACTTTTTGACAGCCGTACCACAACACGCCTGGCTAATCCGGACAGGAAAAGCAAAGATTACACATTTTGTACCTGTGCAGATGATGTTACAATCAGTCCATGACAACTGCCACTACCCATGCCAAAAAATGAAAAAAGTCAAAAAGACGGACATGGTAGAACACCAAGTATGACATAATTATCCCTTTCTCATTTGCTGAGTGAAGTTGGGAGGATAATTGATGCAGTGTTGTTCACCGCACATCTGTTTGCCGTGACACTTGCCACAGCATGTGTGTCTCTATATTGCAGTGTGTATGTGTGTGTGTGTGTGTGTGTGTGTGTGTGTGTGTGAGCGTTTGGCTTATTCTGGCTTGAGACAGGTGAAAGTGCCTTTGCACCTTTGCTGTGAAAGTATTTCTCACACACAAAGACACACTTAAGCACACATCCTACATTCAGAGAACAGTGTCACACACAAATAAAAAAACAACACCCATCCCCCATGTGTTTATGAACACAGAGTGTGTTGCATGTAAAACAACAAACTGTCTTAATTTAATCTTAAATTTGAACTATGTATTGTTAATAAAAGCCAATAATTATAACAACAGTGTTTGATCAAACATTTCCATATACCTTGGGTCTTAAAGGACACTTTTACAACAAGAAGAAAACCCCTAATAGGAAATATTTTTATTGTAAACTTTTCAAAATCTGTTATTAAAAATAACATTCATATAATGTTTGATGTTTATTCTAATTTCTAATTATTCTATTCTATTTCTATTTATTAATTATTCTAATTTTGGCCACATAAAGTGGCAGCTGTCATTTTGTGCGTTGCTTAGTAAAAAAAAACTATCAACCTACTCCCTCATCTTACTTCTCTTTGGGTTATTAACTGGACAGTATCTTGACCCTGGTTATTCTAAAAGTCATATACTGTCAGCATGCTTCAAGTTTTTCTTGGTAAAAGTGAAAAATCGTGGGGCCATCATGAGGCCAATAAGGAAAGAAAGATTACTCACAATGGGGGAATTTTGCTACTGTAGCTGTCTGTCAAGTTTCTAGAGAAAAGCACTAGAAACATAGATCTTTTTATAACTTTGGGCATTTTGATAACAGGAACTTGATTTACCTAAGTCCCCATATCCTTAAATTTGCGTCTACAGCAATGCGTTTTTGTGGGCGAAATATGCTGATGAGAGAGGTAACAGCGAAATTCAAAACCTGATGCAACAGAAATTCAGGAAATGATCACAAGGTCTTAATGACGCATTATGTGGTATGATGTAATAACACTGCATGGCAGGACAATGTGAAAATATGCTTATTGAAAGTCAATATGGAGTCTTTCTAGTGGACAAAACAATCAATACTGTCATCATTAGAGTTTGTGAAATTGTTAATAACTGCAAGCTAGTGTAGATTTTAGTACATGGGCACAAAGTTTCACTTTTCCATGACCATTAGAAGACTTGCAAACTTTTGTAATTGAAAATATCTTGATTTCCTGCACAACCCAGTCACAATACAAGCTGTGAAATAATTACAAATTGTGATTATTGTTGAAGGACATAGAGCTTTTTCTTTTTTAGTCTTCAAACTGACGTATATCAATTGGAACTATATTCCCTGCAAATTAAAACCAAAGCCTACAGTGTAGGAAGCCCTGCATTGGGAGGAGGTCGGGCTGAATGGAAGGGTCGAATGAAAACTTTCACACTTGCCTTTGTGTCCGTTGTGAAATCAAAAGAAAATGTTGTATAATTATCATAACAAAAACCTCCAAATTCCTTAATGTAAGTATATTTTGTCTACAATAAATGAACAAGCCACAATGCAACACTGAAAAGCCATGCTCATAATGCCAACTAAAAAGTAATAGTAAAATACGTGTTTATATACATTATGAACTGAAAAACACTTTCACAATGCCCAAAAGCCTTAAGGAAGTCAGTTTTAATAGAAAAGATAGGAGAAAGTCTACAAAGGGGAGGAGATGTCGCTGGCTGGAGGTGTCAAACAAAACAAACACTCAAACCCCAAAGATAACTAGTTTGTGCTACCATTGAAATCAAGGTGATGCTGATCTACTACTTAGATCTTAATATTCCAATGTAAGGTTTTGCCAAAACTTTTCCAAACTTCAACCAATATTATTATGAACTATATGTTAGAGAAGAGTTCTTTTTCAAGGTTCCATTTCCATTAGCACTGTATCTGTGGCGCCTGTATGTACCAGCACGTAACGCAGTGATGAGGCAGTGGACATGTTGTGTATTTCTTTGTTGAGAATTCAACGTCATCTTCTTCAAGTTTAGTTTCAACCAAATGAAGGTTTTTTTAAAGGAAGAATATGCTGATCCCATAGATGTCGCCCTTGAGCACCAGCATGAAACCAAAACAACTCGAGCTGCATTGTTGTGTTAGCATGCTAATGCTAGCGCTCTTTAGTTTGCTCGTATCTTCACACTGCATGTCAATTTACACAAAATGACCGTGATCTAAAAACGCTTACGTGGCATTCAAAAAAAAGCAGTGAGTTTTCTCTAGTCCCTCAATTAAACAACTTTTATACTCAAGAGGATGAGCCGGCCGGCCGTCTCGTCGATATAAACACGCTGCAGATACGACTCGGGAAACATCACAGACAGCGGGACTCGGGTGTCACACTAGGAGGATGGTTGACACTTAATGCAGCTTTAACTATTTCATATTTACTGTTTGCTTTCCTGTCTATTTATCTGTTTACACAGGGTTTAATATGCATCGCAAGCATGAGAGTGGGAAGACTTTTTTTTAACAATCCTGACAGGGATGCTACAATTCTATTTGGAGATGCTGTGTCTAATGTTTTTTTTTGTGTGCCAGCAATGCTGAATCACAGTTGACGGCATACCATTAGAGCAGACGCAACAGGATGACCTCCCCCAGTCAAAGTTAATCCCCCCCATCTTTAAAAGGACCCTATGGTGAGGGCTAATGAAATGCAACTCCTCTCCAGCTCCCCAGTGAGTGGAAGAGGATTTTTCTGATTGAAAACTTCCTGGAGGTGTCTTGCTTGGTTTGTGAAACGTTGTAATTACTGCTGGGGGTCTCCTCCTGCTCTGTTTGTAGGGGGGCTGAGCAGTCTTTGCTTGCGCTCCAGGGTTCTCCCTCAGTTCAGCACACTTAGGCCCGTCTAATTAGAGTCTCTGCCACGTCTCTGCACTGCTGCTGTCTCCACGCACAGCTGGGAAGAACCTCCAAATCACGCTGCGGCACACAAACGTTCACAGAACATAGGTTGGCAAGCAACAACAGGCGACACTCTCCTGATACGATAGGAACATTAGCTCACTTCCTCCTTTCCTCTCGCTTCCATTCATCACCTCCCTTCACCACTTCCTCTAGCACCACCTCAGTCGTCCTTTTTTCTCCATCCTTCTTTCTTGCCTCACTTTGTTCTTCCCGTTCTTCTCACCAAGCTCAGGCGCAGCGGCTACAAAGAGCCCCACATAGGAAGATGAGAGAGAGCAGAGAGTGAAGAGGGTTCAGATGCTGCACAGTGCTTGTGTGTTTTGTACGTGTGTTTGTGTTTTTTCCGTGAGTGTGAAAGTCTGAGGCGGCAGGAGATCGCCAGGGTAGTGAGAGTCGGTAGTACACCCGGAGGCACTGAGAAAGAACAGAGAGAACACTTGCCCCCCCATCAAGAGCAGTTGTTCAACCCCCCGAGGCGAGGTGATGTAGGGATGGGGGGGAGCAACGAAGGGCAGAGAGGTGGCAGGCAAAGCTACACTCGTCTGCTTTTCTCTTTCACCTGCTCACCTTTACAGTCTCTTCAACCCCCCCCCCCAACCGTTCCTTATACCCAGTGGGTTCATGGAGACTGGTGGTGTAGATTTATTCTTTCACTTCTCCTCGTCTCGGATAAAGTTGAGAAAAACACCAGCTGCCTGTATACTTGCAAATTCTATAAGATACAGCAGATGTGCCTATCTCTTGCACAGGTGAAATACTCGAGGATGTGTGGATTCAGTGGGAGTTTGTGCTCAAAATTATCATTCAACATGCCTGGAAGTACTGTCCAGTGCAGGGAAAGAAACTCTTGGAATTTCTACTATCCTTTGTTGTGCCTTTAAGTATTTATCAAACTCTTTGGCCTTGGTTCCAGCTGTGGAACGAGGTCTGCAGTTGTCAAAATTCACCTTGTAAAGTCGGATTAGAGGTCATCCGTGATAAGCGACGGTGTTATATGTATACCGGCTGTATAGTTCTCTGTATGTATGTGTTTCTGTGTGAGTGCTCTGAGGTCTAATGAGGCTGTGCTTGTTTCGATCAAGAGGGAGGGGTGCATAAACATGAAGGGGAACAGCAGCGTTTGAGTCATAAACAATGAGGGATGAAACAGTGTGCAACATGGAGCATGATGTACCCACCGGGACTCATTCACTCACATACTGCATGCAGAAAAAACACACATGCAGACATTGCATCCTGATCAAAAACAACACAAACCAAAGAGCGGCCGTGATTTGAAGAGGTCCTTGATGGGATAATGTTTGAATGCATATTTCCGCTCTCGTAAAAATATTCCTGTATCAAAGAAATGAAAACAAGAAGAGCTGATGGTTCTGTCCCCCCCCCTCCCCTCCTCCCAACTATACTATCCTGCACCTGGAGATTTGAGGGAAGTGACCATATTGACCAAATTCACTCTCACTTCTGCTCTGGCTTTTCCTTCATTTCTCTGTCTGTCTGTCTCGTGCTTGTGAACAAACACCTGCAGCAAGCCTGTAACCACGCGCAGCGCTTCAGCAATCTGCTAATCCTCTGATTTACAGCTTGATGTCCGGTGAGTAGCCAAACCACTCTGGCACATGGTAACTTGACATTTCACACTTGACGTTTATTAGACCCACTCACCTTTAGGCGACCATACAAAAAAGAAAGAGCAACAAACACTTATGTGTGGAGTTTTTAGACTAAGGTCTCTGTAAATGTGTAACTTAGAATAGAGCAATAAAAGAAAGCTGGTCATGGTTATGTGAAATGTTTGAGTGTTAGTTTGCAAAACTTAGCGAAAGTTTGTGCAATCTTTTTTTTTTTTGTGTTTCTTGTACTTTTCGGAAGCATTTTTGTCTTTAATTAGATCATAGAAGTTGTAGGAGGGAGAGCGGTGGAAAAAAAAGAGCTCCTCAACACAGGGAAGGCCCTATATATTAACAATGGGGGGGATGGTTAAAACTTTTTTCTCAATGTTTGTTCTTCTTTCTTTTACATTTTTTTTATGAACCTGTATCGTAACTCGGAGTCTTTCTATCTCAGACAATATTGCAGCCTCCTTGTTCAGTTATGCAGAAATGTTGGATACCAATATTTTTTTCAAAACTGGAAATGATTGAGTTGATGCTTAAACAGCTGAAAATAACAACTTCCAGGTGCTGGTCGTCCCAGAAATAATAATTATAGGCTTAAATAGATCGAGGAAAGAGAAGCAAAGTTCAATGAGGACAACTTTTAGCTTGTAGTAACTGCTGTTTGTCTGCTGACAGCTTTATCAATTTCCCTTGATTTTTTTTTACGTTACCCATGACAAACAATGTGAGCTCATAAAGTGGTGACTATTTTACATGCATGCAAAATGTATAAGCAGTTCAAATTAAAAGGACATTTTCATCAAAACAAATATGACCACTTGAAAAGCTAGTCAAATGAGGTCTTATTCGTTTTCTTTTTAAATTATACAATATGGTCATCATTGAGGCAAGTTTATTGAGGTGAAAGAAAGGTACTTTAAATAATAACACAATCAGAAATACTTCTTTAAGCCTGGGCAGACATGTAGTTAGTTAAGTATATATAATAAATAAAATAAGTCTGTCATTTTCTTTTATTTTATTGCCCGAACTCAGCTCCCACTTTTAAAAGCACGTAGTGTTATTTGGCCTCTTTCCCCTCATGATTTCACCAGTAGCCTAACACTGTCATTAACACTGTCAAAGAGCAGCTCTTAAAAACTATGCTTGCTTTAGCTTTCCCCTCCACCGTGCAGGCTATGCGGAAGGAGTTGTCATCAGTTTAGTCCTCGCCCCTGTTTCAACACATCTCCAGGGATCACTGCGTCTTACGCAGACATTTACATTTACTCTTTTTATACGGATCTGTTATATCCGCTTTAAACTTGTTTCTTGGCAGGTTGACCTGTCGAGAGGAAGCCCACGGTGCCTAGCAGCCAGTTGAGCTATGTTCAAAGGCTGATAGAAGTGTTTTCAAAAAAATGCCTCTGGTTTCAGCCTCTGGGGAGCTGTGAATACTCTGGAGAGCATATTTTCTACGGCAAACTCAAGAGTATAGGATATTATATAGGAAAATGAATAATGTCCACAAGGAAAGTTTATGTGTCAATAATAAAGAGTCAGAGTATATGACTTTATAAATTATATTATTTATTGATAATGTCCTTTTCCCTTCTATCTTTGATTTAATGAGATTGTGTGTTTGGTAAATTATACGAATGCTTTCTATTAACAAGAAAAATGCTATAGGTCTAATCTAAAGCACATTTAATGTGCAATGAAAGGCAGAGATGGCGAGAAGAAACTGTTGCAATAACACATGAACGGATTAACTTTCCTTAAGCAGATACTGATGTACATGCAGAGTTTCACCAGGCTAGAGAAATTAAAATCAGTCATGGCTCGCAAAAGAGGGAGTATCTCCATCGCCTTGTCCTCAAAAGCAAAGATAATTGCATGGGAGAGACCATGTGAGCGTAATCTTGAAAAAAGAAAGAAACATAAGTACAGTGCTGTACATCTCCCAAGCATGAATGTGCAGGCAGCCACATAAACAGACAGACAAACTACACACATGTGCAAACACCAGTTCTAAAATAAAATGAATGTTTTTTGTTTGTTTGTGTGTGTGTGAAACAGAAAGTGAGAGTAAAAGAGAGAAGCAGACAAAGACAGAGCTGCACGGCCTCCCATCTCAAGGAGGGAGAGAGATACGACTGAGAAAGCAAAGAGGACGTGGGAGGCAAGCGGATGGGTGAGGGGTGAGGGGAGCCCATCTAAACTCATTTTGAAAATCAGAACTTCTTTTCTAAAGTCAGCATTTCAAATCAGAGCGTGTCCCCTCTCATTTAATGCATCATTTTGCGAAGTGATAAATTTATGAATTAGACATACATCCTTTTTACTTTTAAGATACTAGGCCTCATAAGGGAGGGAGCAGTGTGGAGGATTTAAGAGCGTTTCGCCGTGTCAAACATTAAAACCCACAGGGAGAGCATCAGCACAATTAGACCGGGGTGAAGGGAAGAGAGGGAGAGAGAAAAAAAATCCACAGACAAAATCAGGATCTTAAGAGCAGCAGCGTTATTCGTCTGTACAGTAACGTGGTTATCTGTCGCGGGTGATCCTTTTAAACGCTTCGTTTGCAGGGATAAAAGCAGAGCGGAGGAAATAAACTTAGTTCTGCCTCCAATCTGCAAATCCTTGGTGGTCATGGAAGATGATCCCAATTTGCTTCTGAGCAGCACTGTCAGATCTCACAATAATAAATAATTTAAGACTATAAGCGGCAATTATGCTCGATAAATGTGGGAAGCCTGTGGACCACTGCCTGCTGTAGCCAGACGATGCTGAGGCTTTCTGCAAAAATACACCAGTTCCTACTTATGTCATAGCCAATTAATCATGCACAGAGGTTAATAAGAAATGGTTGTTTATAAATGGAGAATTCACACAAAAATGCTGCAGGTATTCAAGTTTACATAAGGTAACAGTTCTACAGTCTGTAAAAGTTCAAATAGAATAATTAATAAAAGCTTAATATTTAGAATGAGTAGAGTTCGTTTTGGTTGGTGTTGCTTTATAGGCAGTTTAATACCTTCCTGAGGTCCTTAGGGCTGAACACATAATTAATGTCACTATTACTAATTTGTATTGTCTGTAAATACCTAGTGTCCAATAAAACATAAGAAAAAACATGTAATATCTCCCTATTTAGGGACACTATTAGCAAATATTTACAGATATGGGATCCAAAAGGCGGCTGCAACAAAGATGTTTTTTTGTAAATGCTTTTGGAATATTTTTACCAAAGATTACTTGACAAAGACAAAACAGGTGCTGTCATCAAATTGTTCCTTTTGCCAAGACAGCAGACCAAATAAAAAACTCTAAGATGTTTGTTAAACTACTAACAACATACAGTTTGACTGTATAACAGTGTTTTATGACTTGTGTAATGTTTTTACTTATGACAACTATGAATCAAATAAAACTCATTTTGTATGGATCATTACGAGTTAGATCATTCAGTTTCCTACATGTTGTTTCTGTGGTTAAAAACTTGCTAGAGCAGCATTAAAACTAACTGAGTTCAGACAAAGACCAGTTGACACGTAAGAAACTGCTTGAGCTTATTGTTCTCCCGAAGAAAGGCCTAGCTCCTTTTAGAAATCTGAGCTCGGGTTTTGATTTCTCTCTCGGTGGTGTGGTTTGTTCTCTTAGGAGCCGTCTGCCTCTTCTGTAGCACCATGTTTGCTGTTTGAGTGTGCCAAGAGTACGCCAAAACATCAAGTCTGCCCCAGCATCCCGGGCTGCGTATGTGAGACACTAAATGCAGAACAACAATTACATAATTAATCAATAAAGGACGAGATATTACTCCCTATTGTTTAGTCTTTTTTTACAATCTAATGTCATTCAATTAATCTTTTTAGAAATGAAGATTTAAAGTAAACCTCCCCCCAAATCATCATTAGTTCTTTTTCTTGGAAGAAAATAGTGCCAACACAGCATTCACATTTATTACTGACTGGGAGCCTTTTAATTCCAGGATGTGAGTTGTGGGGTCTGTTAAACAGTGTGCTCGTTTTCATTTTTAGGCTGCTGAAAGCTGCGGAGAGAAACAAAGCCAGGGAGCAGCAGAAAATGAGACTTTGGCAGCGGCTTCTATTTACCCAGAAGAGTCACTCTGTCCGCTTGGGTTAGATATTTTAGTGGCCGCTGGAATCCAGTATGTGAATACCTGCATTGAGCCATCAAGGTCTGAGGCAATGCTGCGAGGCCACGGACAGGCAGGAGCCACTGGTCACCACAGAGTGAACACGGTGCCCTCATGCTGTTTGCTCCTCTGCTGTATGGCCACCTCTGTGTTTGCTCATGCATGGATATGAAATAGCAGCAAATATGATGTGATGTGTGGAGCTGAGTGCCACCTTGCAGGAACCAAGATGTTTGCTTTTTTTTTTTTTTTGCTTATGTGTGTTTGTTTGTGCAACTCCTGACAATCCTGGTGTGAATATGAGTGAAGGTGTGTGTCCAAGGATAATTATTTATGAAAGGTTGGGTTGTTATGTGCTTTGACTTGATTTTTAAATCATACTTTTCTAAAGAAGCACATAAATTATCTGGATTTATAACTTAACTGAAGTGGAATCACATTTAATCTTAATGATGTTTGTATTTTTTTTTTTTTTTTTTAAGAATTTAGTGCAATTTCACACTTTTTACTTTTAATCACTTCAAACAAACAGAAAGAGATGGTTTAGTTGCAGCAGTATCTTGAACTAAAGGCCGGCATAAATGAGCATGCAGTTGGAGTATTCCTGGAATACCGTGAATTTGGTCACAGGGGAGTAAAGAGTGCAGAGCCAGGAGGAGAGCACTAGAGTGTAGGGGTTTGAAAGACAGACGAGGGAAAAAGAGAGAATTCCCAAAGACTTAATTCTCCTTCGTTCTCTCTTCAAAGCCAACACTGTCTCTGCTTTCCCTGTCCAGTAAGGCTGGAATCCTGCAGTGAAAAGTAGAGGAAAGAGACGGCATTATAAGAAATGGCATTGTGACACTATGCGCTGTTGACAGAATCTTTTAAAGTTAACAGACCGTATAATTCATCCACTAGAATATTAGTACATTCCCACTGGCTGGGGTTAGTCATGGAGCACTGGAAGGCCTGTTTTCTGTGTGTTGTGTCGTGGTTTGGGCTGAAATAAGCTTATTATCAAATTTGACTCTGAAACTCCCTCATTTCTAGCAATGCATGAAATGCTCTGTCTCATCTGTGAAGCCGGCTGCTAATGCTGAGTGGCAGGTACTCGAGAACAGCGCCAAAGTCCAGTCTGTCGCCAAGGTGATGACGTTATGGCAACCAGCTGTCAAACAGCCGGATAACCGCCACCGTCGAAAAAGACGCTCCACAGAACCAGATGCTGCTAGCATTTCCATCAATTAGGAGTCAGGAGGTGGGTGACTGTTGGAGGAGAGGGACGCCAGCAGAGAACAGAGGAACAGCAGCATCACTGTCAGACACAGGAGCATGGACACTGAGGAACAACAGGACTCTGCTGAAGGAAAAACAGAGGAGAAACAGAGGGAAAAGCTGAATGTAACAGTGAAAGAACCTGAGTAGTCACCCACGGCAACTAATTAAAAAGGAAAAGTCATCAACATGTTACATGAATGAAAGTTAGAAAAAAAACATTTAAACAAATAATTTTATTTGAACATTTTCAGGCTAATCATTATGGATTGATTTAGATAGAAAGACAGACGGAGGAATGGACGGACGGATGTATTGATAGATCAATGAATAGTTCAAGCGTCGTTCCAGCAGTATAAACGTTCTCTGAACATGAGGAGCTCTGTTGTCTAGTCAGGCTTGTTCTGAATGGAGAGTAATTTCATGTCCTTGTATAAAAGTATACCCTATTGTTTGGGAATTAAGCACAGCGTATAGGCCTGTAATTATACCTGCACAATAGCGGGTTTTCAGAAAAGGGCTTGAAATAGCATTGGAGGGTTCCGGTCTGAGCTTGGCACTACGGAGCTCCTAACAGGCTGACAGGCTGTAAAATGGCAGAGAGCACAGAATAGAATCAGAGACTGCGAACGTTTTACTGCCTGTGGATTGAAGGGGGCTGCCACCGCCGCCATTGTCCAGTAACTTCCTGATTTGCACTGTGGTGCATAAATGTGGGCACAATGCTATGAAAGCTATTGTTACAGGCAAGACAATTGTAAAGAACATTTAGAGGCAGGGACACCGGGAAGAGAGAGCGAGAGAGAGAGAGAGAGAGAGAGAGTGAGAGTAAATAAGTAATTAAATAAATTAAAAGAGGGCTGAAGAGGAGGCAATTAAACTAAAAAAAAAATTATCAGTTACACTTTGTAGCCGTTTCATATCCTGGAATAACATCATGCTTTTAGCCCAATTTTATAAGTGAGCTGCCTGGCATGGTGCCTAACTACCCAGCAAATAGAAGGAATAATATCATTATATCATATACAATACAGGAAATCCCAGTGGTGAGCAGACTGCAAGAGCAGCTGTCTGATTGAGACAGTGGGCGTGCATACGTCTGTGCTTCTGTGTGTGTGTGTGTGTGCTTTAAAAAGAGTGGAGAGCAGTGTACAGTAGACGTGCGTGTGTGTGTGTATGTGTGTGTGTGAGTGTGCGATTGTGAGCGAGAGCAGTTGTCGTCATTGACTTTGGCTTTATAGCAGGCTCCCGGGCAGTGCTTTACCTGGGACCTAATCAGTCAGTGAGCCTCACTACCTCTTGGGACCTCCCAGCTGGAGGGTTGTGTGTGTGTGTGTGTGTGTGTGTGTGTTTGTGTGTGTGTGTGTGTGTGTGTGTGTGTGTGTGTGTGTGTGTGTGTGTGTGTGTGTGTGTGTGTGTGTGTGTGTGTAAAATAGAGAGAGAGTGTACGTCTAAAGGGGAGGATGTAGATGGCAGTGCTGAACAGAGCGGCCTTCTGGGAGCCGGTTCAACCCCGCCTTCTAAGTTTCAGTGCCCACGGCTCTCTGTGACTGGCCACAGTCAAGGTGATCTTTTGTTCAATACACACCTCCACAGGTACACACAGGTACACGTGCACAGATTTTATGCATGGATATTACAACATAATACAGACAGTTTAAAGTGTCACTATTATAGTGATGTATAGGTGGTAAATCAAACTGTCATGTGCTGCTCGTTCACACACAGCACACACAGACGGCATACATTTTGCTGAATGGTGGCGAATAAGGTCCTGTTATTTTCTTTCCATGGGCAAATCTGGTTTGGACCCAAATTTTGGGGGGAAATGACCTGCACAAATTAATCAGCCATCAGTGTAACGCCTAACTGCTTCTGACAGTATTTACAGGACATGGCAGCCTTTGTGCGGAGCTGGAAGCACTGAGAGTGGCTGAGCGGTCTCACTCGATGAGGAGACGCTGGACGTCGGCCACTCTGAGCTTCGAGAGCACCCCCCTCCCTGGGGTGAGTAGGGGTTCAGGGGAGAAACCGCGCTCCAATCAAGTGCCAGTCTACAAAACTCCAAAATGGCCAACCTCCACCTGGAGAATCATTTAACTTTGGAGAAAAAGAAAAGAGGGGATGAGGTGGAGAGAAGGAGACTTAAGAGAGCAGAAGGATGGAGAGGAAACATAGCAGGTTGCCATGACGAGGAAGCAGGGGAATAAAAAACAAATAAAGGCGGGTGGCACTGGGGTTGTCAGCCGTGAGAGCAGTGACAGCTTCCCTGGCATGCCCAGCACTCTCTGTTACAGGAGTCTGGTGGACTGAGAAACCCAGACTCCTCTCCTCCATTTTCAATTTACAACACAGTGCTACATCATTACACAGTTCTCGCTTGTTTTCATTGAAACTAAAGACTCTCTGTCTCCTCCTGTCTAATATAAATTGTGTTTTGTGGTTCCATACTTTTCCCAACTAATCCTTCACAGTCATGGTCCAACGGTCGTGACAGGAAGACCACCTGTGGCCGAGCAGACTGTGACCTAAATGGAGCTTATGGCAGGTCAGCTATAGCATGTGTGTGTTTGTGTGCAGGTTTGGGGGAAGGGTTTTTTGATGTGTTTATTCATGTATTTGCAGACTTGTATTGTTTCAAAGCATGCAGTAAAGTGTGTATGTAAATTAGATTTTCTTTGTAGATTACATGCTTCCATCAAATCTGCTCCTCCAGCTCACAGATGGGCCTGCCGGATAGCGCTGGAAAGACAATAACTGCAGAGGACAAGAGCCGATGTACTGTGGAGGAAACTGGCAGAGGAGAGCCGGGTATGTGTTATGTCGGGGGGAGGGGGGGGGGGGGGGGTGAACAAAGATGATATAAGATTTATTGAACCAACACTGCAGAGCAAATGAACAACAAATGAACAGAGCTCAGTGAAGGATAAAATAACACAGTGGAGAGGAGGCGTCCACAAACAGCAGTAAAAGCAGACCTGTATCGATCTGGAGCAGCGAGCCTGCCAGCTACTGCTACCTTCTTCTTTCCAGGAAGACTCTGCACAAACAGGATACACCTTAAGGCGTCTCATTGTACCCTGTTTGTTTGCTTGTGTGTGTGTGTGTGTGTGTGTGTGTGTGTGTGTGTGCGCACAAGTTAAAGAACGTGTGCATATATTGCCCTTAGAACTCACGTAGAGGCAGAAGGTGTTTTTTTCACAATTCAATCAGACAATCAATGTGTTAAATGATAGTAATTGAAGTGATTTTACTCATAATGCACATTCATCTTGCGGACAGGACTGCACAGTTTTGGTTGACTCGCAATGTTATCCTGATTACCTATGAATTAAATGGAAGTGGGTTGAAATATCACAGGGCACAAAGTGAGTCAGTTAACCACCAGGAATATATGACAGCACGTCTCCTCTG
Source organism: Labrus bergylta (assembly GCF_963930695.1). Lineage (NCBI taxonomy): Eukaryota > Metazoa > Chordata > Actinopteri > Labriformes > Labridae > Labrus > Labrus bergylta. The sequence continues at coordinate 13,554,263 of NC_089196.1, forward strand.
CTGAACACAGGACATCCCTCGCATGGGCGAACTGGGTCAAGGCTGCAATATTCATCTCAGAGTCAAACACGCACACAGGACAGAACTCAGGACTCGGAGCTGCCAGCCTGTTGCTGGGGTGCAGAGACGAGCAGGGGCAGCTAAGCTTCCTGGTTTGTGTGTGTCTGTGTGTACGAGTGTGTGTGTGTGTGTGTGTGTGTGTGTGTGTGTGTGTGTTATGTGATCTGTTGTCAGCAGATAAGGTGACAGCAACTGGGTACACAGACATATCCATTTTGAGTCAGCTCGCTAATGTATGGTTGCCAGCTCGCCCGAACCTGAGCCAGAGGTTATTTAAATGTCCGTGCCAGTGGAGGCCCAGTTAACACATGCTGAACGAAGGTTTGGGCCTCAAACGTAAATATTATTTTAAAATGTCAAATGTTACTTTTATTTGCTTACAATACTTTGAAATATCATAGGAAAGCGTTTAACATCTCACAATATTAATAACATTTTGGAGTGCTATAGCTGTTTTTTAAAGCAATACATCACCGTCTCACACGACCTTCTCCTATAATAAATTCCATACACTGAACTGATTCTCTTCCAGTTAGTTTTGTGCTTCTTTCCTTGCAACTTTCCGTCATTGGACAGCTGTTATCTTAACCAGAAGCAAACGTGGCTCTTTAAAAGGTAATGTCTTCATAACATGCACATAATCTGCTGCTGTTCAAGTGTCCCCGCCTGTGTGGGTGACGCCACGACACAGAAATACTTCCCAGCGTCATTGTGTGGCATTTTGTCACAGACAGTGCCCAGTGCAATTTTTAAAGGAATAACCCAGAGTGGAGTGACACTGCTAATGGTTAAATATGACAAGATTCAAATATGAAATAAAAAAAGCGCTAGAGTCTCTAGGATGTTTCACAAGATATATTACAATCAACATTATCTTCTATTAAACTTACAACGTCACATATCAATGAGACGACAGTCATATTTTAAGGCCTCTTTGAGAATCACTCAGTATTAATCATTATAAGGCGATCATACTAAAGATAATGTGATTAAATTCTTCTTTAAATGAATGCTTGACATTTGGAGAGATTGTGGGCCTAATAAATGTTTTCCTTCAGGCCATGAAAAGGACTGAGGTTATATTAATGTCAAAGTGTACTTTATTTTCTTAATACATTTTTTTTTCTAAATATATTCATGTTCATTCAATTTTTGTGAAGTGGGATATCTTCATATCCAAAAACACGATAAATCATGAAGTATACCTGTTATTTTTTCTTAAAGTTAATGAGGTCATTTTTATTGTTAAGAGTAAAAAAACAACAACATACACAGACATATATGTCTATTCTGTCACTGTTGCCTGTAACTATTATAAGAAAGTGGGTTTGCAACAAACTTTGTATCTACACCCACCGCTGTACCGGCACATCCTTTACATTATGCAGTATGATTTTTAAACATCTTGTTGTTTCTCCTCGCCTGCATGCTGCTCACTATGTTCAACACTGTAAACAGATGTTATCGCTATACAGGAATAAAGTTTGCGCTTCCCAAATGCCACTGTGGAACAGAAAGAATCAGACTCAGCAGTGTTCCTACCTCTGCTCTACACCCGACGTGCATACATGCCACACACGCTCACAAACACACACACAAACAGACACGCGGTGAGCTGAGAACACAGCCCCGGCACAGCGGCACAAACAAACACACTAAAAATACAAACTACGCATATCCAAACACTCTTACTCCTTAATGAGCTAGCACTTTTAAGAAAAGACTCTGCCACAACTCTGTACCACACACTGATACCTTGAGGAGAACTGGCGGTCGGAAGAGACGAACAGAAGAAAAGAAGCACTCTGGGATATGAAAGAGGAAGAGAAGAAGAGGAGGTGAGAGGAGAAATCAAAAAGCGCCTGGAGAGAGGGAGGAGAGCAGGAAGAGGGAAAGTGTTGCACCTCGCTCCCTCATATCTCTAAGGAAGATGATAGAGGGGATGGGATGGGGGGGGGGGGGGGGGGGTGGGCTTGGGTGGAGGGTGCCTTGGTGTAGAGGCAGGGGAGGAGAGGTGTGCTGTCGCTCTCGGCAAACAAGCGGGTGAGTAAATAGACTCATGGGCGTAAAGGGTGGTGAAGGTAGGTGAGGCAAGCGTATTGGGGGGAGGAAAGGGGGTGCGCAGACGTGGTTGTGCTGGGGGAAACTCAGCCGTTAGGGCGCTTTCCGGAGACCCCGGCTCTATATGTTGATGAGACTCATGTAGCCTATCCGTCTTGTTTATACTGTATTGCTCGGCCCTCGAATCCCAACCCTCCCCATCACCACCACCTTGCACTATCTCCCACCAGCACTTCCCCCCTCTGTCTCCAAACATCGCTAACAACCCTCTCCCCATCCTCCCACCCCTCTCTCACCCACACCCGTCCTCCCAAGCCCTGCAGGCCCTTAACCTCCCTCTCATCTCCGTTAAACCCCCCACCCCCAATCCACCAGTCTCCTTCACCCCCTCCTTTCTGTCTCTCTCTCTCTCTCTCTCACTTTCTCCCGTCTTCTAGATATTTCTCTCTCCCTCTTTTCACTCCCCTCCTCCCCCACCGCCGATCATATCCCTCGGGTGCATGCGCTGCTGCTCGGCTGATGAGGGGGAGGATATCGCTGCCAGTGCTTTGATCCTATGAAAGCTGATATCCAGAACAGAGCTGCAGATCCCGCCACTGGGCACCCTGGCATTTGAACGACATGGCTCAGTGTAAAGCCTGAGCGAGAGGGCCGTTCCCCTGTAGCCCGCCAGCTGGGAACGTTAAGTCTAGACAGGTGGAGATGCCTGGTGTAGAGATGATCACACCTTAGAAGTGGGATGATGAGCACAGGAGCACAGAAACTTTGACTACATCCAATTTGTTGGCATAATCTTATTCGATTTTAGATCTTTGTCAATGTGAATGAAAGAATAATGCAAGGCAATCCATCAAAAACATCCAAAATGTATGTAAAAAAAAATGTTAACTTTAAAATTATATTTAAAAAAAAAAAAAAGTCAACATTGTTTATGCTGAAGGAAATGGTGATATCTAAAGAAAAAATACACAACCACTTCATGCTCCTTATCCTCATTGACTGTTGCAAGAACTTTCATTTACTCCCACTGAAATTGAAGACATTCTGTATACTAAGTAATAAAGAAAGGCACGGAAGACTATGTAAACAGACAACTGGATGATATATAATTACCTTCTTTGTAAGTTATCCAGTAGCTATTTAGAGTGATTGAAAACAACAACAAAGAGAAACCACAGTGGGGTCACTTTTCATTCCCATAACTTTACAATAGGCCAAACTCCAGAGCATTGTATAGACATTTCAAATTGTCAGGGTGTGTATACAACCATGTGTCTTTTATGTTTTATGTTTCCCTAATTTAATTATAGGGGTCATTTTCTGCGTTGTGCTTTAAACTGATTTTATGGCTGTTTGATATCTGCTGCGGCTTGGGCGTGTGCTCCCACCCTAAACTTCTCTAAATACTGCAGAGTGCTGATCAGGCAGCTTGAGACGTAACGTTCACTGAGGAATGTGCAGCCTGTTTAATCACAGAAAGCCCCATGAAGAACACAGCGCCTTGTGCGTAGCTCACTCAAACAGCAGTTTTGGTTATTTCACTCAGTGCCAGAAGAGTGTTGTTGTTGTTTTTTCTTCCTTTTTTTGTTTTACAAGCCCAACCAAAGGAAGTGAATGGTGCAATAAAAAAAATCAAACTGCAAAGCAGATTCAGGAAAAGATGATTTGGCAGGGAAATAAACATTTGGTCAAATTGATTATCTGGTGGAAATGTCTTTTTAATTCGCTCTACATGTTGGAAACTAAAGTAAAATAAACTTAAGAGCAATGACACATAATAATTATGTATTAAAAGAGTGTAATGGAAAATATTCCACTTTTCAACAGACTTCTGTAAGTGTCTTGCTGGTTACATCAAAGCAATTGTGAAGAAAATAAACAATTAGCCATGGACTGGGAATATGTTCATAAATAATGGATTTCTTTTCTCTCAGAAAATAAGTTCTGCAATGAGTAACCTTATATAGATCTGAAAGTTTCATGCTGCGAATTGACACACAAGATATTAGCCTTTCCCCCACAGGCCACCAGAAGGGGAGAATAAAAGGATGCCAATGACATTTGTGAATAACCAAACAGCCATTGGAAACTAAGAAACAACTTATGAGGCAGCATTAGAGGTTGTTATCTAATTGAGAGAGGATGAAAACTGTTAATACAAAGGGGAAAGGAAGAGAAGTAAAAAGGAAAATTAATTCACAATTCTTAATAAGTTTCTTTGTTTTCTGGTTGTTTTTATTTTTTTCTGCTGCTTTTGAGTTTCTGGGAGACTTTTTTCTTCATTTCCAGGATTCGTTAAGACGAAGATTCCAATTCATGATGTACTTTCATGTTATAAAGACCAACCCCCCACCCAATCCAGCAATCAAACGTGCAAACGCATGCGACACACACACACCTCTGAGCTACACTTACAGCAGGTTGTCACAGCATTCAGTGGGGGAAGTGGGGGTAAAAGGAGAGCAAAGGAAAGAAAGTTTCCCGGCTGTCCATCACAGAGCTATCAGAGTTTTATCTGTGCCAGACGCCCACCATCCTTAGCAGAGACACTGAGACAGCATCCAGGACCTCGGGACACCACGGGAAACACAGCAGGACACCGAGCGAGGTGTGACAACGTCACTGCATACAGCAGGCGCAGAACACGCATGTGAGCGTACACACACATACACACATATATCAAATACGCCCATGGACATACAATGGATGCCCTTCTCCACGCACAAATAAAGACACAAAGAAGAGCACTTACACCATATAATAACGCAGAAAATGTCACGCCTACACAAAACAGATGCTGGGAAAACTTTAAGACACATATTAGTGATGCCGTATTATAAATGAGCATTAATCAAAGTTACTTTGAAAAACACTTCTAAGCTATAGTATATCAAAGGTGAAACATTTCTGCTGTAAAATTTAACTCAGTGTAAATAAATGGAAAAAAAGAAGACAGAAGAAATCTATTATTTTCTAATCTTGTATTTTTTTTATGCAGCGATTTTTTGTTATCATGAAGTCATATTAAGCTAATGTAAAACTATTTTAATTCTAACAGTATGTCAAAGCACCAGTGGGAACTTTCTGTTTTTTACGATTATGATATGGTGACCTATTAGGACAGAGCCATATACGACTTATCTCTGCTGATCATGTCCTGCTCATGTGAAGTTAGTCAATCATTCTTCCTCCTTTTGACTGTCAAACTTATAACTCATTGTACAATTCTTCTGTTAACATTGTAATTACAGTCACTTCAGGTCTGGGCTTTACATTTCTTTGTGACACTGACCCATTGGCAGGGTTACAGACATTATAAATTGCTACAAAGAAAAAGTTGTTCTTCTTCCTGATGATCTTGTTTGCCTTCTTGGGCCATATAAAATTGAGACTGCTTCATTAGAGACTACAGCTATCCGGTTTTAACATAAATAGAGAAAAAGGGGTGGAAAGAAATGAAATTGAGAGACTCGCTCAATCTGTGCATTTCCTGCCAGTACTTCACCATAAGACGAACAAGAAGGAAACAGATATGAGTCCAAAAATCACTTGGAAAAAAAACAGCTAGTGCATGTTGTTCAATATTTGGAAGACTTGGTGACTGTCTGCTCAAATATTGCCCCATGGCTGTTGGGCTTGAGCGAGAGAACAGAGTGGCAGTGAGACTGACAGTGAGATCTCTGTCAGTAGCCAACACTCTGTTTATCCGTCTGTCTGTCTGTCTGTTTATGTGACTGTCAAATTATCCCTCTCAGCAAACAGTTCGCCATGAGCCCAATGTAAATAACACGGTCCACGTCGGTCACGTGAGCCAGCTGGTCGGGCTCCGGTCTGGTCAGCTGAGCTGTCACACAGGCCGCGTTCAAAGCAAACGCGCCTGGTTATAGTTGAAGTGGTGAGCTGATTTTGTGAGCAAATATTTGGCTTTTTTTTGTGATGTGGTTGTTGACATTTTGATTGAATTATTTATTAAGGCATACATTTACACATACATGGCTGGAACTAAACTGTGTGTAAGAAGGATATGAATCCCTTTAATATAACAAGTATATCAAATAAAGGCTGATGAATGACATTTATTCTAAACATACACTTATTCATGGTGTTAGTATAGATGTCTGCTTTGCAAAATGTTTGGTCTTACCTGCACATTACAGGCCTGTTCGCCTGTCATTTTGCCCTAAGCCATAGTATATACAACAAATTACACAGGTTAGCCCAGTGAGTGACAGAAGCTTTCATTACAATCATGTCATCCCAGATAAAATTATCCTCTCTTGAAAATCTTGATTCCATGCGGATTAAACTGCAAACATACAGCGAGCAGACATAAACACACACAAATCAGTGCTCCGATTCATGAATACCCTCATCCTTGTCAAAATGATCTCTCTTGACATCAAAAAATGTCTCTCTTGTCAGCTTTACAGATAAATGGTTTCTATGCAAGGCGTGCCAGAATCCATTATGAATGCCTGCACGAGTGATTGACAAGGATTATGCACAGGTCATCCTGAAAGAACTAAACAGCACTTAAAAGGTTTAAAAAAATGTGTAATCCAGGGCTAAATTATTTTTGTACAACAAAGAAACCAGGCTCCTGCTATACATATGAACTTAAATTAGCTTCAGGATTACTATGGAACTTGGGCTGTAAATTGACCAGATTCCTTGTCCACGCTTACCCAGTTGGTCTTGAATTGACACTCTTTTCCTTGACTAATCCTCTCATGTGTTTAAGATAAAAGCACACGCCGAAGTTATGACACACATAACAGTCATCATATGTTCTGTCCTAACTAATCGTGTCACTTTAAGAGCCAAAATGAATTTCCATCTGTCCAGGGGTCTCCTTAGTTTAGTTATTTGTGCAAGCCAAACCACTCAAAACCCTCATATTTAACAAGAATAGACAGCATAATAAAGTCTTACAAAGCGTATTTATACAACACATTTACAACAACCTCTGCTGACCAAAGTGCCTGATTTAGATTACAATATAAAAGGATGAATATGAATAAAAGAGCAATAAAACACATAAAACATGCCATTTATTTTCTAAATGAAAGTTGCTCTATTAAAATTCAAGTTCAAGTATGAAGTTTTACAAATGCAGGTTTAAAATCACTTCACAATATAGATTTTTTCATCACTCAGTCAATAACCAGTATCCAACAGAGATGATAACTGAGACATCATGAGTGAAAAACTTTTGTATCATTGAACAATAACTTTAAAAGCTGTGATTTGAACAGTACAAAAAGTGCCTTTGTGTAATGACAATATGCTGCTACAATAATCTTGTCACAATGACAAAAGACAAAAGTCTAGCACTCTAACAGAAGGGAAAACTCAATTCCCCATTTCTCTGTAGATCTGTAGAGCAAACCGCAGAAGTTGACACTTTGCTTAATTTCAGCATTACCGTCTCTCAGAGGATACATTGAACAGAGAGAACCAAATTACTCAGTCTGCACGACTTCTGCAAGGCGCATATATGCAGAGATGGTCAAGGGAGGTGAAAGGAGAGAATGAAGCTGAGCAGGAGTCCAGGAGACGGCTCTTTGAATGAGACCAGAGACCCGATGCCACCCAGAACGCGTGCAAGCGCGCTGAAAAGGGGGCAGAGCGAGAGGGACCAGCATCCGACCACTTCACAGGCCCGAGCAGGATGTTTGGACGCAGCCCTGTACTTCACAAACACCACTGGAGCCTAAATCCTGGACTGCCATCATGTCAAGGCCAACCTGTAGTATTGGTCCAGACAAAATATATGGATGTGTGTGTGCTGGACTCCCTAAGCTATCTATGTACATCAACAGACCTCTATTTACCAGTGAGACTGACGGCGGGGCCTGTCTGTCAGTGTCTGCGCATGATTATGTTTGATTATGTGTCTGGATGTTTATATATTAATGAAATCGAGATATAGATTTGTATAAGTTAGTATGCCCACATATGTGTGTGTGTGCGTGTGTTTGTGTGTGTGTGTGTGTGTGTGTGTGTGTGTGTGTGTCTGCATACGTTTATTTGCATGTATGTATGTGTGTATATGATGGAGGAGGAGAAAGGTGGCGTGTGGAAAACTGGTCTCGCTCACGGCTGCTGCAGACTGAACCTGTGCGGCTGCCAAAGAAAACTGTGGTCGGAAGAGTCTGCTAATAGAGCATGAGGCATGTCACCTGAAACTAGAATCATCTGAAACCTAGAAACCACAGCAGGCAGGCATCTCTGTGCTGCTTTATTAAAGGGCCGCCAAAGGCCCTGGGTGCGTGCCACCCTCCCACCGGGGTACTCCCATTAGCTAGGCCTCTTCCGCTCGCGTGCCCAGCTGCACCATGGGACATCTAGTCGTGTTAGGTGCGCTATTAACGCCTTTTCCAACGTCTGAGCTCACCTTACCGCAGCTCTCCCTGGAAGAGCCATCATGCGGAGAGGGAGACGTGGTGAGATGATGGTGAGTTACATATCCTTACTTTGGTGTTATTTTTCACATGTACATTTGTGAATTAACCTTTAACACATAATCACTCACAGAAACTTATTTTAGACGTCTTTACTCCTAGACATAAACTTTTTTAATGCGCGTCTTTTGTGGGGTGGAGCTAAACCTATGAAACAACTGTGTCTTTGTGTGAAGGCCAGGTATCTACAGGGAGTGAAGGACATTGTGTCATTGGCCATTCAAATGGCCTCGTGGCTTTTCCAACTGTCTGTCCAGCTTCTTTCGCTAATGAAATTCAGATTTACTTCAGCAATGAAATACATTTTTGTTTTAAAGCTCATTTTTGTTGGAAAATAGTCAGAAAAGGAAACAGTTAAATCATATCTGTTGCATGACAGCACCATTGTTTCAACAGCTTCTGATTGATATAAGTACTGCCATCACTCTTTATTTTGTAACACTGAAACTTCAAACGTTGTTCATTATACAAAAGATTAGGACCCCCCCTAAGTTGCTTTTACAACAGAAATCGAGCACTTTCTCCACCTTCTATTATCACCTTTCCATGCAGAACTTCTTGAGGCAAGAATGCGCACATCTCATCTTTTTCTTAGGTGCAATAAAATGTTTCCTCCACTGCAAGAGTAGCAATTTGGTGACAGGCTGTGGGTGGCGGGGAAGACGAATCGTGTCAATGGCGGCCATTAAAAAGGACCACACACTCTCCAGTCACTGGCGAGGCATGATGGATGATTATCTCAAGGTGTGACAGGTGCTGCAATGGTGGGGGAGCACTCGCCATCCTTCCCTTTCTGTCCCCCCCCCCACCCCCTTGTCTTTCTCTGCCTCTCTCAGCGTATCTTGGTCAATGCTTTAACACCCCACTAACATGACTCTATTGACACACTCCAGATAGCGTCTGGTGGCTAATGAGTATCTGAGTGGCTCTCTCTCCCCCTCTTTCTCTTTCTCTCTGCTCCTCATCTCCCTGTTATCCTCTTTTCACTGTCAGAGTAGTACAGTCTGGCCTATCTCACACACAAAGCCATTAGTGCTTGGCTGGTCACACATACACACTATCCTACACAGATCCTTCACACATAAACACAGATATCAATCAATATTAATTATCACATTACAATGTCTCTTACACAGTGTGAAAAAAATCATTTGTTCTTCATCAGAAGTGTCTTTTCACGTCTTTACACTAAAGGTTTGTAAGAGCTGTTTTAATGATTCACGCACAAATCAGGAAGTTTACTCAGTCTTTAACATCTGACCCCAGACAAGAATAAATCACTATGTACTACATATTCCCCAGTGACAGCGAGACAGGGGAGTTTCCCAAATGGAAAATTAAAAGATTTAGGAAGCACAAGAACAACAACTAGCAGAATGAAACAAATATGACGGGATATGCATTGCTTTTCTCAAATTCACAGCTGAGAGTTATTAACTCAACAAGAGAAAAATCCATGATTTCAACAGACAGCTGTGGGTTATGACAAAGTTACACAGTTTAAGTTACATAATGTGTTGCATCTAGTTGTGTTGCTCTTAAATGTGGGATCTGCAAACAACACACTGGTGCATTAAGTCTGTTTCTTTTTTAGTTACGGGTTCAGCTTAAACTTAGCCAAGTGGATGTCTTAAACACCTGTATTTACAAACAAAAAAAAGCTTGTGATATTTCAGTTGGCTTCCATAATGTTATAAAGGATTAGTGCCAGCAGAAACCGTATTTGTGTTAATTTAAGTATGCGATGCACCGCTGAACCACTGAAACCAGGACCATTAAACACATGATTTGTTGATTGCTCCACACAGTGAATTTTTATGGTTTTACATAAAACTTAACGGTGTGCCATGAAATTTACTGGTTTCATTATTAATTTTAACTTTGATGTGCAATTTCTAGATCAGTATTTCAAATTCAAATTCACATCTTCTAATTCATATTGCAGTATAGGCTTTCTGAGACACTCAGCCGTAAGTGTCACTGGAAGGTAGCCATCTCCTGCGAGGCTGCCAACAGTGGGCTCACAGTCTTTGGCCATGTGGCACTGAGCCCTGATCGTTTTCTCTGCCAATGATCAACACACACATTCTCCTCACTTGGTGAAAGAGTTACAAATCCTGTCATTTGTGTTACATCCCCGAATATCTCATCTTACACCTCCCGCCTTGAACGACAGAGGAAAAATTTAAACTGGTCAAATTTGGCCGTGGAAGTGTTAGTGTCATTTCATAACTTTATTTTGTACATTTATGCAAAGACAAAAAAAAATCAACCTGAGGCTATATCAGCTTCAAGGTTGAAACTTTGTGTTGATTAGTCTCTAGTGTGGACAGTCACAGTACTTTAACTCTGCCAAGATCTTTTTTTGTATCAGGATACATTAATGCTGTTTGTCGGGATTTTGTCACCAAAATAAAATAAAGTGTTTAAATTTAAAGTTTAGGTTTCCCTATTATAGTGATATTATTTCAGTCATTTTATGTTATATTAGATTCACACATAAAGTATATATTGCATGTTTTTTTGTGTGTATTGCATTCTTCCATTACAGAGCACAACATTTATTTACTGTAATTTCACAAGAGTTTATAATCTCTTTTTAAAAGGATCAGAAAATATCACATCAATACCTTCATGATCAACATCATTTTCCACAAGATTTTTCAGTTGTTGTCAATCTCTGCTTTAAAGTTACACCGCCATAAACAAATAAATCGTACTTCTAATTACACAGACAAAAAAATGAAGTAATTGCAATGCCCTATTTTGAAAAAAAAAACAAAATGCAAAAATATGAAAACAGCCAATTAACATGAAGAGAAGACCAAAAATAACACAAATAAATACAATAGGTTCATTAGTCAATGTTGAATAATGGCTCTTAAGAAAAAGAAAGTGTTAATCCCCAGACAATGAGATCCTTCTGATACCTTCATTAAAGACTGCTTCCCTGCACTGTATGCTAATGAGACATCTTAGTCATATTATCATTTGGAAAGAAAATATTTTAATTTCTATCTCCTGGAGCTCATGAAGGAGAACATTTGCCTTCAGGGTCAAGTACTGATAGGTTATATAGTTCTGTAGAGGCAGTTTTGGTAAAAAAAAATATATATATATATATATATATTTATACAGAGATAAAGTCAATATTAATGTGTCAAATGTAAGAATTAACATTATAGACAGACACACAGACAGACAGACAGACAGACAGACAGACAGATAGATAGACAGATAGATAGATAGATAGATAGATAGATAGATAGATAGATAGATAGATAGATAGATAGATATGCATTGAGTTCCATGTTTTTGAGTAAAAATATTAGAATTAAAAGTCACTCCTCTTTGGCTACATGCTGGATTTAAGCCACGAGGACAGACTGTGAAATAAGCAGCCTCCCCCCACCCCCCTACCCGACCCTTCCCTCTGGGCTGATGGTATCTCCCTCACTATATCAATTTCACTGTTACTGCCCAAATTTCTAGGCTCTGTGAAATGGTCCAAATAGCGTTACAAATGGTGAGAGATAAAAGGGTTAAACTAATTGCAGTTAGATAGTAATAAAAGTGATTCTTTTTATTCTATGTCTACCATGCAGTACTGTCTGCACTATATCCTCATTAATACCCGAGCTGATTAAACTTTCTCCCTCGTCTGTTTCATTATTAAATGAAACACAGCCCTTTAAGACACACTGCTATTGCCTATCTCAGAAGGCAAAGAATTCGACATGCTAATTTTGAATTATCACACTTACAGTTGTGCCAAGTACTCAACAGATACCCACAACTACATCTCTTATTCTCTAGTTAACACATCCTATTGTGTTCTTGGGTTTTTAAATCAATTCCACTGACAAGACGTGACCAATCTCGAGCCACTTACGTATTTCCTTTAAATCTGCACAATATGCTGACATGGCTTTGATTTTGCTGGATTCGGATGATTTTAAAGCTTTTTCATCGCGGGTCTTTGTTTAATGTAGTCAGTCAAAAGTCACAGACAATATTGGAAAAGATAGCTGTCATCAAACCGTGCTCATCAATGATTCAGACTCAAACTACAAAGAAGAGGAAACAGAACAACAAGCTGTGTGGCCTGCAGCTCATAATTCACTTCATGACAACTTCATTTCTGCTCAGGTTTTTAATGCATCCTGGAGAAACACATTTACAGCGCTGCTCATTAAAATCATTGCACATGTAAGTGTTTCTGCCAAAAAGTTGTCTAGCTTCTTGACGGGGAAATATTTTGTTTGTAAAACATTTTTCACACCCACATGTATCTGCATCTTCATTATTCACAGCCAGATGTGAGTGACAGGAGGGGCAGTAGGTCTTTGGGCAAACAAAGCCATAGCAACCTGTGCTGCACACTGTGCCAGAGCTGTCAGTGTTTATGTAATGCTGGGCAAAAATCCATTATGTCAAAACTCATTTCCTGCACAAGAAAACTAAACAGGACCCGTCTAAAGAGGGAAGAGAAAATGGTGAATATTGCACTTTGAAAAATTGATTCAGCTTCCCGGACCTCCGCTGAGTAATGAGCTCAAGAGAGACGCGGCTGGGTGCTGTTTAGATAACATACAGGTAGTACACTATGTCTGTACAGCACTCATTAGTGTCGGCAAGAACAGACTGTTGAGAAAACGAAGTATGTGACCTTAGATGTAGACAGTATCGCAAAAACAACCTCTTTCTTTTATAAGGATTAATTCAACCCTTAAATAAACAGTTATACAAGATTTTTTTTTTTTTCAAACATTTTGGTCTTTTCTTCTAATTAGAGTATTTCAGTCCTGCCTTTCATTGTTCCGATTAAAGATGATGTTAAACTGCTTCTATTCTGCAGTCCCACAACAAAGGAGCTGTCACATCGCAAACATTTCAGGAACTTACCCACCTCAAATAAACTTTTCAATAGTTCCCCAAACAGAACTAATGACCTTGAAAGGAGAGCAAATTAGCAAACATACAGAGCCATCTGTGTGCCCCGCAGGCAGGCGAATTATTCTGTCTTTGCCAAGGTAGTGTAATGAAGCTCTTACATTTTACATGCAAATCTCTGCCTAATCTTACTCCTCTCCCTGCCAATGTCTCCACCAAATAAATATATAAAACCCAATTATGATTTAATTAATAGAAATCTACCGTTCCGTGGAATTGCTACTTTGGCTGGGTCGTCTCTGGGACTTTGGCATATTAGTTGCACCGTTAAACCACTCCAGTGTGTGGCTTGATAGTGAAGCCTCATCAGCTCCTGCTCTTCAAACAGACCCCCCAGGCAGAAGAGGAGGCATCCTGAGGTCTAAGCACCACAAACCCACCGACCCTTACAATCGCAGCAAGACAAACCGCCAGGGTGCTGCTGTCATTCTTGCTCCATTCCCCTCTTCTGCTTTCTCTCTATTGCACATGTACAAAGATATTTGAAGTCACACTCTCTATAGTGACCTCTGCAGAGCTCTTGTTCTGCATCACTCTGTGTGTTGTGGGTGTGTGTGTGTGTGTGTGTGTGTGTGTGTGTGCGTGCGTGCGTGCGTGTGTGTGTGTGTGTGTGTGTGTGTGTGTGTGTGTGTGTGCGTGTGTGTGTGTGTGTGTGTCAGCCTACTCATTCTCTGTCAGGATGAAGAAAGCGGACATGCTTCATTAGCCTCTCAATGGCAAGGTGTTATTAGAGCAGCCAAAATTGCGGAGACACTTGTTTTGTCCTTTCCCCCACCACACAGAGGACAGCAGACATACACACAGACTTAAATGCACACAAAGCAATTGAAAACTTTGCTTTTACATCCAGCGTCACTTGGCTCACATCAAACAAGCTCCAACACAGACTGACTATTTCAATCTGCATGACTCATTCACTCAATCCGATGGTAGATAGGCAGCTCCAGACCTCTTAGTTTCCACTTTTTATGCGTCAATCATTCATCTGTTACCGGTCCAATTACTCATAAATGGGACTCTGATGAACTCCAGTCCCCTCTTTTTTACAACTTAGACATCACATAGAGGTGCTGTTAACTTGCCTAGTTAGGACACTCACACAAGCAGACATATGCACAAAGTTTATCCTGGTCTGTTCTCTGGAAGTCATCCACTAAGTGCCCTGGATCTGGCTGCTCCTGTGTCCCCACTGATAGGAGGCCAAACACCAGCTTAGCACCGCTGAGCCAGCCTCTGCCATGCCAGTCAAGTGTCTGCCCATACAAGGACATGCCTTTGTACCCCGCTCCCCTGTCCTGTCCTGTCCTCCACCCTGATCTGGCCTGACCTGCAGACCCTCTGACCTGCAGCCTAAATGACTAGATTTCCCTGTTGGCATTGAGGAGAAATGATGGCCAGCAAACAAAGTAGAAGCGTGAAAGGCAGGATAACTGTACTACAGGAAAACACTGTTGCCTACTTCTGAAATCTGTAGCTTCTGTCATTGTGAGATGCATTAAATCCTGACACTTTGTGTCTGGAAGATAGGATTCTTCTCAGTCACACAGCATACGTTTCGACTTAAGAAAGACTCATGTGCCGCTCCTGATATCTGCTTCTGTCTCCTCTGGTAAACAGCATGTCGACAGTAAGACAAAGACTCACAAGCTTCTTCTTCCTTTTGTCTCACTCTGAATTTTTCTTCCTCTCTGACAGTCTCTGTCATTCCCTCCCAGCTTTCTCTTCATCGTGTTTTCCCTATTTAACTCTCACTAGGCATCTAACCTGCCTTTCATTTTCCCTTTCCGTCTGCTCTCTCCTTTTTTCTTTCCTCTGTCTCAAGTTAAGGGATCCAATGACTGATTCGGAGTGATTTTCCCGGGACTGTGGGGATCTCAGTGCAGCTATCAGGGCCTTTCAATCTCTCCGCTGTGGAGGGCGATAGCAGGATCCTAATGGGCCTGTTCTATCAGCGAGTGGCTGGTCCCTGCTCTGGAAGGAGACAAGGGGAAAGAGAGGTAGACAGAGAAAGAGAGAGAGAGAGTGTGTGTGTGTGAGACTGATCATTCTGACACCTCCATCTGATAGCAGAGGAGAGGTCCCCTGTCAAATGATACAGCACAGGCTCCTGTCTTTCCCTCTCTCTGTTTCTCTTCCGATTGAGATTTTCCTTCTTTTTTTTCTGCACCAGTATTTTCCATCCCCAAATGTGCATATTCTTTCTCCTATGCTCACTGAAGGCCTGTTTTCTTCCTCTTTAGTCTTCACTCAAGCGTCTGTGAAGGAAATTCCAGTGAGCACACATCATAATCAACAATGAGACATTTTAATTAGCTTTAATTCAACATTTCTACTGAGTGAAATACTGAATTATGACAACAAAAACTAAAAGTGGCACCCTCTTATTTAACATAACCTTTCTTTCAGTTTGAAGTCTCACATTGTGAATTTAAAATTTTACAAATATACTTTCCGTATCCCCTCCACATGCACAGAGACAGCTACTTATCCCCCATAAACACCTTCCACCCACTCTCTCTGTTCTCACTTTGCGGCAATTATTACAAGCTAATAGATTTGCAGTGTTGCCATTCGGTGATCCAATTACTAGGATCTCCATTAGCAATTAACTTCTAGCTAAAAATAACAATAATGCCAATTACATGCACACTTAATCACATAATCAGCATATTCTGTCACTACACAGTTATTGTGATTACCTCTATGTTTCATGAATTGCCTTGCCAGAGGGACGAGAGCACACATCAATGACAATTTTGATTACATGAGAATTACAAATGCAACATCGTATGCTCAGATAATGAGTGGGCCAGAGAGGCCATTCTCTGGTTCCTAAATTGATTTCTGTGGATGACAAAAGACGATGGGGTTTGGGTTTTTGTAAGTGGATGGACTGTAAATTAATTGTGGGCACTAAGCTGACAAATGTTCACATACAATCAAGCAATATTTTCCCATTTCTCTGATTTGGGTTAGCTACTCACATTCCCGGTCTGTTCATGAAAATGTGTCTTTACTCTTGCCAGGATTTAGGATAGAAGATGGCTGGGAGAATAGCATCCAAAATATACAAGGCATGTTGAAAGCTGTTATAGAGGCAGGCTGCTGTTATATTATGGAGCCATGGATAATAGAAAAGAAACCCTCTGCAAAAGAATAAGAAAAACACATATAGATATAACTGACAGATGATGAGTACATTTAGCAAATGTGTATTACTTAAGGAATAAATTAGTAAATACAACAGAAGATATCAAAAGGAAATACATTACAGGAAAACGCATGTGGAAATTTTACAAGGAAATACAAAAAAGTGCTAATTTACTGATATAACTTTACATAACATATTCTTAATTTTACATGTCTTTACTTTGTTTTCATTATTATGTTATATGTTCAATTGTCATGGTTCATATTTTTGTAATTTTAAATGAAATGTATTAAGTTTTTTTTTCCATTTCCATATTTTTCTTATTTATTTAGGAATTCTTGTAGTATTTCTTGAGGGCAAAGCTTTCCTGAATAAGCCTGAGTTTTCAATCAGAAAAACCTGTGTATCACTGCAGACAGAAGGCTTCAAGAGGTCAGGATAACTCACAAGAACAATTTTTATTTTGCCAATCAGAGGCTAACAAGTCTTTTTAAATGATATAAATCAATAAAAAAATATAATATGTATAAATAAATAAATCATAAACTTCATTAATCACTAATAGAGTGTCTGAACCAGTGATTACTAAAGTTTTTAATTAGTCCTGTCAGTAAAATTTGACACAGCAAAACCAAAACGTGTGTGTGCTGTGGGTCAGTGCAAGTCCACACCACTAAAGGAAAAGTACAATCTTGGAACGTATTTAATCTCATCTTGGGGGATATATGCCTCCAGCAGTGATGGGGAACTTTTTAGGGTTTCCATTGTAGCAGGCGGTAAGCGATAAATGATTTACAGCTGAAACTCCCTTTTCTGTGTGAGAATCACAGTTAGGTTTTATAAAGACAATGACTTTGATCTGCACTGTCTCTTTATAGACAATAATTAAAGCTAGTTTATCGTTAGTTGGCCGCCAAGTTCCGAATTGAATCATGGCAGATCGTGTTTCACCTCTTTTGCTCTCCACACAGACTGTTTTCCTGTTTATAGCTGAAGATCTCTGAAACACTAATCTGATTACTATTTGTATTACCAACAACAACAAGAAGACCTCTACAATGAATCATTGTAAACACACTGCAGGTTGCCTCATCTTTAAATTCACTTGTGTATCCAAACTTAGCACTGTAGATCTGCTTAGGCTGAAAAAGCCGATATCAGCTCCTACATTTTTTGCCACTTACAATGCATGTAAGAGGCTATAGAAGATTCTACAACTGTAAGGATTTTTACAATGTTTGAAGTTGACTGTTTTTGTATTTGTGAACTGTATCTTTTGAAATTTTGATTATGTTAGCATCCCTCCCACTGACAGAGCTTTGGGGTGCTTTTTATTTCCTTTTCTGCTTGTTTTATTTGGGTATGCCCCTGAGATTGGTTTGATATGACTATTCTGGTCCTACATGGGACTTTCCCTGTCTTCTTCCCCACAATATGCATAATGATCACTGGTGGCTTTTGGATGGGGACCTTTTTTTTTTTTATCACAACTAAGACATGACGGGGAATGTTGGTGGTCTTTCCAAGAAGACTGGATAAAGTCAGATCTTCATCTCTGAATTACAAGTACTGGGGGGGGGGGGGGGGGGGCGGGGGGTCATGTGCATGTGTCTTTTTATGTCTTCAGCACTGCTTTTGACCTTATGACCCTTTATTTGTCACATTTATCATAGTTAACTACATGGTTTGTGAATGTGACTTGTCTATCAGTCTCTAGCCCTGCCTGTGTGGGCCTGCCCACTCTCACACACCAACAATCACCCACAGGGGACATCCAGTTATGATGCCTTTTATGGGATCAGAGTTGCAGGATGGACAGACAAACTATAGACTAAACATCTTAATGATTCTCAAAGCCAAAAAAGCCTGTTGTTAGTTGTATGTTTCTGTCGTGCTGTCGTGTGGAGCTGACTGTGAAGTTCAAAAGGTATGCTTGTAGATGCGTGTACATCTGTTCGGAAAGTATCTCTCTCCATGTGTCAGCAGCAGCCATGCAGGCCCCCCTGTGGGGATTCTGGCTGTTAGCATGGTGTGTGTACATGGTGTCTGGTGTCTGCACTAATGACCAACAGGTGTGTGCTATTGTTAGAGCCTGCAGTGTACTGTATTGGAGAGAAGTATACAACCATACACGGCAACAAGCATTAGTTTAAATACATGTTAGCGTTTTTGTTAGCCACAGTCACAGCCACTTTTCTCTCCTTCCTCCTGTCTCATCAAATGGCATGTGTTCACAGCATGCCATCAGACACCATGTGTTTCGGCCTCTTACTCATCCCTGCCCCAAGATCAAAAGATGCTTAACCAGAACAAAATACTATTCACTGCCAAAGTGTGACCTTTGATTATGGTTTAGCTTTATTCACCGTGTGGGATAGTTGTGAAAGATACAAGCTTTAAAGCAGCTATATGGGTAAACTTTTGGGAATGTTTTATCATCTGCTTTCAAAATGCGGATGTACGGGGGGAAAGCATTCCTTGTGGCAGGGTTTGAATTCCTCCACCCAGACTTGCATACAACCAGAGCAGTCTGATGGTTGCATCTGTCCAAAAGGTCAAACTGTGTGAAGGGCATGTGAAGGAATGTAAAGTTATGCATAGATCTACAATAAACACGTGCACAGAGGAAGAATCTATCTTCACTCCTTGATGCAAAACAAATTCACCCTTTGATTGTTCAAACACATTTTGAAAACAAGCAGCGCCAGTGAGTTTCATTCCACTGCACAAACCTTCAACATTCATGTTGTTTCTATATTATTATGATATCCGGCTATTACACAAAATTTATACTGAAAAAAGTGTTTGCTCCTCTTTTTTTTTTTTTACAATGTTTGTAGAATGCTTTATTCATAAGCCACTAGCGCCAAGGGTGTTTTGTGGTCAACGCCAGAGAACCACGTTGGAAAAGGGGATGTGAGAAGGAGGAAGCAGACAGTGCCGGAGTAGATGAGGTGGCAGTGGGTTGGAAGCTGGTGCGAGAGGAAAGAACAGAGGTGGTGGCCGCAGTATGGCTCTGTATTGGATGAGGTAAGATGGTGTGGTATAGTGGCACCATCCAGCAAGAAAGAGACTGTGAATACTCAGACTGGATACACTACCTCTGTAAATAGTGTTAGAGGTGTGGTAGTCTGCTCTCTGGTCCAGTCAATGTTTCTCTCTCTCACACTCTCTCTCTCTCTCTCTTTCTCTCTCTCTCTCTCCCCCTCTCTCTATCTTTCGCTCCCAGAGTTCCAATCTATTCAATTCAAACATGCTTTATTGGGGTGCCGGAAAGCCTGGCAGTTATGTCGTGCAGCCTATGTACAGAGGCTAAGGTCCATGTCACACGCACCATGGGTTTGAATACGACCTCTGCACTTCGCTGCATGTCATCCCCTAATCTCTCGTCCCAACATGTCCTGGGTCTCTTCAGCTGTTCTATCTAATAAAGGCAAAAATGGCCCACAAATATAACTTTAAAAAAAAAAAAACATGCTTTAGTGGCATGGGAAACATATGTTTACATTGCAAAAGTAAGTACAAAAATAAAACCCAAAATTAAGAACAATAACAGAATGACAAAAAATGTAATAATAAAAAACAGCTTTGTAAGATTAGAGTTCTTGTAATCTCTTATATACATAAAAACAGTTAGTGCTGAACCCTCTCTCTCTCTCTCTCTCTCTCTCTCTCTCTCTCTCTCTCTCTCTCTTTCCCTCTCTCTCTCATCACTGACATGTGTCTGCTTGGGACACGCTCCATCATTCAGGGGGGAGTTTATTAATAGGCCATGAGCAAACACAGTCAAGTCTAAAAGTTTCCGAAGGGCTGTGCCACAGGCTAGAATTTCACAATGGGATAATGACATGTATGGATTATTACACATCCTCTTTATTTATCTGTAATAATATTAGCCTCAGCTAAGAGCTGTCACTCTTTCAGAGTGGCAGCTTGCACAATGTATGGTTTGTCTGTGTGGAAATGTTTGATTTGCTTTAATATGTGAGGTAGACAACTAAACACTTAATTTGTGATGATGCAAGTTTTCATACTAAGAAGAATGGTATTACTGACCTTAATGAGGTAGGGGCATTTGTTGTGGTTGTTAGATCATATCGCCATGTCAAATCTTCACTTACAGATAAAGGACAGATGAAGCTCATTTAGAGCAGGGGGAAACCTTTCAAAGGCATCGACATGAATTAAAGGTATTTCACATTTGTAAGAAAACAGTAGCTCTGCTACACCTCATATAGTTTGGGGTTTTAACATGTTAATAATCTCCTATTTCAAATGAAATGCCTTTTTGCCTACGCAGGTCATGCCTGGTGCATGGTAATATGAAGAATTAGCAGTTATTTGGTCTGCATCATTTCAAAGCCCATTAATCTCCATCATGCATTATTATAAGATATAGAGGGAAAATGACTTCCTAAAATGTCTGCAGCACCTGTGGCAGAAGAAATGTGCCTACAGGCAAAGATATGGTTGAGGTATAAAAGTGCTTACTTTTTAATTAATTTAATTATCTTGACAACCTAAGTCACCGGATATGATGTCTGAAAGGAAGAGAAGAAGAATGAAATGAATAGAATAAAAGAAGGTAGGACAAAGTGGTTTCCACATGTTCCAGACAAGAAGGCGCTTCATCATTTCATCAAACCCACATTCAAAAACACACGGAACATCAAAGGTCGACTGTTTACATCTGCAGAAAGCCAACCGTATTGTTAAGTCTCTTCCTTTGACCCTGATCATGATCTTTGCCACAGAAAGAAGCCGGCAGACCACTCTGTCCCCAGCCACCACAAGACTGACTGCTGCCCCCACCCACACAAACTAGACAATCCCTTGAGAGCTGGCTTGATGACTGAGCCCAGGAATGAAGCATGCATATCCCACAGGAGGCCAACCATTCCTTGGTGAGAATTCTGGACTGACCCCCTGGGACTGAGATGATCATGGACCCAGTCCAGACTGCAAGTGTTCCCTGTGAAGTCTAGGAGCCAAATATACTGATCCACAAGATTCCTTTTGTCACCACTATGATAACACTGACCAAGATATCTGCTGCCTCCCAACTGGATTATATTTCAACAAGTGTTTTTCTGTTAACCATACCATTTCTCGACTCTGATGTTGCCTAACTTGCTGAATCAGGCAGTATGCTAGTCTGTGCACAAACAAGAATTAGTAAGAAAATCAACTCAAAAATCAACTGGTTTCAGGTAAATTATCCTGTGAAGATGGTCACAGGATAAGGTCAGCTATCACTGTTTCTTCACCTACATAATGTATTCTTTAATCTTGCTGGCATCAAAGGGAAAATGTGTATCAGCTGACACTCAGAAATAGGTAGATTTATTTGTATTGGGATGGAAAATGTTATCGTAACCTATTGTTTTCCAAAGGAAGATTGATTCTGCAATATTCTTTCGCATTTTTTGAAAAAAAGTTGTTTAGCCTCCTTATTCATTGCTAGATCAAGGCTGGACTTTTAAGCCCCTGTTGTGTAAATGTCACAGAGGCACAATGGTCAGGCGAAGTTGTTCCTCAGCTGAGCAGTCGTAGTGAGGCTTAAAAGGGGTGAAATGGCATCACTGCAAAAAGTTAGAGCCAGTTGGGAAGAACAGCACTGTGTGTGTGAGAGTCATACCTCTTGGGCTTCTGCAATGCTGTTATGGCAAACTACCACCCTGGAACACCAATACACCATTGAAGATTAAATGTGAAAGTACAAAGCATACTGTAGTGACTCGCAGTTTGCAAAGGACTTTTGGCAAACACAATCCAATGTCAAAGTCAGGACTCTGAAACACAGGACACATTGTGCACTTGGCTTTAGGTTTCCTGAAGACATACACACAATAACCTATAATTATTGCTGTCAAAAGATCTTGAATGTGACTGGGCCAATGATACAATCCCAACAACCTTCAAGATTAGTTTTGGCCTGGATGTGTTGTAGTTTGTGGTTCACACACAGGTTGCAGACATGGTGGGTTATTAATCTAAATATACACTTGATCCAAACCATACTGATGTTCATTCAGAGAGAGGAAAGTGTCCTATATAATAAACACATGCCTATTTCAAAATCCTGTCTTTTATGGAAGACTTTCCATTTGAGGAACATAATGATACTCGGGCTTCCTATACTGGAACATATATAGCTCTATGTTAAAATAAGAAATTTGA
Organism: Labrus bergylta; assembly: GCF_963930695.1. Lineage (NCBI taxonomy): Eukaryota > Metazoa > Chordata > Actinopteri > Labriformes > Labridae > Labrus > Labrus bergylta. The sequence goes on from NC_089196.1 coordinate 13,577,132, forward strand.
AGGCTGGCTGAGTGTGCATTGAGTTGAGAGTTTATTGTCGACGGCAGTCCAGCAAACACGAGTGAGGTTTTCCTTTTTTTTTCTCAGAAACGGGGGCAAGAAGCTCTGTCGTTGTCTGACCACAGGAATCTGGCTATCCAGACCGGCCTTTCTAATGTGGCCCGCCACCACAACCTCATGCATTCCACAGCGCACAAACATGTTGACCAAACGGGACTCATCAATCCAGATTGTTCCAGCACCCCGCTCCTAAACATCCACGCTGTTTTTCACTTGTTCCCTTCCACCAAACCACCTGCCCATGGAGCCAATATGGTTCCCATTAAGCTGACATCATTTGCAACACCACATTTCCTTGAGCAATCCTTCATTATTTTCCTGTAAATGTTCAGAACGGAAGGCCTATAATTTGAGGCCTAAACAAAAGTATAAAATTAAGTCCAACTTTAAGCAGCAGTAATTATGTTGTTTTAAACTGCAAAATCTGTATATATTACAGTGGGAATCAACCTTAACTTGTCACTTCTCTGCCACCTTTTGCTTCAAATAATCTGAAATGTTCTACACTTAAACACCCGCCATCTCAGGCATTGTCAGAACAATTACATCCAAAGGGAAGCTGATAGTTTGCACTACAACTAATAGAAATATGTCAGCAATGATGCTGATTAAGGTTGCTTGATAGGGTCAGCCTTCTTCTAACAGAGAGCGTCAGGATCCTGTGATGACTCTCACATCAGGGTGTCTGAGTTTCACCATTCCTATTCTTCTTCCAATTTGATAGCTAATCAATGAGAGGCCTGGAGGAGGACCAGCTGAGTTCAGACGAAAGGATCCTAATTGAATCTGACAATAATTTTCACATATTTCTCATGCTCTGTCTCAGATGCCATTAGCAACATCACTGTGATAATAGTTGCCATGACAGCATGAGCAATGCTCATTAATGACCTAGCTGGTGGTACTATTCAGGATTATATTTCCATTTTCTCCATCTCTTTTTGGCTTGTTTCCTTTTAAACCTTCTCTCATTTTTAAGATTAAGCAAAAGTTTTTCATCACATAAGTTAACCCGACTTGGGATAGAATACTTGAATCTAGAAGGCATGTAAGGGATTATTTGTAAAATCTCGCAATTTGGAAATAAATGGGTGAAAAAAAGCTACTTTCTGCTTGCATAAGTGCAAGTGTAAAATCTTAACGTACATTAAATGTCTTGAAACAAGGGGAATGGGGATGGTTTTTGTTATTGATATAATCAGCCAACCACAGTCTCCACAGCAAAGTGTCTCATGTAGACTACAGCCTCCAAAAGGATTCTATTCTTAAGCTCTGAGCGCAACAGAGCAAAGTCGACACAAAACAAACATCTGTTGTGGACAGGGCTGTGTTTTCAGTGTGGTCAAGAGCCGCCTAACGAGAACCGTGGACAATTTCCCAAGAGTCTTGGAAGGACAAACACCTCCTCTTTTTTACTGAGGACAAACGTTTCTGGAGGGGGCTGCGTCCGTCTGCGCCCGCTGTAAACACGAGGGTGTCAGGAACCAATGTCACATGCGACTGGTGGGGGACTTCCGGCATTGAGGGCCAAGAAGGCAACCACAGAGGCACTCTGTGGAAGGAAGCAAACAGCTGTACTCAGACACACAAACATGCTCACTAGCACATACAGTACATGGGTGCACACTCATGCACGCATACATGGACCCACATGCAAACTGTCTTTGTGCAGGACGTATAATTAACTGTACTGCATAGGAATACTTAAACAAATTGCATGGATTTTAAGAAATCCTCAGTTATTAGTTTGAGTAACTGTGTGCTGCCAGTAAAAAGCAAATACATGAGCTGAATTGAGGAAGTGAGAATGTCGGTCTCTGTCTGTCCTTTATGAAATCCCAGCATTAGAACAAAACTTTTGAACACAGATGAACACCATTGAAACAGCAAGAATCTCAGATAGAGAGCAGTGTTTAAATGACATGCATAATTTAATAAATGCATTCTAAAGTATTGTGAGAGAATATTCATACCACACACATTGCTGTTATCAGTGCAAAGTTAAAACTGAAAAAAAATCCTCTGGTCAATTGAGTTGTACAGATATCACATCCTCCTCTTAAAAAGTATCTACCAAATTTGCAACCGGTCGGTACTTTAAATATTTAAAATAAAAGTCCCTTTAACTAATCTTCAAATTACACTGTCAATATTAGATACCTTTGAGCAAAATTCAGGCCCTTTCAGCAGCAAACCTCATAAAAGAAAGACTTAAATGAAAGAAGAGGAATAGAGATCTCTTGTTGCTTGAGTGGATACATGTTTGAACCCCTTTGTAACGGCAGAGAAAGAAATGATAAACATTTTAAAGTTGGCTGACAGATTCCATTGGTCCTGAGGCTGTTTGACGTGCTGCATCCCGGCAAATTAAGGTTAAGGCAAGGTAGATGGAATCTATCAGAGCTTGACTCTGCCTCATCAGATGGAACAAGCAGCTGCAGGGCATCCCTTGTCTCAGTCTTGTCATTGCACACATGGGTTCATGAGAGTGTGCAGCCGCACAGCCATCCACATGTGCAATATGCAAACACACAATATAGCAATATGCAAGCACACACACGTACAAACACACAGTATGAACTCAAATTTGGTATGCATTTGTGCTTGCTCTCTCTGTAGAGGTTTCTACAATGCAATAAACATTACTCATGCAATGTTCCATTTTTAGGTCATACGGCATGACAATGATCAAAAGCAATGGACATTTAGTGGTGGAAAAAATGCATATACTTCATGATAAATCAGCAAAACAAACAAACAAAGCACCTGGCAACACAAACTCACTACATATAATAAACAACACTATCTATTTATAATATTATTTTGTATCATATTAAAGACAGTGTTGGTAATTCACTCCAGATACACTTTTTAAGATTTTGGTTGAAATTGTCTTTAGGTCCTGAGAGAAAGAAAATCCGTCCTCTGTAGCAGTTCTAAGCACAGTAAAAACTTCGACCAATGTCTGCCACGAGGTACCAATCTGATGAATCAATCATGCCTCCCTGTCTCCCTGCTCGTTCTCTACCTCTTGCGTGCACTAGTCCACACTCAAAGCTCATCACCGATGACGGAGTTAATACTGTGTGTTTACTTAATGCTGAATGAGACATGAGACGACGTAGTTTCTACACAATGCAAGCGATGAGCTGAGGTCTGCTTCTAGAGCAACAGCGCTCTTGCATGTAAGTGAGGCGCGTGGCTTTTGAAGGAGCACGGAGGGGAGGGGGTGGATGTAGACTGAGCACTGAGGGAATGCTACTTTCAAAATCATGCTAGTTTTCGATAATTACCAACCCTGCTTTAAATGTTCATAAAAGTTTTTACTGTATCCTTGTTTTTTACTGTTCATAGTTGCACAGAAAATGAGAGCATTATTATTATTAATAATAATAAGAATAATAATAAGAAGAAGATAATAGCCTAATAAGAATATGAATTAAGGAATATGTCTCTCTGTTGAAGGAAGTGATGGGATGACAACTATGCTCATCTTTCCTATATACTAACTATGAGTCAAAACATACTGTATAAGTTCATGAAAAGTAATTAAGTAGCTAATTACATTACAATATCTAGTAATTAAAGAAATATAATTTATAATACAGGTAATAACACTTACTTTTCATAAAAAAATGATTTTAAAACACACAGTACCCTTAATGACACACTGAACCAGGCTGGCTGCCCTGATGTCTGCTGCATCTCAGGAAGTGAAGTGTTTCAACACTCGTGTCTGTCAGAGCAGCTGGACAGACAGTCAGGACTAAGAGGGGGTTTCCAACACACTCAAACCCTCCAAACACTTATAGGATCAGATTGAAAAACAGTCAGACGGACAAACAAACAGCCAGGGTTGCATTCTCTGTCTACCCCATCACCATCATACAAAGAACATGCTTCCTCTTTCTGTTCAGCATTAGATACCACAAATGCCCAATACTTCATAACTCTTCACAAAGAGGCCACCCCAATACCAACCAATGAACTAGATGAGCAAGGCAACTGCACATAATTGTGATGATACATTAAGATTTTTAACATTAGTTAAACATCATATCTTTTGGAGTGGTAAACTGCAAGCTAGTTTGATGTTGACTAATGCCTACGTTTTGCTAAAGGCCCTTTTTTTTTCTTGTTTGGTTGTGAGTGTAGACTCCCCCACTTATGTGATATAACTGTACAGAACATGATGACAGAATGAGGTTGAGTGTGGCAGAGAGGTTTACTCTGCTGTAATTACAGAATATTTTGTTTATGAATGAAGATTCACCCATTTATACATTGTGAGTTTAGCTTGTTAGAGACTAAAATTTGTTGAGTGTAAGTGTAAACAGATGTTTTATGGTTAGCAAAACTGTTCAGAGAAATGTTGCAGAAACGCGGTTACTAAAGATGAAGTATACTCACTGTTGAACTCACACAGAATCCAGGCAAAGTTCAATGTTGTTGTTGTTGTACCTAGTAGTTTGTGCCTAAAAAATATCACACTTCATCAATTTCCCTATTTAGTGTGAAGCTGGTGCTCTTGATTGGTGACATATTTATTTTGGATAATTTGTTTTTAGTGTCATTTAAGAAAACAAATGTCCTATCATTTAGGTGTATGGATGTGTTGGTCATTTTTGTTGAAATAGCACAAAATGTGTTATTGTCTTGTCATCAGGCTGAAATTTAAGAATCTAACAAAAGTGAAGTTGCATAGCATTATTTATCATCACACATACACATTTATCTAAAAACTGTGTATTTCCAAAGTAACAAAAGCTGTTATATTACAATGCTGACTACAGAATCAAGATGATTCCCTAATGGATTCAATGTCTGTCATATATTTTTGGCAAACTGCATTTCTGTCCTGTTAGTATATGCAAACTTGATTAAGTCTTCCAAAGTAAGAAAGCAGAGCAGTAAGTCTAACAAAAGGCATTCACAGAGAAAATACACACCCGTTTGACTGTCTTTTGTCTAAATGGGTGAATTGAATATCAGGACTAAGACATGAGCAGCACAGTCAGTTAATTATGTCTAATAAATCTTGGTCCAAATTGCCCTCCAGGGGTGGAAATGGCTGCCGGGGGATGGAGGAACCGAAGTGGCTCTTTGGTATTTGTTATTCTACCTTTAACAGATTACGCACGCTGACTTGTCATCCCTCATCCAGTCGGGGAAGTAAAGTGAAGGGAGAACGTCAACATGTCGTCGGTCACTGCTTCTGTTTACCTCACTGTAGCCTGGGGGCGACACACGCTAATCAGCATCCAGCAAAATGCTCTGTAATTGGCCATGTTTACTCAGATTCAGCATGATTGCATGCCTGATTGGATTGTCGTATCCCATTTGAGGAAAATGGGTCCCCCTCTTATTGTCTAGAGATTGTGTGTGCTTTGGTCTGTGAAGTGTGTGTGTGTCTGTGGGTCTATGAAATTATGTGTGGGGAAGGGTTGAAAGGCAATACAGAGGGCTTCAGGGTTCAGTTAAGTTGTTAAAAAAAAGTTTTTTATTCCTTATACTTTTTATATAATATACTTTTTTCTGTTTTGTGAAATAATTTTACCGTCAACTTCCTGATTTTAGATGTGTAAAAATATCAGCTATTGATTTTTTTTTTCCATTTCCTTTAACTTTACCCTGCAACATATTTTTACAGACACTAAAAAAATATCTTCATCAAGTTCCTCTTTCCCCATTCTTAATACCAGCACATCAATGCAACGCCATGCAAAATGTGTAATGCTGACCACAGAAATGTAGCAGAAATACAAAGAAGAAGAAGAAATGTTTCCTTTTTGGTACGATGAGGTTTAAGGCACCCATATGTAGATTATGTGGGCTCTGAGGTCTGTCCCTTGCAGTGGGTTCCCAGAACACTCAACTCTTTGTGCAACAGTATGTTAAACGAAACTTGATAAATGTTCACCACATTCAGGAGATCATTGGGGTCCAGGTCCAGGAGTTAAAACACTGTTGAGAGATTGGTATGTGCTGAATGCAGCTATGTTTGGGTTCATTATAAAATAAACAAAGTTGTGGATTATGTTCAGTATCATAAAATCTAGAGTTTGGTATACACTAGCAGTAAGTTGTCATCTTGACATGCCACAGGACTATAATGAGAACTGGAGATTTTTGTCAAGCAAAGCCACAGTCGATGAAAGTAAATGTGAATGCAAGTAAAATTTAGCACACGAGTAAAACTTTCTGTTAGACCAACAAGGCCCTTGTATAAAATCGGCTCTCCAAAGAGTGTCAACAGTAAATTGTCCTCTGGGATCAAACTCAGGATAAGCTAATTCAGGTCTCCAAACACTGATAGAAAGCAGAAACACTACATCTCAGGGGAGAATCACACATATTGGTTCACAAGGGGTTCTAAATGTTTTTCCTCCTAACACCCTGTTTTCAGCAAAACTGATATGTGTCTTCGGGGTGTTTTTCTTACTGTCTGTTAATGCTACATTTGAGAAACGTCTGCATGAAAACAACTTGAACTGCACCTTTCCAGAGGCTGTCGAATGCTTGAATAGGGAGCTATGAAGGGGGATAGGTGGGGTAGAACTCAGATGGGATTTTGCCATGAGGTAAATTGGCAAAAAACCAATGATGGAGAAATGTCATAGATATGATTTAGAGGTTGGTTTTAGGGTTGCAGTGAGTAACCCAGACAGATTCTTACTGATCTTGAGAGGGACATAACTGCAGCGGCTCTGAACCAAGAGAGCTCAAAATCGGATCAATGAGTAACTTGAGGCCTGCAACGTCGACAAAAATAGACGGTGGGTATCATCTGTGTTGTGAAAATTGTTAGGTGTGGTTTGATTTTATTGTTTTGCTTGTATTTCTTGTAAAAATATGAAGTTGGCCCAACAGTTCCACCTCATTGAATAAGGATTCACTTAACACCCCAAAAAAGCAGAACTAAATTAAGCATAAGCATACTAATTACAAGATAATGAGGGCAATAAAAACATTTCTCAATACAGCCATAAATGTACATTTAAACAGCTAAAAAAAATGTAATTACTTAAATAACAACCTCTGAAGTGGGCAATGAAGGCTTGAGTAGTCCATGAAGAGTATTTACACTCATTATTCAAATTAACCCCGTCCAAGTGTCTCTCTGGGTCTGCAGTACAACTGTGTGATTTTGGGTTGTTACTTAAAACAGGAATATTTCTTCTTTGTTTCCCCTCCGTTGTTTTTATTATCCCCCACACTCATGAAATTGGCGAGGTACCTTCAGGGGTGATTTGCTGAATTACCCAATTTCCCTTACCTGACTCCAACACAGGTAGACTAACTCCTTTTGGTTTTATTTCACATGATTTTATAGGCCTCAATTAGAGAGCAATAACAAGAAAAGAAAAAAAAAACATTTGCATCCTATTTAGGAATGTCAAGGGTCTGGTATTAACCTCAACCGTATCCCAGTTGCGTTGGCAGGGAGTGGGGTGGGGCTGTTAGTGAGAACCAGTGAGCCACAATGACCAGACTTCTACAAACATGTCATTCTGAATCTCCTCCCTGGGCCGTGCAGAGCCGCACCGAGGGCCCCGTTAACACTCCAAACATTCAGAGTCACAGACCCGTGTCCCCAGCCGTGCTCTTTAAACACTTGTTAAAACTTACACTTTTTTTGCAATGTCAACAGCCTGAGAACGACCCTTCTGGGACTGCTACTGGACTCTGGAACCTCAACACAGAAAGGAGAGAAAGGGGGGAGGCATAGACGGAGGAATAACAGTGCAAGTCTCGCCTCTCCCCGCACTACTCCTCCTCCCCCCCTCCTGTCTGCTTCATGAAGGGTCTGATTGAGAGACATACCAACCACCTCACAGTCATTCAACCAAGCCGCTCCTACACCCCTGACCTGCTGTCTAAACCCCCTAAATTAGACTTCTGAGACCCTGGGAGCAAGGCTTACATTACCAGTACCTGTGAAAACCTTGGCAAGGCCTCATCCCCCTGAATGGAAATGCTGGGCAAATAAAAGCAGGCTGGCCTGTCTGCACTCTCTCTCTCCGTACCCACAGATGGATGGTGAAAGGCAACATGAGCTTACATGGCAGAGACTGGAGGAATAGTTGGCGGGTTTCCCCTCTGGGCCCCTATAGGTTTAGTTTAGTATACTCCATGGAAAGTCTAGCCTGTGTGAGGGGTTTCCACTGTCCAGAGCGAGACTCTTGGACAGAAAGAACAGCGAGAAAAGACAAGAAAGTGTGAGAGAAAGAGGATGTGAGAACAACCAAAAGAGTGAAAAAAAGAGAGGCCATCAGGTTGGGGAATATATATTTTTTATTACAAAATAGGGGATCAGGCAAGTCCCCTGGCCTTTCCGGGTGAGGTCCTGTGTGGATCCTACCCAGATCTCATCCAGAGATGTGGGATTGCGTGAATAATTCTCTTTCTGTCACATTACTGTTGGCTGCAGCGGGACCAAAGAAAGAAGTGCTAAGCCATCAAGTCAAGCCCTGTTAAGCTATTCCATTGCATCAGAGACACAAAATACATGACTACACACAGGGTTCGGAACACATACTATATATACCCACCCACTTAGTTAGCTATTGTCTTTCAAACATAAAATAGTTGGAAGGGCCTATAGACAGCCAGATACAGTGCAGGTCAGATCATAGGACTGTGTGTGTACACGATGTGTGTGTTTGTGTGTGTATGATTTCAGTCCCTGGCCATGCAGGCAGGGGGTCCTCAGTTGTAGTCAGAGAGTAGAAGCGATGGCAGGGGGTTGATTAGCACATAACCAACAGTATTTTAAAAAGGTAAAAAAAATATATTCTGGACATAATGCAGACTCAAAATTGCCACTACAACCAGCCATAATGGAAACGAATTTGAAGCACATGTATGAAAGCTAGCACTTCTTTGGCTTTTTTTTCTTTTATGATGAATTTGAAAAGTAATTCATCTGTGGATGGTTGGAGACAAGCTTCCTCTCCTTTGCCAGTGCATGGTGGAGGAAATAAGAGAAATGATTATGGAAGAAAGAGAGAAGAGGAAACATAACAGGAGGAAATCATTTAGCCGTCGGAGTCATTTTAATGTCCTCATGCCTGCTTTATATCATCCTGGAGGGCCCCGGCACACTAGTCAAACATAAGAAAGGATGTTACTTCCTTGCAAACCTGCTTCAAAGACTGATTCTGCATTTTAACATATTATTATAAATCGTTGATTTAGAATCAAATTGGCATTGCAGAAGATTGAGTGCAATGTACGGACACATATATCACAAATTACATCACTGTACTGTGTTACAACAACATACTGTAAACGAAAATATATGCTGTGGGATCATTTATTGAGACTGTCTTCCACACATGCCCTCAAACCTTTCTTTTGCACGTTAAGTAAGACACCCTGGAGTCAGAGCCTGAACTGCTTCCTCTGCCTGTTCACCCCGCTGCGGGCCCCGGCTTCTAAAGACCTGTTTGTTCACAAGTAGAGCACAGCAGGTGTTTGAGCAGAGTGCAAGGTTGGAAATGTGGCTCCCATTGCCGCTGTGAGTCTCATTTATTGAAACGCTTTCAATCTCTCTACAAAACCTGCCATGCTTTGAGGCTAGGATGTGCAACAGTGTGTCCTTCCTATTAAGAGAGTGAGCGAAAAAGATGCCAGCTATGGAGAGCGGTATCTCACTGGGAATGCAGCTCCGTGTTACAGCATGTTCTAAAGCAGATTATTCAGCTGCGTACTTTCATTTTACTTGTCAATAATGTGCTTATGGCTGTGAGGCATAGGGCATTTACAGTACACCTGCTCCTTAGTCCCCTGCTACCCAATCTGTGTATTGTTTCAACACAACCTTTGCCAATAATAAAGTGGAAGCCAATCAAAGCAAATAGACCAGTGGATCTTTACTGTGTAATTGGGGATCTGTGTAATCGTTAACCTTGGCTCGGTGTAGGAAGTTAATGAATCAAATCAATACCTCTCTCTCTACTGATCCATAATTATTTGAAAAGAGATGAAAAATTTAACAGGCCGAGCCTATGAGGTTATCATGCCATGCAATTAGTCCGCCGGAGGGAGATTATGTTACCTAGATTCCATTGGGGAAGTGTAATTTCTCTTGCAGATGGAGTTTTTTTAATGAAGAGTGCAATTACCTAAATAGGTCAGCCAAAGACACGCCGCTGTTTCTGTTGCTGCTGCTGCTGCTGCTGCTGCTGCTGTTGCTGCATGCCAACTCTCAGCGTACCTGAGAGGAAGCTCCTGGAGAAACAAAAAAAACAAAAACAAAGCAAAAGCATTGTCTGCAACTGTTGTTAACCCCTTCAGTAACCTCCTCACTTGTCTTTTTCTTTGCCATTCTCCAAGCGATGCTATCTGGATTGCATGTCTTCTCTATTTTTTTTTTTCTAATTAAAAAGTAAATACATGAAAGTCATTATTTGGCAATGATATAGGAGGAGCAACTTAAGCAGGATTTGAAGTCTACTCCAATTCCAGCTCACAGGTGGTGTGTTGCACCTTCTTTTATATAGTAATATGTGCAGTTGCTTATTCTGTGAAGTACAATAGAAAATGTATTTTCCTTGAAATCAGGAAGTAACAGAAAAAAGTTTCCTAGTTATTTTGATTTAAGGCATTATTTTGTATTATAACAGAGTTCAGGATAAATTGATTTATATTTCTTGCAATGATCGTTACAGAATTGTGTTTTCACAATTTTGAAATCCTTTTTATGTTTGACAATTGTACTTTTTTGACGTTTTATTCCACAATATATGCAAAATACTGATTTTGATTAAAGGTTCATCATCATTTCACATCACTTTAGAAGGAATATAACAATCATCAGAAAGGAGGTTCATACTCAGTCTAATTCTGATTTCTGAGTATTTATTCCCCTTAGATGGGAATGTCTGAGATTCCGGTTCCACCACTAGTAGGTTCGAGTAGTAACTTGCTGCTAGAGTCAATGCTAAAGTTTGAATGTAGTCTGTTAATTTAATATTTAATCACACATATCATATAACTAAATCAAAATCAATAACTGAATGTTATTGGTATGAAGTATACAATTTATTTGTGCAATCCAGTGGAAGAAAAGCAAACTTGAAATATAAGAACTGAGTTCAAACAAGAAGGCGTAAATGGATTGTGGTGGTACCTCACTACTGCTAATCATCATGGCAAAAATAATTATTATTCAGTGGCTATTTTAATTAGCTTAAAATGATGCTGGTTTCACAAACTTAAATGTCCTCTCATCTTAATCCTGTTTAGTTCATGACCAATTAAACTAACTTCTCCCACAGTAAATGTAACTCCCTGCCATATAACGTAATGTAGTCCCTTCATCTAGTATCCTCGACTTAAAGACAACATCCCATGTTCAACGACAACGTATGTTTTAAATAGTATGCCTCCTACAGACTATTTTTGCAATCTTACAAGTTTATTGCAAGCCATACTGACATGTGTGTCATGATGTGCATGTATGCAATGAGGTACCTGTGAACTGCAAGTCAACACGCAGCATCATTAGCGTCATCAGTGTGTGGCTGTGGTTGCCATGGCGGTCAGCAGAACGCGAGCTCTTGCCATGATGCCGTTTATGTGCGTAGAAGAAAAATATAGAGGAGAAAAATGTGGACACAGTCATGGCGAGGGAAAGGAAGCCAAATTTGGATGCTAGTGTTGCAAAGAGAGCTTAGGATAAGTCACGTTGTTGTTAGCATATGTTTTTGACAGCTCTGACGCAGGTGCGTAAATATCTGACACTGTCAGTTGTTGCAGGCTATCTTTGGTTGCAAGTCTGTGAGATCGGTCATAATTGACCCTCTCTTACAGAGCAGAGTAGAACCAAAGTTTTGGAGCCACGACCACAGATATTGCCAAGATCAGCTTTTATCTGGGACGGCCCAAAATCATACAGTCTGTACCTGGCATAACAGTCTGGCCTTTATTGAACAAAACCTGGATCTATATTCAGACAAATCTCCAATAACACATGTTGTATGGAATGAATGAATTAATGAGGAAATGAAACCACCTTTTGGGCTCTGTAAAAGGAGGAGACAGAGAGAAAACATGGGTTCATCGAACAAAACTTGCTCCCGACCAGATTTACAGACTTAGTTACCATAGTAACTGACTCAGAGCTGGAGTTACCTGCCTTTCTGAAACCAAAAACATAGCGTTTCCCTCACTTAAGGGTTAACAGACCAAGGGTTTGCAATGAACCTGCTTTCTGTAACAGGCCTCTGGTGTATAATAGATGCTTAAACAGGTAGTTGTGTATTTATCAGCTTTATTTCTTCTAGGCCTATCTAATATTTATAACAACTTCACATTACTGACATGGTATTTTGAATGGTGAATAAATAAACAAGTACCGTATAACCCTGATATATTCCTTCATATGCTCCCCTGTATCCGCGAGGTATTAAAAAAATAAGGCGATAAGAGATCAAACCATTCCTAAGCAGTGATTTTTGTGAAACTAGTTAAAACATTTCCCCTTAGCTTTCTTTCTCAGGGTAAACACAGTGTTGCAGCATCAGTCATTTGGCTCTTTAGACTGAGGTCAGATCAATCTTGTAAACCTTCACTGGGCGGACTAAACCATTTAGCACATTGAGAAGGGGTGAGAGGGGCCTCAGAGTCCAGAGGGAGTGTCAAGTTTTGTGTTAATTAATTTAGCTCATTAAACTTAGCTTTAATCAGTTATAACTTAGAGAGAAAAAAGCAAACAAAGAGAATACTTTTGTTTAAGGGCCATCAAGGGCCCCTCCCTCTGTTTGGGCCCTGAGTACTCAGTCCCACTTTTCCTTTTTTTTGTACGAGTCTTACAATTCCAATAATGGGTGGTTAAGCATAAATAATACTTTACATGAGAATAATTGACTCACTTCTGTTCTCTGTGTGTCTTAGATATATTGTTGTGATATGAATGAAATTGACATTACTGCTTTAATTTTGCGTTTATATTTTGCTACACAGTTGCAGTGAGGAAAGCATACAAGACAAGCCGAACACAGCAGGACACTAATGTTTTAGAGTAGGAAACAGCGAGCAGGTACTTAATGAAACACAGCTCCGACTTCAAGGTGGTGAACTCCTAATGAACACTGTGTGGTGCACTAACAAAGTGAACCAAAGAACAGCCCTGAGAGTGTGCCCCTAATAAGCACATCTACGTGTTTTTTTTGTTTAGTTTGATCCAAACCGCCGAGTAAAAAGTAGGTAGTGTTCTCTACAAGTATACTGTATGATTGAAAGGAGGATTTGGCACAGACTTTCTCTCCTCAACACAGAGCGTGTGACCTTGTGATCCGCCAAATGGTGCCTGTTTCAGGTTCTCTATGTGGCAGGTGCCTTGATCATGATTCAACCAACTTGTCAACAAGCGCTGTTTTCCTGAAACTTGGCAGAGACTCCACAAACAGATTCCAAGTCGTAACTTGGATGAACGCTTTTGAAAGCTGGAGTTTTTATTTTATTTTTTATCTGTAATATACCCTTTTATTGTTATCCTGACCCGCACTTTAAAAAAAGTACACTTTAGCAATGCAGGAGGGAAAACATCAGAGGAGGCTTCAGGTATCTTGTTAGACAGTAATCTGATCCAAAGCGATAAGATCTGCAAATGCTGGAAAGCGTGTATTCATCCTGTCTTTTTTGATGGACAGGCTCTGCCCGGCCCTCCCACACACTGACAAGTAGGAAATATGTTTCAGGGAATGACACTAGCATACCCTCTTACACTTAATCATTGTCAATCACTCTGCGCACTTGGCTCGTTGGGTAATAGGAACAGATCCAGCATCGCATCCCCTCCAATCTGTTTGGCTCTCACACGGGAGGTGCATGCTGTTTTCATGCCTGTGTGGGATGGCTTCAAGCTGTTTTCTTATCAAAAGGCCCATTCAGACATTCTCTTTGAGCGGCATCACAAAACCTCAGATCTCACAGCCTCCGTTCAACCACATGTCTTGATTTAAGAGGGCCAGAATCAGATTCCTTGCCACCGAGAGCTGTCACTGCTAAAGAATGGGATGTGATTTATCACCCTGAAGCACACGCAAGACTGATAACCAGAGTGCTAGCATTTGAACGCATATATGTGCTTATTAAGGTACACATATACCACCACCCCTTCACCCTTCCACCTCACTTTAATACCCCCAAAAAACAGATCACAACATGTTCTTAAGCTCCCTCATCCCCTGGCTCAATGACACCTTTAAGCTTTCTCACACACACAAACACACACACACACACACACACACACACACACACACACACACACACACACACACACACAAAACCCACATGCAATATTCACATAGAAGCCATCTTGCCCCTCGCTCTAATGCAGTGTGGAAACTGCAACTACATCACCTTCCACCTAGGGATCCTTTTCTAAACGCTCCCTTTTAAACCTCCACTAACAGTCTCATCATTGATTTTATGTCTCTGTACTTTTTTTCCCTCCTCGGGTTGTAAGCAAGCAAACACAGCTGAACCCTAACACCCTGTGTCCCGCTGTGTCTCCCTCAGGGTGTTCTCATCACAAAACAGCTACATACAACATCCTCCGAGTGAAACACCCTCAGCAACACAGGCCATCGAAAGGCAAAGGTGATGGGAGCAACTTTTCCACCGTTTCAAACGCACGGAGTCATCAAATAGATTGCTTTCTCTCCCTCTCTCGACGTGGAGAGGTTGAGCATGGTTACTTCTCCAAAGAAGTAGTTTCTCTTAACTCTCTAAATCCATTTCTCACTTTCTTACCCTCACATCTCTCTCCCTCTCACAATTTCTCTCTCCCTCTCCCAGGTTGCGGCTTATTATTTCTTTGTGGAAGAGTGTGTGATTGCCAGGATAGCTTGGTGGCTGTCTCTTATGAAGTTGTTAGCTACAACTGAAAGGCAGAGAGCCTTCTGATCTCTCTGCCTCCCTCCTTTCTCTGCCCTTTTGTGCTCCCCTCTGGCTCCTTTTTGTAATTTTCAACAAACTGTTGCAGCGTATAGGGATGAAAAATCTTCATATGGTGTGTTTTATGGATGATGAGGAGGCTACTTCAGCTTGCCAAGGGCTAGCGAGTGCAAGTGTGAACCTCCCCTGCTCTCCTGTCCCTGTTAGCTCAGCCATTTTCGGGCGGTCAGGCCGTCTTGCCACAATCACACGCTGGCGCCACAATTGCCTAGCCCCAACTGCAACCCTTTCACTGTGTAATGAATACATCCAGAAATAAACTTTAACCACCCATGCCCCGCTGCTTGCCCCCCTGTGCTTATAAGTACAGAGACGAGACTGGAGTGGTGTTTGTGTTGTGCTCTGGATGGTGGCACGTTCACCTGGCCTCAGGACGCTGTGTGGTGATCGTGTGGTTGGGGATCAACACAGAACCAGTCAGTGAGAGTGAGGTGACCACTGACCACTGTCACCTTCTGGTGGGACCATAGACACGGCTTGTCCAGGGAAGGTTTAATAGGTACAGAGTGTGGTAGAGAAGTAGACTAGTGTTTTTGTCGACTTCAAAGTTGTGTTTAACTCTTACTTATGTGTATTCGTGTGACATGGCTAAGGGCACGTTGCAAAGGATGTAAACAAATGGTTACAAACTGACTGAGCATGTTTCTGTGACATGCACATATTTTAAAATGTTTTTTTTTTTTCATGGTGTTCAATTCTGTCTGCATGTGTGTATGTATGTTCACTGCCACAGGACATAAATATACCTGTTCTGAACCCACAGGCTCGTCTTAATTGTGCAAGGGGAGGTCGCACCAGAGCAGTAATTTTCCACATCTACACTCAGCCCACTTGAGTTCACCTTTAGGGGCGTTTCTATGAGGATAAGTGCTGTATGGTTCAATGTGTGTGTATGTGTTCGTGCCCTCTTGTGATGTAGTTTTCGCAGACATTTTTGCATGTCTGTTTTCTTCATTTCTTGTGCGTCAGAAGCAGCTGCGTTTCATCAAAATTTCTGTTTCATTTTTTTGTTAATTTATTTTCATCTCGTCTCTCCGAGCAAAACAGGAACACCTATGAAACAAGAAAGCACAACATTTACTTCACATTTCCATCTGTAATAAATGAAACCAATTAAGCCGTACTTTTAAATTAGGGAGGAGGCAATCCTAATTTTCTCCTTAAGTGCGGTTTCCACGGCAATCAGAGGCCTCTGCAGGGGGTCGGGGAATGGAGGCGTTGGGTGGGAGCGCACGCAGCAGGGACAAACTGACTGAGTGCGAGAGCCTACTGCACTTGCAGCTGAATCTTCTCCTGGCATTCACTTTCTTTTTCACATACACACACATATGCTGGAGCGCATATATACACACAAAATCCCACAGAAAGAGACAATATCACACCAACATTCTCCGTTAATTTGGCCTTTTCTATAGCCCTAATGGAGTGAAATGGAGAGTAAAAAAGTGAATATATTTTATTGTTGTAAATCTGTAGAGAGTGATGAATATTCAGCGATTCAAATTGTGTCTTTTTAGAATGCAGTCTTGTATATTTGACACACCATGTAGTTCTTCTTATTTTCCTATGAATGAATTTTTCCGCAGGCAAATGTGGATATGACAGTTTCCTCAATCTGTTAACAGGGGAAGTATTTACGGTTCCAGTTAAAAGATTAAGGAACTTGGCCCTGTGTCATCGTTTCTTGTCATGTCTGGCTGGATTCTCCCCTTCCCTCTGATGAGTGTGTGCTGTATACTATTAAACTGACAGAACGTATAAAACCACATATCAGAATAAACAATTTCTCATTTCTCCATGTCTGATATTTCTGTGTTTCTTTGGGTTGGATTCGGGTAATCCACAAAGTGGCGTTTTACACAACCCCTGCAAAATGAATAAACTAACAACATGAATTAATAAGAGCTGTGCGGAATGTTGACCAAGTAAACAGGCAGAGAAAAAGACAGACCAAATGCAAGTATTTATAGCCTCGGTTTGGCAGCACTTTCAAGCAGATCAGCTTTTAATTGAAAAATCTCTAAAGTCTGGAGCGACACTGACTGCTCCAAGATCTACTTTTTAGCCATTTACTCTTCAGTGTCACATTTTTATTTAATTATTTTAGAGTTTTTTTAAAAGCAGTTAAATCACTGTGATATGTGAAGTTATAGCTTCAATTTTCAGATTGAAGGCTGAGCTGCATTCATTTGTGTAAAGTGATTCAGGATGTGTGAACAGAAAGCCTGTTGCTTAAATATCCAGGAAAATCATAGATATTGTTTTTATTATTACTACAGTAATTGACGATTACTTCAACAAAAAAGGGTTGATCATTAATATCCTTACTGTCCAGATCCTGATTAACTTCTTAACTTCTTTCTGCAGCTTCTCTTGATTTTGTTCTAAAAAATAGAGCTGCACTGACTCATGTTTAAAAATTTAAAATAAAAATAGAGTGATACATGTATTTTAAAAATCTTACATGTTGTTACCTGTAATAAAACAGGGATTACTGATTAAATTGTCCAGGCTTTCCGAATAGATTACTGTTTCAAAACTCAACTTTACTTTAGCAACTCCACAGAACTTTCCCTGTAAACTTTCCTCTTGTAGAGGGGCTGTGATACCCTCAGTTCATCAAGTCTGGCAAACAGTTTTTGTCTTTTGTTTCAAAAAAAAAAGTAAAGAAAGAAAAGAAAAGGTAGGATTCAATCTGTTCAGGCTGAAGTTGAAGCTCAGACACAACAGTTGTTAGTCGCACACAGAAGTGTTCCACAGGCACAAGGTAGGAGAAGGAGAGGAAGAGGAGAGGAGAGAGGATGAGATGGATGAAAAGGAGGAGCGCAGGCCTTCCTCAGAACTGTGTTCATGGAGTCTGGCTCTTTCAGGTTCATCTCTCATTACTCCTGGGTGCTCTCTCAAGCTTAGCGGAAATGGATTATGCTACACAAAGAAAGGAATAATCACTCTATTCTCCTCCTCCTCTGATAAACACACAAATACACTCACACACACAAACACACTTGCTTGCAGTCTGTTGTTTTGACGCACACACTGACGTAGACACAGCAAGTGAGCCAGGCTTTGTGTGGCTGTGAGTCGCTGAGTGTGGTGCTTGTTTCTCTCGCTGCATGCCAGGGGACTCGTCAATTATCTCCCCAAACGCACCCAGTCCTCGGGGGGGAAAAGGCGGTGAGGGAGACGTCCCTGTTTTTGAGGGAACCTGGAGTTTGCAACATTCAGTTGAGTGACAATACATTCACGCTCTAATTCTAGGCTAGCAGATGTAATGTTTTTTTTTTCCCCTCTCTCTTTTCCCTCTTCCTTTGTCTCACTCTTTTCTGCTTTCCTTGTACTTCTTATCGTTCCAACTTTGAGAAGTTGGAGCTCCTAAAGGCTTTAGTGAATGTGTGTGTTTTGGGTGAGTTTGGAGTGGATTCTGAGGGTGTTTGTGTGTGTGTGTGTGTGTGTGTGTGTGTGTGTGTGTGTGTGTGTGTGTGTGTTTGTGTGTGTATTGGATTAAAGGGTGTATGCTTACAGTTTGATCTTTTTTATCTAATGCAGGCAAGGTGGTAGTCCCTGAAGATTCATTTTTTTTCCCTGAGCAATTTTAAGAAATGTCTGCAAAGAAAAAACATACAATAACAAACAAAGGGAAAACAACAATTTTATGGTATGCATGTAATTAATTGTGCAATGATTAGCATTTTCTCTTTTCAAGCACGCACTACAGAAATGCTTTAGTATTCTTGTATCAATATAAACAATCACATCAACCCTTTCATGCATTTAAAGTTTGAAATGAAAATAATCAGATACAGTAATATTTTGATAACCTTGTGATAATAATTTTTAACAGATGGCACTCATATCATATCACTTTTGAAATCTTGAATCTTAAGTTATACATATAATGCTCTGTCTCATGACAGCCTGTGAGCAGATTGTCTCACTGGGAACAGCTTAAAAGAAAAGAAAAAAAAAAAAAACTCTTTGTCCATGTTTGTCTTGAAGGGGTGACTCACTGTATCTGTGAGTGCCGGGCTGTGAGGCCACTTCTACCTGGTTAAATTAAAGAGAATATGAATAATAGATGGCGAGGATGACACTTCCGTCGCCAGGGGTAATGAAAGACCGACTCCCAGCTCTCTCTTGTCACTCCTCTGACTCTCAGAGAGCGCTAATAAAGATGACACTTGACAGCTAACGAGGGCTGTCATGGGCAGGGACATGCAAACATACACAGAGAAAGACAAAGAAAAAAGAAAATATATTTAAGAGGAGGGATAGTGTTTGCAGGGCATCTAACCTCTGGCTGGACAAACAACTTGGTGTCCTGTCAGGAGCCGAGCGGAGATCTGCTTTTGCCTTTAGCTACCTGTTTTAGAAAGTCAACAGATGACTGACAGGAAAGAAAATGAGGAGAAGAAAGAGTGAAGTTGTATATTTTGAAAAGGTTGGTGAAGGCAGAGCAGAGGAGACAGAGACGGTGGCTGAGATTTTTAAGTCTTTTCATGAAAGCTCAGTGGTGTGTTGGTACGGGAAAGGTTGTGGGTTTGAGGAAGCCCCGCCTTCTGCCTAATCTCAAGGGTTAGCTTCAGCTCCAGCCTCCACCGCAAAGTGCCCAAAGAGAGGGCGTGCCATTGTTTACTGTCCACGGTGTGGGTAAACAATAAACAATGAAAAGACTGAGGGCTTGCCAGCTCCTCACCCTATATTACCATTTTTGGAACTCAAACACGCCCCCATGCTCCTCTCAACACCCACTCCCTTTCTCCCTTTCTCCCCCTCTCAACCTCGGACACCTCCCCCGTTTAGATCCATACACCGGCACCAGAAACCCCAGAGGGGCGGTCGGCCAGCCAACCCACGCTGCCCTCTAAGAAACCACGAGAGGGTGTGGTTCCGCCTGGAACAGGGAAGCCATTTATTTTGGGCGCATCTCTGCTGACTGACTCATGTGTTGACTGGAAAGTTGGCTGCAAGCTCTCCGGGCCGAGGCTAGGCCTGTGGGCTATCAGTCCCTGACCTGCCCTACCCCCACTTTTGGGGCCCCTGCACCTAAGCCCACCACAAGTTCAAATGCACCAACAGCCACCCACTCCCATCCTCCCATCCTCCCGCCCACTCCAACCCCTCATCCCCACGGTATTTTTATATGTCGGCCCTGAGTCTTATTTTAAAGAATTGTCATTGTTTCTCTGACCTTCTGCTGAAGTTGTGTAAGGGCTGATCATCTGGGGTTGTTTTATGATGGGTGTGTATCACCTGTTTGTTTTAAAGGACCTTTTCTTTCAGAAAATATACAACATAGTAACAACAACATAACAAGTATAAAAAAGGTTCAGAAAAAACATGAGAATTGAGAGCGAATGGTCACAATTATGTGCTAGCCTTTAGAATAATGTTTATAAGGCTGTATACATACATAGGTTATTCATCTGACTGCAATTCTGCTTATCTTGTACATTACTCATGAAATTACTATTTGAATTTAACAGTGGATGACTTAGAATGGGAAAGACTGAATACTTTCAAAACTCCTCTGTTTACCAGCCTATTTTGATTTAGAAGCTTAAACAAATAAAGCAAAAACTCCCCATATAGCCTTAACCCCTGAAATACATGCAATGTCTCTCAATAACAGAGTGTAAACCAGGAAGTCCCTCAGGGATTAAAAAAGTATTTCAAAATAAAAGAAAATTAAAAAATCCTTATTCATCTGTTGTATACCTGTAGTTATGGAAATAAAGTCAATCAATCAGTAACCCAGTTTAAAAGAATTGTCTAATAAAGTACCCAGAATATGTCAGCAATATGGCACCACTGAGAGCTCTTATGATTCTTGTTCAGTCATCAAGTACTCTAAGATACAGCAGTTACAGTTCTCAGTGGAGAAATGATTGACATGCACAGAAATTGTATTTATGTTATGAGTGTAATAATTGAAAATTGGTGTTAAATCATAGAGATCCAGTTGAAGGAAAATGTGAGCGTTCTGTGTTGCTGTGTTCTGACAAAAAAAAAAAAATCCCTTAATCTACAGCAGAATCGTTTTTTTCACAGCTGGAGCATTCCAGATGGCATGAGCAGTCAATAAAAGAGAGGATGAGGGGCCATAAAAACCTTTAAAAATGTCCAACTGTAACAGTATAAATGTTATTTATCTGCCTGGCAACAAATGCAGAGTCTTTTATAGGGTCTGGATCAAATTTACACTTCCTCCATAATATAATGTAACTACAGGACGGAGACTAAGCTCTGGACAGGAACATTTTCTTTGAAATTAATGACCTTGCATTGCTTTTATTTTAAAATACACTAATGATGATTATTTGTGTGTGTAGCAACGGTAATGTGTGACTATGGAAACAAATATTCCTCTCCCAGCATGGGATATTATTTATAAAGAAAATCTAAGCAAGAGATGGATGAGATTTGGCACCTGACATTCTTAGGACCAAACAAACTGACCCACTGTTCGGCATTTGTTTTTTTGTTTTTTTACCAACATTTACCTTACAGTGGTCAAAGGAAGCTATGAAGCAGGGTGCTCTTCATCTTCTCTGTTGCTCCCCAGGGTCTTCATACTGCTCTGGAGATGTCTGTGGGTTCCTTGATATGGCGTGGCGCTCTGACATTCCCTCCACACCCACACTGGCAGCCTATGTGCCAATTAGTGGCCTTCTCCGCAGGGGTGGGTGTATGGGAGGTGGAGGACACAGAAGAACGGGAGACAGAGGGAGAAAGAGCGAGGGAGAGTGCGTGTATATGAGCGATTTTGGATGTGTGTGTGTGTGTGTGTGTGTGTGTGTGTGTGTGTAACAAGGTCTCAGACCTCAGACATTCCTTTCGATATGACCTAGGGTACAATTAAGGGGATGTCCCTCCCCTGCCTCCCCTCCTCGGTGGACCACATCAACGGAAGTCCTGGCCCAGCTGGAGGCTCTAATGACGGGAGGGAGGCCAGGTCGCGACCCTGGTGTGCCACCTCAGCGCCACACCCTTCCTGTTTGGGTCCAGACAGGGTCCTTACCAGGAGAGAAGGAGAGGAGCAAGGAAGCGGGGAGCCAGAAAGTATGGAAAGCCATTTGGATTTGATCTTAAGAGGAGTTGAGAGGATGCGAAAAGAATGTTTCTTTATTTAGTTTTCTTTAGTATCGTTTTCATCTTCTCATAAGAAAAGACACGGCTTCCTAAAAAAGGTCAGGTATAATTGACCAGTTGCAAACATGTCTTTGGGGTTATTTGGCTCTTCTGTGTCAAAATTCTTCCTCTGATTAACAAAAACCATTACATTACAGATCAAATATTACAACTGCCGTGGATTGGCTTTACAAAACGTGTGTATGTGGGGGCATTTGTTCAGTCTGTTTGCACAGAGTTGTGTGAGGATCATGGGAGTGAAAGCTGTGGTCCTCAGCCCTGCTCGCCCTGATGGAGAGGTTCGGGTAATTATACGTCTGTGACTCTGTCTGTCTGTCAGTCAGGCGTCTCTGGATCTGCTGTTCTTCTCTCCTGTGAGAGAAGAACAGCAGGGGACATGTGGGGGTGGTAAAGTGTGTGTGTGTGTGTGTGTGTGTGTGTGTGTGTGTGTGTGTGTGTGTGTGTGTGTGTGTGCCTTGTGTTTGGATGGTGTGCAAGCTGGATGGTCGTGTGTGTGTGTGTGTGTGTGTGTGTGTGTGTGTGTGTGTGTGTGTGTGAGAGAGAAGGAGAGACAGGGGTCCCCACAGATTATAGATGTTTATGAGTGTCTTCTCTCAGCTTGGAAACCCTGTAATTGTCACCTTGTTCAAGTAGGGGAGAGGGGAGGGATGTACGGTGGATAACAACACTGAAAACCTGCAATCAAAGAAAAGGGAAAGGTGGAAAAATAAGCAACAAGATGAAGAACAAGAAGAAAAAAATATAGGCTTGACCTAAAAACATGTAGACATCGAAGACACCAAATGAAAAAAACCTGCTGCTGTAGATTAAGCTATATGTGCTATAGCACATACATTATGGGTCAGTTCATGTATGATGTGCATTCAACCAAGCCTGGTTCTGAATGTCTTCTTCTGAGTGTGTGTGTGTTCGGTGTGTGTGAGTCTGTGTGTGACAGAAACAACTAGAGGGAGAGACAATCAATGCTTGTCCACTGATTACAGTCATTACATTATTAGTGCCTGAGTGACCAATAACACTTTCAGTGTTTCCATTTTGTCTCTGAAACACTCTAACATGTTCAGGCTGAGCTCCTGTACACTTCATTAAACCATGAAAGAAACTCAATGCTACATCTGAGCAGGATGTAAATGAGGGAGGTCAGCCTGAAAATGTAAATGTTTTTGTTTATTGTGTATGATTGAAAACATCAAGGCCTGGCTGTGCTTGTTCAAATCTCAGTAATTTAATCATCTCAGTAAATTTCATTTTGTTGCTCAATTTTGTGTACACTGATATCTCATGCACATTTAATTATTACATTATATTTTATTATTATGCGAATCATTTATGAAAAAAAATGGCATCAATGACGACATCAATTTTTTTCCCATTGTATCATTACTGTGGAGAAAGGCACATTACTTCTAATCAGTTCATGTGTACATTTCCTGTCTGTAAGTTTACATGAACTTTGTTTTTTTAATAACTCACTCATGAATTCTACTTATTTTTGTATCTCTATGTCTTTATCTACCTGGCCTGTATCTTAGAAAAGGATATCTTGATGATCTTAATGTTATTTTATGTTATTTACACTTCAACATATTTACAATATCTCTTAACTTAACCAAACTGATTAAGAAAGAATATCCAATATCTCAACATTAAGCACTGTTTGTCTTTTGTGTTGCCTTACAGTACTAAAACAGTAAAACAAAGACAAACACCTATTTGTGTGTATCAACTGTGCTCCTCCGTATCTCATTAGCTTCTATTAATCTATTTACCCTTCACAGTGCCCTGACACCACCCCGGGAACGCCGGCCTATGCCAAAACCAAAGTGACACTATCTCCGCAGGCGAGGTTGGGAGGCCATGAGGTCATACCAGTGATGGCACTAGCTGTCGACCGGTGAGATGTAGGGCCCGTAAGCGGAGGGATGCTAGGTGCCTGCAAGGGGAGAGTGAAGGGAGTGTGCCTGGGGAAGTGAGACATTCATTAGGAGAGCCAAGCTGACGCTGTCACCTTCACCCTCGCCTGCTTCTAAGGAGGCTGCTCAGACACACGGCAGCCTCAGCTGCTACCAGACCAACATGCACAGTTTGTGTGTGCCTATATGTGTGTGCAATCGTTGGATGTTGTTTCATGCTGTCACACAAGTGCTTCTTCATCCACAAAGGCAGATGATGGAGTGAGGAGAAGAAGAAACAGATGCAGAGAGAGACGTTAAGAGGGATTATTAAAAAAAATGGTTATGGAACATCTGCTGAGGACTTATTCTAAGTTCAGGCAGGGATAAAGGAGACGAGCTCATTCCCTCAGTCGTTCCAACACGCCGGTGAAAGCATAGCTGATTTTATTGGGCCTCTAATGCGATGAGAGAGGCCAGGAGTCAATTACTGTGTACTTATTCTCCCCCTCACTGAACATGGACTTGTTAACGCTTCCTAATAATGAGCTACAGTGAACAAGAAGGGTTACACTGGATTCTTTTGACTCAATAAAAGGAAAACATTTTCCATTCTCTTTGTGCTCAATCTCTGAGGCAGATAAAAATGAAAAAAGAGGTGAGTGTCAATGTTTACCTTAGAAATGTAATGATGTCCTACAATTATAGGACTTCATTACAGACATCATGAATGTGTTTTCAACAC
The DNA here is from genome assembly GCF_963930695.1 of Labrus bergylta. Lineage (NCBI taxonomy): Eukaryota > Metazoa > Chordata > Actinopteri > Labriformes > Labridae > Labrus > Labrus bergylta. The sequence continues at coordinate 13,601,945 of NC_089196.1, forward strand.
AATGGTATTAGTGGCAAAGCTGTACCATCAATATTAACTTTCGATTTTAGTTTAAACTTTAGCTTTCTTTTTACACTTTTCACTCCGTCATTGAGAGACATCTTACTCTCAGTCATAGGCCCAAAATGCACACATACACGAAGAGAGAGTTGCCATGCCTTGCTCAAGGGCACCCCGGCAGTACTCGGTAAGGTAAATGGTACCTCTTCAGTGTCTTAACCAATTTCTGTACTTTGGTCCATACTGGGACTTTAACCAACAACCCTCCTGTTCTTACAAACCAGTCCCTACAGGCTGAGCTACAGTATCCCATATAAAATGATGCTGTATTTATCAAAGCAGTACACTGTCATGTACAATACCAAAGGTTTCAATACATATTATGTTTACTTTTCGGATGTGGTGTGTCGGGCTAAGGGTAGAGCGCAAAACATAGTATACTATGATTTCATATCTGGTCCATTACATGATGTTGTTATTTGAGGGCTTCCCATAATGCATTGCTTCTGCAACAGATTTGATACAACCCGAGTCGTCTTGAATTGTTATTTTGTAATGAGATGAACAGTAAAAATAGCTAGCTGATGCTACAAGCAGCCCTTATGAACTCCCTACCTGCATCATTATACACTACCTGAGTAAACTAACTTTTTTTTTGCTAAGAATAAAGTAGCCTATTGGTTTTATCTTATTTTAGTACTCGCCATTGTTAGCTAATTTACATGTGTGGTTTTTTGTTCGTGTTGGCTTGTTTCTTTTCCATTGAATTTATTTTGTTGTTAAGAGCAGCAGTGAAGAAAGGGGGTTGGGTTGATTAGAGCATGCATCAACTAAAGGAAAGGACAACATCTGTTTTTAAATAATCAACACTTATGGAACAGTTTATCTACTATGTGGAATTGCTTAAGGACAGACTCTAAAAATAAATAGTACATTTTATAATTACTAATGTAAAACTCTTGAATAAAACACATGAATTCTGTGAATCAAAAACTCAATCAAAGATAATTGAATCTCCTTCAGTGGGCTGTGGGATCTGTTATTTTTCTGTATATCTCTATTCTGGTGGAACTGTCTTCAAGGATGGCTGTCTGCTTTAATCCATCTTCATTTTGCTTTTGCTGATTGAATGAACTTCAAAACACAAGGAAGGACAGCTGATTCAATCAAAGTTTACTAATTGAGCTCAGGTCAGTTACATAAGTCGTGGGATACATTAAACATAGATTTCTATACAGTAGCTTCCAAGGTTTATTTATTTATTTACTTTTAGGCATGGCTGGTTTCAATTTGTCAAATAAACAGGGGCCACACTACTGCAAATATGTAAATAAAACAAAACATGTGCATACATTCAGTCTTTAAGGCTTTTTGTGTTGTTTTTTATGCTTCTTCTATCTTTTACATTATTGAGAAACCAAGATCTAAACAATTATTCTTCTTACATCTGCCTTTGTTCTCAAATTATAAGTAATAACTGTGATGCTATCTGCCGTAAATTACCTCTAGTTTCAAGGTGTTAAACCGTGTTCATGGGTCAATCTTCATTTCAAGTTGTTGTTTAACCTAAAAAATATATTTTGATCTTGAGAGACTGTGGACTTTAGAACATTTTCCTAAACTCACTGATTAGTTGTTATTGAAAAAAAAAATGAATTGTTCTAAAAAAACACTTGAAGTAGGTAGTTCTCCAATAATTCTCTCCACCACCCTACCCTTTGTGGTCTCAAGAGAGACTGAAATACTTTTTAAATTAAAGAAATCGAATGTTGAAATTGTCTTAAGTTGTGGAAAATTAAATATGTGACAAATGAAACTGGCAAATTCTCCTTAAAACTGTATTTTCCAGTTTGAAAAACTCCAGAGGATACTGCCTTCCCCTTTTTTGTTGAGAAACACACTGTTCAACATGATTAATCATTTTCTGTCAATCTCTGCTTGTCACATATTTACTTATTTATTTTTCAACTTTCTTTTTAAGAAAGATAGTTTTTTTTTTTTTAAATCTCCTTGAAAATCTTAATTACTGTATCTTGGCTAGAATACACAATGGAAATAAGTTAATGAATTCCTCTGTATTATATTGTAATATACACCAAATGAGCTTGATCTTTGGCAATTCAGGTTATGAGAACCCCTGGCTTTGTTCATTTGTTTTAATTAGACAGAAGAGGAGAGGTGTAAAGAAAATAACACTTGCACATTGTTAGTGTAATTAAAGATTGATTCCAGAATATTTTGTGATAATGTCTCTAGTGTTCAGGGAAGAGATCCATATTTCACATGAAGGCATTGTAGTTATTTTGAGATACTTACCATAAGATATGTCACAATCTCACCTACCTTTATTCATTTAGCATTAACAGTGCTTAAAGAACCACATATATGTGGCACTCCTATTGTTTACTATTGTTTAAAATGTGTTTCTTATGTGAGGGGAAAAAAAGGTTGACTTTAATTGTTAATTAGTTTTTGTAGAAGTGTAAATTCAATGTGCTGAAATGAAGGAACAAGGTCCAAATGTTGCTTTTTGTCCCATTGTGTTTCGAACAAGCTATGTTGATAAAGAACTGGCTACCGTTTTTTATTTTCTACATTCCTCTATGCCACCAATGACCCTTTAACATAGAGCCATAACAACTGCTTGGAAATGACATCTGCCTATACAGTAAGTCTGACATATATGTGAAAAAACAGCAAGTCCTCTTATCCTCATGATGAAAAAGGTCTTTTGTGCTACCCTGTTAAGTATAATGTTTTGTTTGGGTTATTCTAAGCTATGTTGGGAAAGTTGTCTTTACTTTTCATCAAACCCCAACTCAAGAATGGGAAACATTGTCATTAAAGAAATGTGTATGAGAAGCTTTGAAAGTGGTAACAAAGCCGGTACAGTGACCAAATGCTCCAATAGTTCTTACATGAGATAATACAAGATTTTACTTAGCACAAAGACTGAAGCACTTACTTCTTAGATTACCTGTAAGTACAATAAACTGCATATGCCCAGTGCAAACTGTGATATTTTCATGAAAAATTCAAAAAAAGTTGAGCAACTGCGTTATAGACACCAAACAAACAGCTCTTATCATTGATGAGTGATTCAAACTGGCAACATCCCTAACTATTTGTAACATAAGTCTCAATGTAATTTAACACCCAACCTCCTTGAAGGTAATGGTAAACGGACTTGAGATTGTATACCCCTTTTCTAATATTTCTGTTTTGTTTTCTGTGCAATTCAGGGTTAAGTGTCTTGCCCAAGGACGCAACGAACTGTTGCTGCAGGAGCTGGGGATCGAACCCCCCCAACCGACAGACTCTACCAACTTAGCCACAGCCGCCGAAGAGAGCTAAATGTTGAAGAGATCATTTCTATGTCAGACTGTAAACTTGTTTTATTCTGGGGCTAATATGGGGACTAACAGGGATTTCCTTTAGAGCCAGCCTTGAGTTGGGAGTTGAGGGACTGCAAACTTTGGCACATTGCCATTGGCTTCATTTTCAGCTTTTTTTTCAGTACCCCAAAATGATGAAGGAACAGTGCTGTTGCCTGTTTGCTGGTTATGAGGTCACATCAGAATTATTAAGCAAAGCAAAGATCATCCCTAATTTTTAACCTAATACATTTTAAGAAAGAAAAGTCCCCCAGATTAGATTTGTTTAAAAAATAGTAGGGACACAAGATGGCCAGACTCATTGTCTTACAGAAGAGATAGTTTTGTACTGCTCACATTTCAGCAAAATCCTGAAATATAAATATTAAAAGCTATAAAGCACAAGTTAATTTGCGATTTTTGTTTTGTTAGATTAAGCTTTAGGCATCTGGCCAACAAACTTAGATACCATAGAAATGTAATTTCAGAACTAAAAAATCCAATTAGATGCACTATGTATCTTGATCATTTTACCTCGCCAACATGAATAACTCCTGAGGCATATTCAGTGAGCATTTTTTTCATTCCACCTGAATGCTTAATTACCTAAATGAACTCATTATGTACTTCACTGGACTAATTTAACTCTTTGTCCAAGGTCAAGTCTGACAGAGATTTAAAGTGACCAGTCTGTAGGCCTGGGAGACAAGGAACAGGGTTCAATGCCAAGAGGAACATGGAGAAAATGAGTCGAAAAAGAGATGATGGTGTAAAAATGTAAAATCAACCTAAGTTGGGTAGGTCAGACCTGGAAGCTGAAGCTCTGCAATATTTTAAGTTAACCACAATATAAAGATTTTATTTGCTAACAATAGAACATTGACTGAAAGCTCATCTTCTGTAGAATGAATTTATCACTCACTGGGAAAAGTGATCTTAACCTGACATTGAAAGGTAGTGCAAAGAAAATTGGGTGGTTGGTCTTTTCTCAAGTCTGTAATCAAACATTATTGAAGCAACAACAGCAATAGCAGCAGCAAAGCTACCTGAGCTCGGGTAGTGTCAGTGTTAGTGTCTTTAAGTCAGCCCAGTTTCTCTTTTGAAAACCAGTTATGGGGCGCTGGTGGCGCAGTGGTTCATGCGCGCGCACCATGTATGGAGGCTATAGTCCTCCAGGCGTGCGGCCCAGGTTCAAATCCAGCCTCTGGCTCCTTTCCCACATGTCATTCCCTACTCTCTTTCTCTCCCTGATTTCCAACTCTATCCACTGTCCTATCTCTCCATTAAAGGCACAAAAAGCCCAAAAATACATTGAAAAAAGAAAAACAGTTACATTTTGATGAAGAACAGGTACAAGGTTGCTTTGTGTGTTTATGGTATAAAACTCACAAAAAACAAGTCCAGAAAGATTTGGTCAAAATGAATGCTGTATGAATATCTCTTGCTCTAAAAATCACCAAATGCTTGATGTGATGAGTATAAAAGTTGTTTTGACTAATGTGATGAAGCACTAATAAGATGTCAGCTGACAAGCCGACAGACTAAACATGTCAGTTTCTCTCTTTTATCGTAATGGATCACACTATACAGCTATAACAAAAAAACTACACTGTTGTTGTTTTTCCCGTTTTATTGGCCTTCACTTTGCATAGTAGACGGAAAGAAATGGTTTTGTTTGCGACTATATCTCAAGAGAGTTGTAAATCATGAATGAGAGTTATCTTACACTTTTTCATGTCACTCTGGCAAAAAAAACATGATGGATAGGCCTATGGTGTAGAAGCAGGGACAAAGAATGGGTAGGGTCAAAGGTCCATAGACATAATTATAACTGAAAAACACAAGCTATTATACATTTTAAGATATTACATCTGTACTTATATATTTGTTCTTGTGTTTTGTGTAATATAACATGTAAGCCTTTTCTTGTTTCCCTCTGCTCTCTCTTCATCTCTTCTCTTGCTCCGCTCGACTCCTGTTCCCGGGGACCATGGGGAAGGACAAGTCCTGGCTGTCCTGGCTCTTGACAGAGGAGATAAATCACTCAGCACACCGGAGGATAGCCTTCCAGTCGGCAAGCTGGGAACTTCATTATCCCGCCCCTGCCGCACATTACCATGCAGATCGTCACTGATTGGACCGGCGCTGTGGCGTGCGCAGCCTACTTCTGTCACTGCCAGAGGAGTCTCAGATCTGTCTCTGAGAGGAGGAGAGAAGAGAAAAACAAAGGTGGAAGTGAGAGGCAATATGGTAAAATAGGAAGATTTTCTTGAGGAAGTGGAGACATTTCACCATGATCACCTAAAATAATTGATATTTGGTGAAACTATTGCAGTAAAACTCTGTTTCTGCTTACGTTTGCAAAACCCTGTTTAATTCAAGGAACCATATTCTGTGTAAATTCCACTAAAATGTAGGAGAGGCCCAGGAAAACCACAATTTCTACTTTTTCTGCTCACACTATTCTGTATCAACACACTTTCACTTGTTCCAACACCTTGTATGTTTTAAACAGAGTCATTTTCTCCACCACAAACCACCCATCTAGAGAACTCATGAGGACGTTAGGTTTATTTATAGACTCCATACCTACACATGATATACACTATAACACAAAAACGATCTCATTTCAACAGTTTCCTTTGCAATTCTGTTATATATGGTAAATAAATAAATCTAACTTGACTGTGTTAATAATCTTTAACATGGTTCTTTGATAAATAACTTCACCAAACAGGATGAGGATATAGAAAGTTAAAGTTAATAAAAATGTATAAATATATAGAACAGGAGATAGATTGTACAGTGTGTGCGCATGTGTGTGTGTGTGTGTGTGTGTGTGTGTGTGTGTGTGTGTGGAGTCTCTTCCATATCCCCTAAGTGGACAACCACACACACACACACACACACACACACACACACACACACCGAATCAGTAATAAATTGTGTGTGTGTGTGTGTGTGTGTGTGTGTGTGTGTGTGTGTGTGTGTGCATGTGTGCGTGTGTGTTTGTGTGCATGCGTGTGTGTGTCATTCTTGGTATTAGAGATGTAATGCACAGACGTCTAACCTTAAATGCAGTACCATAACTTGTGAAAAAATACATTATACATTATGATATGCCTCAAAGCAACAAAATAAATATATATATTTTACAACCCATTAAGATATACAGTACATGTAACTCCTGTAAACAATGTTCTAGTCTAAAATAATGACTTTTGTTCAGCTTTAAAAGAAAACATGTTTTTATGAACTCATGCCATATTAAATTGCCTTTCTACAATTACATACTGGTATACATTTGTCCTCTTGAAAAACATGCATGATATAACCTATGTGTTTTGTACACAGAGTTCATTGGAGCCAGTCTGACTTTATGATGGGTTTACATCTCTCTCTCACTCTGGTTCTTTCCCATCCTCAGGGCATCACGCTGGATCAATACATTGACCGGCTGTAACCTGATCGTATGGATCACTTCTTTCGTTTATTGGCTCTCTGTCCATGAAAAACACCAGAGAGAAGAAATAAATAAGGAAAATAGAAGGTAAACACATTTTCCAGAAAAAAATCAACATGTAGATTTATTTTGAAGTTTTTCTCTTACTGGTTATTATGTTCATTCAATGAGGGTCCGACTATTGTGCTGAAAAAGAAAACAAAAACAAGAATAGCAGTCCTGCTGTGTGAATGATTTAAATTACAGATAAAGGAAGCGCTCTGACAGAATTAATAAACGGTGATAACCACTAAAGTTCAAAGTTATAATATGTGTTAAAGCATGTGGTTATCAGCAAGACACCTCCATGAAAGAGGACTGGACTGTCAGGCTGCTGTCGTCAAGGACAACACTGTGCCATAGTGTTATCACTGAGCAAGCGAGGGAAAGGGGGGGGAGGGTAGAGAGGGGCAAGGGTTCCAGGTGTTCTTAACAGGAATGAAAGTGACATCTGAAATTAACAAACATTTCATTCCACACTTCCGAACCATGGAGTGAGTGCAAATGAAACTGAGAAGGGAGCGTGACTCCTCCACCTCTCATCCTTCAGTTCTCAGCGTTGTCAGTATATGTCAGTGAACTTCTGGCTGCACTGCCACCTCTCTCTCTCTCCCTCTCTCTCTCTTTGTCTCTGTGACTCATACGACCATACTTTACAATGATTAACTTCACCTTTCTCTCAAGTATGCTTTCTTTTCTTTCTCTACCTTAACTTTTGTATACCCTCGCCACTTTCTCTCTGTCTAACTCTCTCCTCCCCAACCCCCTGCCCATGCCTTGTGTATCGGAGGATCCCCAGGGTGTGTGTGGGCTAATTAGGGTGAGGCAGATTGGAGGGAAACACAGGTGTTAGCCAGGCCGTACTCGCTGTACAGAGTAATGACTGTACCAAAGCCCCCACCCCCTCCCCCCATCCCACAATCCCTCCCTCTGGAGTAATTTGTCGTTCCTCTGTATAACCATGTATCTCTCTGCTCCACTTCTGTTTGCTTTTCATTAATTCTTTTTATGTGCTTATCTGTTAGCATTATTTATGGCCCACACAAATATTAGCGCCATTAGCCGGAGATAAAACAATGACTTTGCCACTGTGGTCCTCGTCTGAGCCGCGAGGGCTTGAGCTGCCCATTTTCTTTTATCAGGTCAAGGTGGTATGTTAGTGTGTTTCTGCGTGCATGTCTCTGTGTGTGGTTTGTTTTCACAAGTTTTTTCAAATCAACTGTCAGACATTGTTAATTGCTTCTGACTGACAATCATATATCATACTCTAAATCTCCCTGGAGAGGTATTGGAATACTTTTATTAATTTGATTGGACATGACTTTGCAAATCTCAGGGAAAAAAAAATTGAGCGCGGAGAAACGTTCTTCTGCTTCTTACTTCTGATTATTAAATTATGACTGGGGAGCTGAGTAAAGAATTCATGAGCACAAATCGACAGAGAGCTGGAGCAACAGACAGTAAAAAGAGAAAGCACAGAGGCTGAGTGATGGCAGGAGTGTGCAAAAAAGAAATTGTTGAGACAACTGCAGGATCGACAGAGAGAAGATAAAGGGGAAAAAAGAGGGAGCACGCTAGCTGCTGTTAAGTGCATAAGTGGCGATATGCACCCATTGATGTGGAACCGGACCCGGTGAGAGAATATTGTCCCAGGTCAAGCCGAGTAAGAATCACTTGGGTGACTGTTGCTCAGCAGAGCAGAACACAGCTGAGCGAGGCAAAGGGTGCAAACCTGAGTCAGCCGCATTTTACTACTTACTTTATGTACTCTGTGCGACCATTATGATGGCAAAGATATCCAACAAAACAAACATTACATCAAGATACCTAGCTCCTTAATCAACAACTTTAACTAGAGTTATATTGAAGGGTTGATATCACATTTTCATTCATAACATATATCAGATGCATAAAAACATATACTATATACCAAGCATTGTGAAACATCTGTATGTTACGACAACTAAATATTCTCCATGACTTAAGTAACAGCAGACATCCAATATTTAATGCCAAGAAACCAATTACTTTTGCATATTTACATAAATCAAGTCTTTATTTAGATCAGTAAAACATCACTGTTCAGGTCAAAATGACGACTGCTTTTGGTTGTAAATATGGAAAATCAAAAGTTGTTCTAGCTGGAAAATATTGTGAGACCACACTGCTTGTTGGACTAAAATATTGGCCCTTTTTACATTGTTATTTCTCTGTAGCGTGGTCAGAAGCTCCACCATCACTACGCCGCTGTCATTCTACATTAAACTCCTCAACAGAGAAATATGGTGACCCAGTGTGTGATTTTACATTGAGTTACAGCATTGTGGAGCACAAGCGGTAAAACAAAAAAAGAGTGCTCAGCGACGTGACCTCTTGGCCCCACCAATATGGTTATCTGAGACATTTACATTGACATTGAGGTGTATCAGTCCCCACTTGAACAGGCAATGTAAAATGGACTAATTAAAGCTTATGTCAATGTTACAGTAATTCAAGGAGTCATGGGTGTATGTCCTGTGGTAATCTCTAGTTACAGATTCTGCTAAGGAATACTGAATAACTAGACACATGGCACAATTGTAAGTGTCAGGCTCATGTCTGAATACAGTAATTGCCCAATAGTACTTCAGCAGTCATCTATTTTATGCAGACGGGCTTTGCGAAAAAAAAGCTCAAATTTTTAAAGTTAATATTAAGCCTTCATACATCAACAGAAAACAATAAAAATACTTTAAAATAAGTTTGCACTGCTCAACATAATTTAGAATGATTTAACGATGATTTGGTTATATGTTTTAACAATACCAAACCCTCTAAGACTGAGATACAGTATTACTATGAGGACTCATAATAATAAAGAGCTCAAGCTCGGCTTAGAATAATTTTACATCATTAAATCAATAAATGAATGTGCTAAAGTGAAAAACCTCCTCATTCTTCACCCTCCAGTCTTCTCACACCAGACATGTTTGCCTTATACTTTAACTGATAAGGTTTCAACCATCAGTTTTCGGAGTCTGACCGACTCAGCCTACCGGTACCAGCTAGTAGTGCCTAACTTACCTCATTCTCCCATCTGAATGAGGACAAAGTTTCCAAGCTTCTACTAGGCTCCCAAACCACCTCCTGTCCTCTGGACCCAAATACCATCAAACCTCCAGACTATTTCCTTTAAACTTGCTGCAGTTATGCACATCATCGACTGGGAGAAAAAAAACACAGTTTGACATCACAAGCCCAAAACTCAGTTTTCCCCATCTACCCATAAACGCCTTAAACTGAGTTTCTGAAAATCTTCACCCTGTAAGGAATTTTCCAAAAGGTGAATTTTGAGTGACCTAAAACGCTGTTTACGTGTGTACGAAAGACCAAAATGCAGAGGAGAGCCTCCGTTTTCAAAAATAACCGCATACGTGCGGACTAGGCCTAAGTTGTTCCGAAACCTAGATGTCATGATTGGTAACCAGCCAACATTTAAGGTTCACGTAGCCTTGATTGCCCGCTCATTTCAATTTGCACTGTGCAACACCAGGAGGATCAGACCATACCTGGCAGAGCATGCTTGCACAGCTCCTGGCACAGGCTCTTGTTACATCACAGATTGACTATTGCAACTTCTTACTGGCAGGTCTTCCTGCATGCACAATCAAACCTCTAAAGTTTAACCAAAAGAGCACATCACTCAATCCACTGTTCTTATTCTCTACTGGCTCCGAGTTGCTGCACAAATCAAATTTAAAACCCTGCTGCTCTCTTACTAAACAGCAAGGAAAACGGCTCCTCCTGAACACCTTAAAGACAAAACCTAAGACCCAGCACATTCATGAACACGTACACACTTAATAATATAGATGGGACTGATAATGATGGTATTGATAATGATGATATTGATGACAATGAAAATGATATTTATGATGGTGTTGATGCTGATTAGAAGTCTTGTGAGAAGCTGTTGATTTTGTGATTTTTAACAAAAAAATATTTAAAAAAACAACGCCTCTGTGCACTGCCTGTCAGCAACTGAGCCCCATATGACTTAAAGCTGGTCGTTAGCACTTACTGACATTGTTTTCTTCTCTGTAAATCCTTGCTTGTGTTTAACTCAGTCTCAGACTGACGTTGCTTTGGAAAACAGCATCTGATAAACAAATTGTAGAAAATCTGAAGCCCATCTTGGAACTATGCTCATTTGTTTTTTTTGGGGGGTTTTTTTAAGATTTATTTTTGGGCTTTTTATGCCTTTAATTGAGAGATAGAACAGTGGATAGAGTTGGAAATCAGGGAGAGAGAGTGGGGAATGACATACGGGAAAGAGGCCACAGGTGAGATGTGAACTCAGGCTGCCCGCTTGAGACTACAGCCTTCATACATGTGGCGCGCACACTAACCACTGCACCACCAGCGCCCCGAACTATGCTCATTTTTAAGCTTGAGGATTGGACTCGGGAAATGGGGACTCAACTTGGACTTGACTTGGGCTTGAGCACTGGTGACTCAAGACTTGATTCAGACTCAGGGTTTGGTTACTTGACTACAACAATGCAGCTAAGATAAAGACTGACGTTCAATTCACCGGGTGGCAAATGTTGATATTTGTTAAGTCCTTCTGGCGTCTTATTAAGTAGTGTTAGTACGTCTACGAAGATGGCTTTTAAGACAGGAGACAGGGAAGAGATGAAGACTGTGCAGAGAGAGCTGAGGAGGAAGATCAGGGAGGGACAATGAAGATGTAGCTTCATGTCGATCGAGTCTGGAAGGACCTGAAAACCATTTCTGGTCACAAAGACTCCAACGCTGAACTGGTTAGTGACCAGGACACTTGACCATTTTATTCGACAGATTTGAACAGCCATCCAACCCTCCGCCTTCCCATTCCGTCCTGCGGCAACCACCACCTTCTGCTGATGCTGTCTTCCACCTCCTGTAAAGACCTCTCTCTCAGCCAGAGACGACTGGGAGCCCTGTGATGATCAGGTTTTATGATTTCTCCAGTGCTTTCAACACCATACAGCCCATGCTTCTGTGGGACAAGCTGGAACACACATAAGTCGACCATCACCTTGCATCGTGGCTCCTGGATTACAAGAAAAAACAGCCACAGTTTGGGAGGACATGGAAATGTGTTTCTGACTTGGTTGTCTGCAGTACAGCTCCCTTATGAGACTGTTTTGGCTCTCTTCCTTTTCACCCTTTACACTGCAAACTTCTCTCCCAACAAACTATCACCTGCATTAAGTTACATTAGTATCTGTTACCAACTAATGTAACCTGCTGACTCTAGTGCAACTTAATTGGTGAGATAACATTTTCAACTGTATGTGCACTGTGTGCATAATAGCCTTATTTTTCTATATAACTTTGAATATTAAGACTACATTTGTAACAACTGTAGCTTTGTTTTGGCTCCTCAATTATTTAATTGTGCACTTAGCGCTCTTTTTGCCTATCCTTGCTGTTTGCTGCTGTAACACTGTACATTTCTCGGTTGTGGGATATATAAAGGTTTATCTTATCTTATCCTATCTTACAAGCGGCCAAAATCAGTTTGGGTGGCTAGGCTCATCCTTAGAGATCGGGTGGAGAGCTCAGACATTCAGGTTGGATAAGAGCTGCTACTCCTTCGCATAAAAGGGAGCCAGTTGGATGGATCATCAGTTTTTCAGTCCCACAATTGAATTAAAGGGGTTTGTTAACAGAACTGTACTGCGTATACTCATTGAAACACTGACAACAGCTGAGGAGTTTTGATCTCTGGTGAAGGTTATTCAATTTGGAGGTGAAGTTTAGAGACAAAGATGTACACATCTTCCTTGCATATAAGAGGTACAAATATGCCAACATTGAGTCAGATGATTACCATGGAGACAGTTTTTTTCCCACTAGCTTGAAAGGTGTTGTATTGTTTGAAAGTTAATTGTCGATGAATCAATTTACACGATAGATTCTGCTACTCATTGTCATTATTTCTAATCAAAAGCTTTTTCATACAGATTAATTGTGTAAGCACTCTCGTCTTCTTACCCAGAGCCAAGTCAGAACTCACAAAGGAACGGTATAAGATATTCTGGAGATAATGTAGCAGTGACAATCATTCTTTTAAGAATTTATTCAATCATTTTTATTTGTCACATACATTTTAATTCCATCATAACTTGCCGCTGTTGTCAAATTTGTTTTACTTGCCTACTTGAATTCTGCTGCAACTTCACTTTGGTCTGTAATTGGTTTAACTAGTTTTTTTTTTAATGAAGTGTTAAAAGCACCAGCAGGGCTTACACTACAATCTGTCACAGGGTGCTGTGGCATAAAATGGGTAATGGAGGAACAAAGAGGAGGGGTTGGATAGAAAATGAGGCAGTGTAGGTGAAAGAGTTTGTAAGAACAGTCATCACCTGACATTTACGGGGAAAAAAACGTTGCTGCAGACACAGGTGAGCAAAGACAGGGGAGGTTATATTACACAGATGATTGGATGGTGAGCTAACTGATCAGTAGTTCATTTGCACTCTTTCACCCTGGGGTCGGAAGTGTGACACGAGGCGTTTGTTCATTTTACCACTGCTGATGTCAGTTGTTTTTTTAATCAGCACTAGCGGTCTGTAAGTAGTGCAGGTGTGGCTCAGCGGAGTGGTAATGCTGATGATGTGTCAAATTGCCCTTATTGTGGGGGGAAGAAGAGCAGAAAAGTTTGCAGTAGAAACCCATTTTTATGTGGAGATCTGTAGTTTTTCACAATAATTTCTAAATGTTCAATTTCACCAGTAAATTGCTTTGGGAATACATTCAGCCTGGTCCTTTATATGAAAGTATTTTCTTTTGATAAACACCTTTCAATTTCTAAAATATTTCACTTCCCTAACATTGCTGGATTCACAAATGCATATCAGTCTGGAACCTCTAGGTTCAGTTCTGACTTCCGTGAGAAGTCATCAACAGGAGAGGACCAAAATGACTCTGGTGGCAGTTGCATATAATTGCAGCCAATCAAAGCAATGGTTTATGTGTCATAGTGGTAGGATATGGCTAAGAATCTAGTTCCAGCAACTAATTCATAAGGCTTTTTAAAAAAATATATAATTCAGTGATGTACAGGATGACATTTTTAATATTGAACACAAAAAGACACCAGGCACTTCTTTGTCTAGAGGGGGACAAAATAAACACCAACTGAAATTACCTTACAGGAGCTTTAGGTGAGGATTAAGGGTGAATTTATGGATGAGGGTTGCTTAAAGTTAAAAATGAAAATTCCAAACTCTAACCATAATTTGTCTTTGTGCAAAACCTAAACTATTTTTTGAATTCATCTTTCAGGCTTCATTGTAGCATAGCTGTTAAGTGGAAACCATGATGAAGATGAATGAAAAGTTTGTCCTCAGGGCCAGGAAGGAAACTTCAAGTCAAAAGGCTGAAACCAAAATCAAAATGCACAAGTGATGACTCATAAAGACATCAAAGTCAGGCTAGTCTTTGAGTTTGTCCAAGTTAGATTACAGTTATCAGACTCAGGATAGATCTTGAACTTCATTGTTGAGGGACATCTGCTCCTTTATTAACATATAAAGTTGGTTTTCTGCCTGTCTCCTCTAGTAAATGCACTTTAACAGCACTATATTTAATAGAAATCACAAGGATTATCAAAGCCATATGCGCTACCAATCCCTTTAGATCCAATAATTAACTAAATTCAGGGAAGCAGTGCCAAACAATTCCAGCTCGAGACAATAGGTGACAGTTTGGCGCCTGTATGTGCTCTCTCCCAGTGGCCTGACTCAAGGTGAGAAACAAAGGTGAAATTCCCAGATAACACATGTCAAGAAAAATCATCTGGCACAGTTTGAGCAATGTTGTTCTTGATAATTGAAATTTTCCAATTTGATCTGACAATGCACTGAAATGACAGAACCGCCACATTTTTATGTCTGTTTGCTCTTCTGAAGCTACCAGGCATTTACAATTGTACAAAAGTATTTTGTAGAGAGTGCACTTTGAATATATCAGACTTCCATATAAATAGACCGAAGCCTATCTCCAATTATGGTCTTTTTTAGAGACGGACACTTGTATCACTAATGACAGATAATGATAATAATATCTGCTCTGCTAGGCCATTACTGTGGTGGTCAGTGTGAAGTTGCTGCTCTGCACAAGCCCTTAGGCCACTCTACCACCCAGAGACCTTGCTTTATACTCCGGAGAGCCCCTGTTATCCCCTTATCAACAAGAACGGATGTACACTCCTGCTTTTAAGAGTTTGATGTCTCGGCAAAGGTAAAAGCTTTAGCAATGTAGGTGTCCCACTATCTTAACAGGAGGTCGACTTTTTGATAACGTGGATGACAGTTTAACCTTTAAGAGTAATTGTGGAAAAGTAAAACCTTCCCTGCAGGCCGACTTCACTGGTGAGCCTCTGAAATAGAGAATAATTCACTTTATGTCTTTCCATTTCATAATCCACAGTTCAATGTAAAGAGGCCTCATTTCAAAACCTTTTAAGGCCTCATTCATTTTTATGAGTGTTTTTCTTGTCAGGTCCAATTCTTGTCTCTTCAGCACAGACTCTGAAACTATCAAAAAGTCTTTATTTTCTTTTTTTGAATTAGAATCAAAGAACCTTTAGGTGAGGCCTAAAAGACATTTTAGAAAATATTCCTTTGGAGGGTTGAGCCTGATGTTTACTTGGCACGGACCTGTGCCTGGAGGCAGCGGCCGGCATTCCCTCTCTGACACTAGTGTAGTCTCGAGGAACCCCTGTGCCCACAATTAATTTCCGCCAGAGCCATAATATTTCTCTGGCGTCTGCATGAGACTGGCCGTGACATTTAGGCCCATGGTCTCTGAGCTTGAGCTTTAATAGACATTTATATAAGTGGTCTCAACTGCCTGAAGGAAAAAACATATTCATATCTTAACAACCTTTCAGCTTCAGAACTGTTTGACTGATTTCCCACATATTAAAACAGAATGTCTTTCAGTTTATTACTGGTATATTATTCAGTGCACAATACATATTTATGTTATCCGACAATGGGACACTGGCTCAGCTCAGTTGGCAGAGCAGGTGCCCCATGTACAAAGGCTACAGTCCTCATTGCACTGGTTGAAGGTTTGTCTCCTGATTCTGGCTCTGTTTGGTGCATATCATCCCCTTTTCTCGATCCCACCATTTTCTTTCTCTCTAAAGCTGTCCTATCAATGCTTGGGGTTAGGCTTAAAGCACATTTGAAAACCATCAAGGTAATTCTGAAAACTACTTATTTATATACTGTATAAGTCGTTCATCATAATGATGCCCATTGTTGTTATAAAATGAAGACTAAATAAATCTTACACCATAATATTTTCATTGGAAGGGACGCTACCTGACCAAAGTTGACATTGACCAGCTATGTAGTTCTTTATTTTAATAAAGTGTCTGACAGCACACACATACTCTTCTCTTTATTAATCAACACTGTGTGCTGATATGAGTGGTTCTTTTATCTTCAGTTACTCAATGACCTTTAAGTACAAGCGAATAATCTTAGCCCCTTCTCTTTTGAGGTTCTGTGTTCTTTGGACAGCAGAAAATGTGTCACAGGGTTTCAAACGGCCTCTGAGTGGACAGGTTGAAAATACACCAAGAAGTAACACTCTAAATGAGTGGCTTCCATTCATTCTACATGGCATGGCGCAACCAAGCTCCAAATGTAGTTGATACAGAAGCATGCATCCCAATAATACAATAAAACATGTATTCTACAGTTTACACGGTTGCTGACAATGCATCAGCTGTCCAGGAGCAGGAAATCCGTTTGAAGATCTGTGGTTTTGGTAGTCAACCACTTGTGAGGTGATAGGTAGGTATTTTGGCTCACAGGTCAAAGAGCCCTTTGATCATCCACTAACCATATAGTCAAAACAGTGGAGTATTTTGGGACACTACAGGAGGAATGGGACATTTTGTGGTCATGATTACACTATGCATACAAAAAGCACTAATAATTATAATTGGATTCTAGGTTAGAACATAAAACAGTAAATTATGAGGTAGGAAAATTCCATACGTGTGATGTTTTCCTTAGACCATACGGACAGATTCTTTGACAGTGCTGGAGAAGGTAAAGTACTGTGTTTGTTTAGGCCTACACACATCTTGTCTGTTGCTTCATACACATCCAACAGGCCACTGTGGGAGACAGTCTGGCTGCCCCGAACTCAACAAACATTGTCACAGCAAACAAATCTGTTCCCAATTTTAATGTGATCAAATAAATTACGGAAACATTTTCCACGGGCTATACTCTTTAACTGAGACATCCAGCGAGCTAGTGCCAGAGACTGAAACATGCAGCCAAGATATTCCTCCTTCAGGAAAAGCTCTGTGAAGTCATCCTTTCTATCTCTGTGACAGTGAGGGACTGAGAAGTTTCGCTGCCTCTTCAAGCTCCCCAAACAACATTTTGATACAGTTGGGGCAAAGGCAACATGATTATTTGTGCTGTTTCCTTCACAGTAAATGTGCTCTGCTACAGGGGATGGGAGTAAAACCATTAAAAGCTTCTAAAATCCATGACGTGCTTGGGATTCTTCACCCTTATCACTATGTTGCCCTTTTTTTTTTTTTTTTTTCTGGTGTTTGAGGCGTAATGCCCACCCTGGATGTCCTAATCGTGCCCTCCGCAGAGAGAGAGCCTGGCAGACATCACATCTAGAGAAACCTGTTGATAAGTTTTTGGCGTTGTGGCATAGGTGCGGCTGGGGGTGGAGTCTTTGGTTAAGGTTAGCCTTAAAGCATAGTTGGAGAAGACTGGGAATAAACATGAGCGTATTTGAGACTTTTTTCTGTGGTTTCGTGTTTAATTTTAGAAAGTAGTGGGCTGAGTTTTCTTAAAATTGTATGGTGCAATCAATGCCAATGGTAAT
This sequence comes from Labrus bergylta, assembly GCF_963930695.1. Lineage (NCBI taxonomy): Eukaryota > Metazoa > Chordata > Actinopteri > Labriformes > Labridae > Labrus > Labrus bergylta. Next base: position 13,619,726 of record NC_089196.1, read on the forward strand.
TTTGTCAACAGACGAACACACTCTTAAGTTTGGGCAGCCAGTTTGGCCGTGTATGGTCCACTTCCCTGTCCTCACTGTTTCCTCCCACCGTGCCCTTTAAGGAGCAAGGGTTCATGGGAATGACCAATGGGAAGCATTGCTCAGCTACTTCCCACAGCAAAGAGACAGCTGTAATCCTTTAACCCCTTCCCCCATATGAGTTTCAAACACAAACACAAACTTTCTTAAATATAATGGCATTTGTAGGTACACACATTTGCACACACACATGATGACACATTCCTTAGTACAGATTCCTCCCGGTCTTGCACCAGTAGTGCAGTGAGACGGTGACTGAATTTATGGTGTTTCTGCTGCAGTGTCCTAGATTGCTTCTGAACATTCATCACCGGACCCTCCATGGCAAGCTGTGGCCACTGGCCTTCACTCAAACCCTATCCCATAGCGCCAGTGGGGCACTGATAAAACAAACAACGCACCGCTGCCTACACAGTGACCCTCTGAGTCTGCATATTAGAAACTCACTCTCAACCCCTACCACTCCCCTTAATATTACTTTTTCATCATTCACTCTCACTCAAACTTCCTCCAGCCCCAGCAGACCTGAGTCCCGTTTCCTCTCATGTGCCCTTTCCTCAGTGTATCCACTAACATCCTCCTCCCTCCACTTTTCCTTATCTGTTTTTTATTCTTCTTTTTTTTGAGGATTTGGGTAGCTACAGTAGCTGACAGGGTTGAGGGGGCTGGAAAGGAAATAAAAGAGAGGGGGGGGGGGAGGGCTGGAAGGTGGATGTGGGTGGGAGGATAGGGAGCTGAAAAGATACAGTCCTCAGAGGAACAAACTGAAAGCCAGGAGTGTTCTTCTGAGAAAGAGGGTCCAAGATATATCTTCTTTATTCCAGCACCGTCATCACTCTGCTCTGGCTCCCCTTTTCTCCTATACACATTCACACAGTGCTTTATCTTACCTACTGTACAAGGTAGGGTAATGACTACAATATCATGTAGCATCACTGGAACAAAGCTTCAGCAATGAAATAATGATGTTTTTCTCATGCATTAGTCGGTTTTGCACTTAATGTTGCATTATTTTGATGACATTTTTTCTGCCAAGCACATTGCATTTGATTGATACCATTTTTGGAGTTAATGAGCACCAAGTCATGTAAGTAGGAGCCCACTGACGAGTGTCAAAATAGGCACTGGGCAAAATCCATGTGTTCATATGCAGTAGGGGCCAGATTTACTAAGATCCCAGTTAAAGAGTACTAAATTGCGTGTTCGTTCCAACAAATTGCATGTTTGCTTGGTGGGCGTTTTGCGGGTGATCTACGAAGAAAATTTGTGTGAATGACACCAGGTGCAAAACTTGCGGAGGAGGTAGTATTTAAGTTAGATTTTTGCGTGTTCTACTGGTTTACGTCATGGAGAGTTTGGACAGAAAGCAGGATGACTGCAAGCGCAAAACAGGTATCAGTGGCAACGGCAAATAAACGCACAATATTTTCGAGTTATAGCAGATAAATCTGAGTATTACAGAAAGAAAATGTGGCTTATAAGAAAACCCCGGCATTAAACAGGGCCTCTCTTTTCTTCCCTCCACCTTTTGAATGAATTGTCATGCATTGCGCTGGAGGTGCGAGCTGTCTCCTCTGTGGCAGGGGCGCACAGGTGCGACACTCGGGCCGTTGTTGCACACAAGACAGCTGGCCAGCGCTGTGTCTGATCGGACATCAATGCCCTGGCAAGAGGTATCGAAGACGGGGGTACAAGCAGTGGTGAGGTCCCCCAATTCAAGCGTCCTACAGCGTAGGAGAGGGAGAAGAGGAGTGCATTATGGAGAGGAGCGCACTGGAGGGGACGAGCTAGGGGAAAGGCCCGCAACCCGAGAAAGAGGAAATCCCCAGTTAAAAATATAATGTTGGTGAAAACAGGGAAATAGAAAGACATAAATGTCAATGCTGTAATTCTTTAGAATGCAGATGCTGTGAATTTTCAGTTTTGTTTGGCTATAAATAGGCAACAATATAGCCTATATTAGTTTAATAATGTTGTTTCATGCTTTCATTACAAACATATTACCATGTGTGTGGGAAATCGCGATCTTTATGCCTTCTTTTGTTGTGCCTGTGTCTCCTCCTAACTAAAATAACAGCAGCCTGTTGTGCGTAACACTGGCCTCCTGGATTAGCACGTTCCTTTTAAAGGTTTTAAATACAGATACCTTCATAATCACCGCAGTTTTTGCCAGGTTTGGTAAATCGCAATGCGTGTACTAACTTAACTTTGCATTTTCTCCTCCCAGTATTTTGCACGCTAGGACAGAAACGCCCCATATTGCATATTCATTAAGGCAAACATACTAAATGGACAATGCGTGTTGTTTTGCTCATTTGAAAGACGCAGTCCTCACTGCGCGCCGTTGCACACGTTTTAAGACAAGCAAACCTTTAGTAAATCACGCCCTGTGTGTATGTCTTTGAAAACTTTGAATGCTTGTTTTTCTTAAATGGCTTGGATGGGTTGATAGTTTTCTGAATATTTATCCTAAAAAAAAATGATGGTAAGTGTAGTATCATCAGTGTAGCAATGATACTTAACATTGTGGTGACTTGTAATTCAACCCATAGGAAGCAGGGCAGAGAATGCTGAAATGGCTGAACTTTTTGAGTTGGCCTGGAACTATAAACACAGATATGATGTTATATACGGTATTATGTTTCCTCGCCAGGGCACAGGGACAAACTGCAAAAGAACAGCTCGGCGGTGATCGTGCAGGAACTGAATGTCAGTTGGATGTTAGCGAACGAGAAGTGATAGTCGTGCGAGAACATGCCCGTTGGTTGATGCATTGTTTAACATTCATCCCGACATAAAGGACACATGGGAGTATATGGGTAGTGATGGTTATGTCGTTTGAAACATTCTTCTCTATTTTCATACATGAAGTAAGCATAAATGAGCCTTTTCAGATATCACAAGAATATCCAACACGTTTACTCTATGGTGCAAAATGTACTTCATCCATAACAAATTCAATCAATTTAATTTTTAGAGCAAGTGAAAAGGATACATTTCAGAGCTATCGTCAAAATAGCCAGTATTTGAAAACCTAAATGTCCGCATTGGCATGTTCAAAAGCACTAGCCTCCCATACTAATCACTGCATGCATTTTCATAAGCGTCAGATGACACAGGGCAAAACAATGAAATGATTTGAAACGGCAATCTCCTGTTGTCTGTTGTTGTGTCTCCTGTTGTGTCTTATTTGTGCAACATAAACATCCATGACAAATGACAATGTTAGAACAGAAATTTGCCACTGATGTAAATATGTATGAAATTCTTTCTGATTTATGGTTCACCACTCGCTTAAATTATTTTAACAGGGACAATGAAACTTCCACATTCTGTCATATTTTATGAATACAACAGTATATAACTGCTATTTCTTTCCATTTTAGTTTTCTTTTTTTCACAAAGATTAAGATGAGAAAACTATGTTCTGTTGTAGAACAACCACAGGGTAGGTAGCAGCATCCGTTGAGAATAAAAGAAAGAGAGCATGAGATAGGCAGAGAGTTGTTCTATAGCAAGCCTGTTATAGTGTCTGCCTGGCTGAGCGTGGAGGCGTTAATGTCTCACTAATCACATTAACACACAACGCTCACCCAGTCATGGGGATGGAACAACATGCATTCTCTCCATGGCTTAGGAATCATCCGCTTTTTGCTCAGACAGAAGCATTAAAGCGTCAGCAGTTAAAAAACAAAGATTCCTTGATGGGATCAGAGGGAGCTATCGAGAAGTGCTGGTCTCACTGTTCGCTGAAGAGATTTATCATCTGTTTAGCGCTGGAGGACATTGGAACTGATCAGACAATACAAGGATATATAATACGCAAAAGAGCAAGAGACTGCTTCTGCTGACAGTTTGTCAAGGCCTGACTTAAAGTAAGATAGGATCAATTTTGAGCACTGAGAGGCTCAATGTGAATAGGAGCTTAGCAGTGGATAGCTCTTCACAGCTATGCCAAAGGAAAAGGAGTTGATGTATTCAAGAACGATACATTTTTTTAAGACGAATATGCAGGCAGAAAGAGGGTGGAGAGGGAAAGTGTCAGTGTCTACATTTAGTATACTGTTATCTAAACATTTTTTTTTCCAACTTTGTTTATTGATTTTCACATTGACAATTTCCCTTCAGGGAACAATGTTACATTTATTACTTAATACTGTTATAAACTCTTTTGGAAATGAAGGGAAATGCTTGATCACAAAATAACTTGTCAAAACATTGTCTAATTCTTAATTTCCTTTTTTCCTGTGCTAGCCATAATTTGCAAAAGAGGAATTTGTCATTCTAGTCATAACAAATCTTCAATCACACTCTTGACATTGCTGACATGCTATAAATCTTTAAAATAGGCATTAGAGACAGAAACTCAATGGCATCAGTGTCCACCACAGGAAGCCTTACTGTCACTTCTGCCACGTCTGTACAATTCTGTGCCTTGTGTTTAACTGGTCTCACACTTTCTTTGCCGGCATCTGTGCCATCTCAGAAGCGGGGCCCTGTCTCTTCTGCCTGCCCACCTCCTAATGTTATTTGGCAGAACAAAAGCTTCAGCGCTCATGCCAACAATCCTGCCGAAGGAACTTCTTGGGCATATGAGTGGAGTTGTGGTGGAGGTAATATTACCGCTCTCAACAGTGGCTGCCTGTGTGTCAGGCTATGGACACAGAGAAGAGGATGTTTGTCATGTTTCTTTTGTTTGCAGTGCATTCTCTCTATATGCTCCCTCCTCTGGTGTCTGGCCTGTCTGTCCTGCTCCTTCTTGGCTTTTTTATTTCGCTTTCTGTCTATGGATCCTCACCTCCCCCTCATATTCTCATATTCTTTGTTTGACATCTCGTTTTGAGTTGTTGTTTCTCCTTCTCTCTCTCCCTTTCCTTCACCCTCTCTCTCTCTCTTCTTGTGTCTCTTTGATGCCCTCCTAGTTGGTTGAATGACTGAAGCCATAAGGCTGTTCCACCCACACACGTACGCCGAGCTGAGCCGTCCTGTGCTGCGCTGTTAATTCTCCAGCTCAGCCCATCTGAAAGAGAAGGCAGAGAGAGTGACTCAGATGCTAAGGTGGGTGGTATGGGCCCAGGTGGGTGGTTAAATAGGCTAACTGTAGCTTCTCCAACGCACTGACTTTCACACAGGAGATACTCTGATAAGTAGCTGAAACACGGCAAATTGGAGACGTGAACAGCTTTCAAATGTGATTTACAGTTCAAAGATGGTCGTTGTTATATCTCTAGGTTGTTCTGGAGACGAACCAAAGCTCTTGATTTGATTTGCGGGGATGACTGTTACTTACTATGATAGCTTGCTCAGCCTCAGAGTCTAAATGACATTAGCAGATCAGCATTATCATAATCATCCAAACCATGCAGCTCTCACAGTTATTTCCATATTTGCCGCATCACAAGGAAGTGTTTTGGAATGGCTGTGAATGAATTAAATATTTGATTTTATTAAAAGCTTCAAATCTGTGTGGACTATGTACAGCAGACAGACAAGCTTCAAAGCTGAGATTATTGAGAAGAGTAGAGACAGCGTCAGGTACGCTTTTGTGGTTGTGTTTCAGTAATGAAGAGATTCAGATACTGTTTTAAAGATAACAGGTAAACATGATCTCATGGAATTGAGGTACATCACATTTAAATCATAGATATAACTTTATGCTGTGGGGCCACATACACACATCAAATACTGATACAACAACAAGACTCTTTCCTCTCAGTCAAGAGATTTTGAATTTTGCCCTAAGTTATAGATTTAGATTTTCACTTCCACCATGGGTAATTCTCCCTGACAGGCTAAAGTGACTAAGTAACATTGCATGCACTGGGGGAAACTGCGGCTGGCTTATCTTTGAACGTGATTATCTTTATATAATTTGGCTGTGTGTAAAGCGGAGTGTGAGTCACTATCTAAGGGCTATGTAACGTCTCTTTTTCTAAACCGAACAACACACAAAGCCTTGCATGGACTTTTACCTTGGACTGACAGTGTTCTCTTAAGTGAAGTTTCGAGTTCAGAGATAATGCTTTGTGACCAACATTAAATTCAAACTGGAAGAACTAGGATGCACTTTACATTCGCTCCAGTTAATATTAGAGGAAATGGCAAGGGATGATAAATACCAAAGTTAGGCTTTCAGTTGACAAAATGAAGGGCAGCACAAGGTTCCTATGGCACAAATCTATGACTCAATGATTTATGACTTTTAAGACACAGTCTTCTAAAGTGTACTCTCTTTTTGAAATGAGCTTAGCAGTGCAATTATTTTTTCTAACCTCTAAGTTTATCTTTTTCTAAGTCATTTTTTGTTCACTGACAACAGAAACTGATACATCTTTAGATTTATAAATGAATTTATCAATGTTGGCATGTTCATATTATTCCATAATAAAATCATAGGCCACCATCTCTTATCTTACTGCGTTTGTTGTTTTGCATGTACACTGAAATTCAGTTTTGAACAGAGATACAGTACAGGCATTTTGAAAAGACTAAAATCTAATTCAACTGCCTTTTGTGCAATTGGCTAGGAAAATGTTTTTTTCCATGAGCACATGCCTTACCTACATAAAACCAAGCAGCCCTCTGTTACAGAACACCAAGCGTTCATGAAATTAAAAAAAAGTAATAACATCACAGCATTGCTATGAGCTTGTCTTGATACAAATATGGTCGTCTTTTTTTTTTTTTTCACAGTAGCACCTAGTTTGACGAAGACATCACCAATCCTGTCTATCTGACACCCGCGACCATCTGTTGGGAGCCCGTGGTGGAGCCTTGATGGCTGTGCATTTGAGTGGTAATTGAGCCTGAAATGTGCTTAATAACGATTGTCCTGCCTAATACGCCACATCAGGAGCTCAGAGCACCGTGACAACCCAGAGCAGCCCAGACAGGCAGATAGAAGAGATGGGCAGAAAGCACATTTCTTCTCCTCATTAGCCTCCAATAACTGGGAACAGCCCACATACATGCATCACTGGGTAAAGACACTAGAGGAATATTCCTCTGAAGACCTGCTCTGTTCTGGGAAGTGTATTTCATTCCCAAACAGGTCTCTGTTTTGTTTGGCGGAATGCTAAAAAATATATGCATGCACATATTGATTTTATTTCTCTGTCATATGTCTTGGTATCAGCCACAGTTAGTAATTAACAAGTATAATAAGAGACCTACTATATGAAGCCAATTTTTTTTCTTCACATATCTTTTGTCAAACTCACAGGCCAAGCTCTTAATGCAGCTAAGACAGTGGAGATAGGCCCTGTTTCTCTAATTGGTGACATAATGAACTTCCTTTTGAATTTATTTGTCATGTTCAAATTGATCCCGGCTGCTAAAGCTATGAAAAAAAACATCCTCTGGGAACAAGTTCCCCATGTTATTAATGGTTGTAAAACGTGTAATGTAGTGTAGTCCATGATAGGGGGCTCTGTTTACCATGACAGCTGCCCCAGGAGACCACATGGCAGTAAGAAGTACTTGTCATCAGTGGCTTACTGACACAAAAAAACAGGCATCTCCCCGGTCAGCAGGGGACAGTGTGAGGGATCAGAGGGCGTGATATCCTGTCCCATGCCCCTGCTGAGGCTCAAAAAAAAAAACAGACTCCCTGCACCTGTCAGGCAACGCAGGGAGGTGGTTTGACATTGTCACCCTTGTAACACAGGAGAACGCCCCTCTCCTGAGGTGTACAGTTATCATCACAGCTTCTGTTTCAGATCTATAATCAGTCGTTCAATCTGACAGAAGCCCTGTGTTTCTGCCTGCAAGTCTTGTTGTGTTGAAGCTGAAGAGATTGGGGCTTGGGAAGGGTAATTGCCTCGCAAAGTGAACTGAGTCATGAGGAAATGAGCATCCTCAGAGAAAAATCTGTCTTACAAAGTAACTCATACACACAACAACTCTACCCTGCTGGTGAAGCATTACTTATTCCCTCTATACTTCCACTGCAATTCATTTTCCAGTCTGTTCAGCTTACAGTGTGTGGGTGCCGCTAACTCCCTCAGCCGCGTGTGTAACCTGCTCAGCAGTAGCTAAATGTTACTCTGGGGATATAGCTTCATAAGAGCAATACCATGCATCACAGAGACCACATTTAAATACCAAATATTGCCCATTCGTTTCTACCTCTCATATCGCAGAGGAGCGCACAGCACTGTGTTTAGCACAGGCCAGGGGGATTTGAGCAGGCAAACAGATGGGACCTCAGAAAAGGTATGGATAAGGTACAAATACAGGAATGGGAATCCCCTTGGGAGCTTCCTCCTCATTCTGGCACCCACTTTCATGGTGTGTTTAGTGCCCTACTCTGTATGAATTATGAAAAGACTCACAGACTGATTGTGCAAAGCTCTGAATACAAAGTGTGTTTTGTTCTATGTGGTAACGTTGAGATGGAGTAGTTATTGTTTTTCTGTGCATCTGCTTATTAAAGTATGTTTTACAAAAGACAGCTGGCCTGTGATGTTGTTCTTTTAAAGACAGAACTGTATCTCATTGTTGCATAAAGTTACGTGTATCACTTTCAATACAAAATGTAACTTTATCCCGAAACCATTAAAGAAAGAAGTTGTATCTCCATGTCTCTGGAGAAATGCTAAACTAGGTGTACGGCAGCGCAGCAATCACAGCAATCAGCACTCTTGTTTCAGGATTTCTCTGGACCACACAGCCCTGACAAAACACATGTAGGAGCAGAGCCGACAAATCTGGATACAAGATGGGCACTCTGACCTTCCCCTGGCACGCCGCCCACAGCCTGCAAACCCACTCAACATGACGGGTATGTGCGCGTCTCTGCTGAAACTGTGGCAGGCATAATTGCGCCTCCTGTCCAAGTGCGAGGAAGATATTCTTAAGGACCTTTTCGCTGTGCATCTCAGTGAGACACGACAGAACAAGAGTGCTCATCCTCATCTATGGATCAGACCCCAAAGGTCCCTTGCTTTAGCCTGAAATGTAATGAGACATTGTTAACTCAATTTTCACCATTTTCAGAGGAAATGAAAAAGGCTTCTCTGCAGAACATCTCTACCCTTTAATTCTCTTGTCTGGAGTCTAATGTGGGGGAACGAATGTGACTCTTACACTTAAAATGTCAAATGTATGACATGGTTTGGTAATGTCTTCTCATAGTCCACAACTGCATTGATTTCTTAATGATTTTTACAAATACATACACTGTGCGTGTGCTAAAAGTCTTTTTATATTCTATTTCAAATAAGTTACAAAATCATAGCCTTGGGTTGGCTTACATACTGTAGGTCTTCAGGGAAAAGTGTTCCATTGTGTTCAGTATGAGTGTTTTTTATAGTTTTTTTTATAGATCAAATTGGTGAATATAACAAAGGTAGGGACAGACAAATGCTTCTCCTCTGTTATCTCTGTCTTCTATAAAAGGACTGCCTACCACAACCACTTGCGTACAGGTGTATACATTTCCTGACGGTCACTGCATGCTCACTCAGTGTTAATCTGTGTCACATTGCCCTCTGAAAAGATTCAGCACCCTTCCAAAAAAAAAAAGAATCCCTTCAACAAAGGACAGTTCATGGCTGCAGCACATGTTGTTAAAGCCGAGGTCATGGTGAACTGTGTCACTGTAAGCTCAGGAAACAAATGAGAAGGGTCTATTAAGCCAAATCCTGCTTAGATGGACAACTTCAGGGGACTCGGCAGCTGTCTGCTTTAAATTAATCAAATCAATGTGGATGGCTGACAGAAAGTGATAGAGAGAAAAGGTCTTATTTTTACACCTCTGCCCTCTTTTTTCCCCGCTTTAAACTGAACACACGTCTGTCACCTAACACAACATCTTTATTTGGCGCTAAAGAGAGTACTCACAGGTACACACAAGGGATATGAGTGACCGTTTGCCATGGACACCAACGCCCACTAGCTACAAGGTTGAACTTCTTGTCCATTTTAACCTGATTCTTAAAACACAAGAGAGCATTAGTGGACATTTTGAACAGGTTGGCGAAGACAGGAAGTTAAGTCATTATGAGAGAGAAATTCTGGCTGTTTTTTGTATACCTCGCATGGTGTCTACACTTAGCTTGAGGAGGCAGCTGCTGGTTAGAAGCTGCTTGTCTGTCAAGCTCTTTCACACATGATGTCAGGACTGTGATGCTGAGCTGCAGGCTTGGTGAACACAAAAGAAACACAAAATTGTCGTTTGGTTTATTGCTGCTTCTTTGTTTTAAGTCTAGAGACTTTTTTTACATCTGTATGTTGCTTCCGTATATTGCTTCTGCCCACGCAGACCAAGTGTGTATGTCCAATGGGACTACAGTAAGAGCAGACATGGGGGCCAATGGATTGAGTTTTCCTGCTCAGAGATGGACTCACTGGCACTGATGAGGGGAAGGATTTCAAAGTCACAGTCTCCTTGGTAACAACATGTTTGCTCTAAAGCTCATTCTCAACTATTTCAATCCATTTAATCAGTTATATTATTGACAAAGTAAAATCCACATCTCCTCATGTGGTTGTTGCACATTTATTAATAAATTGGTTGTTTCATGTTATTAGCAGGTTACATTTTTCTAACCATGGCGAGAGTTCTTAATCTAAACTATTATTATCTCTGCTTTTGGCTCTGAAAGATTCCCTTTTGATCTTTTATTACTTTCCTATTAGTCTTAAGACTTTCTAATATTAGTTTTTACTTATTTTCTTTAAATTGTTATTTATATATTCATGTGTTTTTTTATGCTGGATTGCTCAGCACTTTGGTCAACTTATGTGGTTTAAATTTTTTTAATAAATTGACATTTTTAGGAATCCAAAAAAACAGGTACAAAAGCCATTTAATATTAATAAGTCTAGCTTATTTGTTCATCTTTCTAATGCACAATAGTTTCTATGGCTTCTTATTTCAGTCAAACCCGCCTCATGCAACAAAACATGCCACAGTGATGCTTTTAAAAAGCCTAATATTCCTCGAAATACATTTATTTAAGGTTTGATGAAACTTTCTGATAAATTCAGAAAGTAGGTACCAAGATGAACAAACTGAACACCTTGGCAGGTGAACAGTAACCTAACTGGTAAAGTGTGTTTCCAAGCTGAGCTCGAACACATCATTACAATCATCTGGCAACCCCTTGTACTTACTCACTGCTAAACAACTAAATTGACAACAGCAGAAAGGCTGCACTTCACCGCTGACACTGTGAGGGGGATTCAGTCCTGTGGGGATATAAATACCTGCCAAATCATGCAATGCCAACCACTGAGAGATGGACGAGAGGCCAATCAGGTGAAAAATGGCCAGAGTTTTTTAGTCTGGGGCTGTCAGTACTGGTTGCCATCAGTAGTAATGTCCACCTTGAAAAACCCTAAGTGTGCTGTTTGATCAATGTTGCCTGATGGGAGCGGGAAAATCAAGCCCATAAAAGGGCCCTTGGATGCTAAAAGGGGAGCAGAACCCAAGGGAGTGGGCATTGAAATGTATGGTGAGAGGTTTATTGATGGCTGAGTTCCGAGAAGTACAAGTGTTTGACCCTATGGCACTTTTCTGTGAGTCGTAATTTGCATGAGCAGTATACCTGTGCATGTGCGGTTTTGTGCCTGCGTGTCTACAAGTGATGTCTTGTATAAATGTAATTAAAAAAGAGAATGTGTCCAGCTGCAGTGCGGAGCTGAGAGACAGTTGTGACCTTCCTGTATGCCTCTGAGATCGTGCCTCCATGGTTGAAAAGTTCATCTTTTCAAACGGAGTAGAGACTGTGGAAGTGTCTTGAAGCCGACAACAAGAGCAGAGAGAAAAAGTGATGGAAAAAAAAAATAAGTAAGTAGCAACAAAGTTTCTCCTCTCAGCCGAGCAGAAAAAGAAGAAGGCATGTTTCTGTGTCACTGTTTTTCCTTTTCATGGCAAGGGGAGGAGAGCCAAGGTCGAGCGTGTCAGTGTGAGTCAAGCCTGAAAGTGTGAAGACTCCAATTAGACATAGCCTCGGGTCTGACTCCAAAAGACAAGGATAACACACACACCCCTCCGTGGAAAATGTGCCAAACAACACATAGTGCAAACATGTACTCACAAACACACACATGTGCACACAGACATACACACCACATGTCTTCATGTCCCTGTTTTACATGAAATGCATGTTGATACCACAGCTGTTTGCACCCCATCCATCATCTCTAGCAGGCAACAGGCAGAATTATTAACAAGCAAAATCTGTCATGCCCTATTAATGCAATAAGGAACCTGCTAAGGAAAGTAAACAATTTATTACTATATGGCTGATGTATCTAATTATTGTGTGAGTGATAAAGGCCAAATATTTATGATTTCACAGTCAATTTGCACTTAATTGAACATGTTGATTTAAAAAAAAACATCACAACATTGATCATTTAATGAGCACTGTGAAGAGTCACAAAGTTTATAGTCTGAACCTTTTTGTGGGGGTATGGCATCATTATTCATTTTGAGGTTGTGAGGTTTATAAAAAAAAAGTGAAAAACATTTTTGTCACCTTTTTCCGTATTCCGGCAATTTTGACAAGATAATCCCAGCAGGAGTATGTGTTAATAGTTTTGTTTTGTGTCGTGTTTTCGTTTGAGGGTTCTTGGTTTAAATTTGTGTGGTAGTTTTTTATCCTTATTGTTTTTTTAAGATTAAAAAAATGCATCATCTTAATAAGGCTTTTTCTTATTAAGAACCAGTATGTGAGGGAGATGGCGCTGGCTTTTGTTAGGAGATGTTTGAAAGCACTTCGGATCCCATCTCTCTTTTCAACAATGGTATTGACTCACTAAGAAATGGAAATTCATAGGCTCCTGATGTTACTCAAACTTAACATAATACTTAATAATGCATCAACTACTACAACACTGGGGGATTTGGAGCAAACTGCAAAAAATAACATGGTGAGATGGATCATTTTCATTTACTTATAAAATAGGATCACTGTATCAGGGCTGCCAATGTTTTTAAAGCCCTGCATGGACAGGCATGCAGGGCTCTTAGGTCTTCTGATCAGGGTTTACTGGTAGTCCCAAACACTGAAGACTGAAGACCAAGGGAGCTTTTCAGGTTGTAGCGCCAACACTTTGGAATGCTCTGCCTTTGGATCTAAGATTTTTGGGCACTGTTGACTCTTTTAAAAAGCAACTCAAGACCTATTTGTTTAGACTTGATTTTGATTCATCTGTTTTGTATATTGTTGAGGCTTTTTCTGTCTGTTCAAAGCACTTTGTGACTCTCTCTCTTAAAAGGCGCTATACAAATAAAGTTATTATCATTACTATTTAACCATCATGATTGCAAATGTGCAATAGTTGAAAAATTGCAGGAAGTTCGTTGCCAAGCACATAACCTGTGTGATGTCATTGCAGCAGGAGGACACTGGGATGACAGCAAAAACAGTACACCATTAACACTATTGTAAAAAAAGATTGATTTATTAAATTCTGACTTTCATCTCGATTCGAGCTTATACGCTCATAGCCCCACTTAAAATGAACAAAATCATTTGAATTACCCCAAAAACAAACAACCAAATGTCTGACATCCAGTGTCAAAGCCATGCATCCAGTTTACCCACCATTCATCATATACACCTCTTTGCAACCTATATGTGGAATAAAACAAATAGGATAACATTTCATGGACTGAAAAAGGCTTTTAGATTCATGCTCTTACACAACAGCAGCCTTAGCCTTGGGGAAGGTTTTCTTGAGATCACTCTCACTTAAGAAAAGGATCATTAAAACCTCTGAATAGCTTTAATTATCCTTAATCAATCAGTATCTCTCTTCTGTGCACTGATGCCTTGCTGTCACATTGGGTAGATTGCATTTTCTCAATTTTGGACAGGAAAAAGAGGTACAGTGTTTGACAGTATACATGTAAAGTGTATAAATACAGACAGTAATAACACTTGCATGCACAAATGCAGAGCAGATGTCCTGAGTACAGTTTGGACTTAATGAGCCATGAATGATATGAGAGGCAACTGGAGCTGCCTGTCCCTATCCATTCACAGACAGGCTGTGGTGGAGGCACATCTGGTACCTGCCCCCTCCATCCTGCACCTGTGCTTTAGATGCTCAGAGAAAGTGGTAGAGCAAACTACAATTATTAGATCAACCTTGGCCTTTGTACCCACCTGATGTTCATCTGTTGGAGAGTTTAAAATGAATAGAGCAATACCCTATTTACTTCACAATAGGCATTGCAATTCTGATGAAAATCAGGATAAATACAGTTGCTGAAGGAATTTTTCCTATTCAAAAAGCAAGGCATGAGCATCAAATCACGTTTTTATAAGACAGTTGACAGGAAAGCTTAGTTGTCCAAATGTCAAACTCATTTGAACCTAATCTTAACCATGTATGTTATAATTCAAACTACACCATTTTTATGCTTTCTAGGAATTTTAAGCTTCAATCAAGAAATTCACCTTTTTAATCAAACATCTTAAACTGTTTTTGACTGAAAATGCTCTGCTCTTTGAGGGTGCGCCCAGAAAATCAGAGCAGGGACAAATATTCTGCCGATGGAGGAAATCCCCCAAAACAAAATTATCGCTGCCTGCCTAATAAGTATTGGCAGGAGGTGGAAAACACCCCTAAACAACAGACATTACAATTATTGAGGATCTATCAAACATAAACACAGGCCATGTAGCTTCAGACAAAAACAAATCGCAAAAGAAATGTATTTTTATATTTTAGAGTGAGCATTTTATTTTTACTCTCTGAACCCCTTACCACCAGGGGAAATATGCCAAAATAAGATTTCATCCAGTAGAGAAGAATACGACTTAGATCAAAGGGGATCTGAGAGTACAGTAAAGAAAAACATCTTGGCACCCCCTCCCCCCTTGTCACAGACCTGGAAATGTGTCTGAAAAGGAATGAAATGGATGAATGTATCTTTTAATTTCTCTCATTTATTGTTCCAACAAAGGACACAGGAGGTTTAATGGTTTTAGTGGATAATGATTAAAATATGGAGAGGGTGATTATAATGGGGCAGAGAGGGAAATGAGAAAGGGAAGTGAGAGATATGAAGGATGAGTGAAGGATGACAGTGATGCACTGGAGCAAAGCGCCATAAAATACAGCAATGAGAGGAAAATCTCAGGAAGGAAGCGGGGATACTGATAGTCTGGTCTGTTGTTTGCCCACTGGATCCCAGCTCGCTCTGTCAGGGGCACGGATGACCCAAAACCAGAAAGTCTCCCTGCTGTCGTCCACCTCCTGAGACCTCCATGGCACTGACCTAATTCACTTTGATTGATCTTTTTCCAAGCTCTCAAATGTGACCTCTCCGCCACTTCTCTCCACCACATAACCGCATATTTGGACTGGAAACTTTTATTTTGTACAATGCTTATATTTTAAAATGCAATGTTATGCCTATTATTCATTAACGTATATGCTATTTTTATAAATGTGGAAAACTATTTATCTTTTTATTAAATATCATTGAAGAGCTGTCTGTCCTGTTATTTTTTCACAAGGCATTTGTGTGACTGTGAGTGAGCAGTTATTAAAAAGCAATATCAAAAGAACTGAAAAATACAGTAAAAGGAACAGCTGTAAAATTTAAGATCCACCATTTAGGATAAGGAAGTCTTACTGGTTGTCATAGATAACTAGGCTGTTATATATTCTGTTGCTGAAAGAGAAATTATTAATGTACAACATTAGTATAAAAGATGTTTTTGAAGGTAAGATGATACAACTCAAAGATGTAGCGATGCAGCTGTGAGAATTTAGCTTTCATTTTGTACTTGTGCAATCTGTGATCGTCATGTCATCTCAGTAAAGTATTAGAAATCACATCGCTTTTCTACTACAAAAGTTTGTTCTTACATTTTGGATTATGGCAATTCTAAATCCATTATCCTTGCTGGACTCATCTGAATTTAAATTTGGAATAATCTCATTCAGATAAACATCATTTGCAAAATTGGAGAAGGGGAACTGAGATGAACAAAACTCAACTGTTGTTCTGTACCTTAAATAATATTGTTGTATAAGCAGTACACCTGCAGCATTCAAAGCTATTTTTACACCTAAAGCATCCACCATATTGAATCCCATTCATACATATTCTCACACCACTGACACAACAGTGGGAGGAATTTGGGGTTCAGTGACTTGCTCAAAGACATTTTGACATGTGGCTGCAGGAGCTTGGGGATCGAACCCTGACCTTCTAGTTGAGTGACAGTCTCTACCTCAACCGCCCATGTAATCAAATAACAAACTCATAAAGCACACTGGGTGTATATGTTTTTCTTAATACCCATGTGTGATATTTGATGATGATAAAGAAAAATATTTAAGGTATACAAAGTTTGGTTCAAGCCTAAATGTTTCAACAAATCATTAGAGAGGTCTCATGAGTTTAAACTAATAACATTTGCAGATGCACAAGTCATAAAGACGCAGCAGTACAATTTCAAATATTGCATACATAAGTTATATAGAATATGTAACATTGCACTCACTGCAATGCATTCTAACCATTGATATCATATCAATTATTGACAGAAGCAGTAGCCACAGCTGCATCATCAACTTTTTGCCTTCATCTGTTGAATTAACAACAGTGATAGATAATCACCCCACAGCATCAATTCTGTTACAAGACCTAAAATCCAGAAATAAGATATCTCCATCCATCCATTGGTCCATCTAGTAAGGGAAAAGGGAAATCACATGAGGCCTCAGAGCAGCTTCTGCACAGTCCCTCACTCTCCTCTCCTGTCCGGGCAGCATCTCTCTGAGTTAGACTGAGTGGCCTTGCTCCAGCGTGTTGAATAATGAATAAGAGGCTGATATCCTGTGACGGAGACTGGGAGAGAGCACTTCCTCTCTGGGCCAGAGTGGGGCTTGAATACCCGTGAATAATACATGGCCAAAAGTGGGTCTGGTGAAATGACTCAATACTGGGAGTCAAGTGCGAGATTATCTTTCTACGGTTATGAAAATATTGCCGGCTTTGTAACACAATAGGAGAGGTGAGAAGATGATCGTAAGAAGGAAACTCACAGTCACTTTTCTTCGTTCAAAACAATTTGTTCCTCAAATCTTTTTGAATACCTGATGTAATGCTGTTCAAAGAATGCCTGTCCAAATAAGTGTTGTATTTCATAAAGAAATGTTATATGTTACAAACCCCAAACTGAGAAAGGAGAAGGTCTGTTTATATCACCTATTTCAGAGATGAGAAAGAAAAGTGCCCCTGTCCAGCACTGAATAAGTAAAACTACAGTCCTTTATTTCTACGTCTTTCCTTTTTCCATGTTTCATCATGGGATTTTGGTTTCATGAATGTGGAAAACTAATAATCAAGGCACCTGTCTTTTCAAACAAAAATAAATCCTCCTGGACAGAATTATGATATATTTACTTCTCTTTACACAGTTGTCAATTTACACATTCAGAAATGGATTTTCAGCCTCCCACAAGACTAACCAGGGGCCCCCCGTCTCTCACTGGGCCAAGTCAGCCTCCAAGAAAGCTGGAAACCGCAGGCTCTCGCTCGGCCCCAGCTCTCCCAGCTAACCGCTAATCCATGTGTTTGATACATTAGACGCTCTGCTTGGCTTTGTTCTGGAGGGATGTTCTGTCCCCTCTCCTGCCAAGGCTCCCTTCTTCCCTCGACTATCTCCCCCGCTCGTGCTCTCTTCTGCTCCCGCTGCAGTCCAGAGGATTACGCCCAAGTCCATGGGATTTATCTAATTGTGTTTAATTAGGCCTGGGTCAGGACACAGGCACAAAGCTCAGGCTGCAGGATTCGAGGAAGCAGACAGTGGAGCAACCCCTCAAAAATCTGAGGCTGGCAGGGGGGCCTGAGCGAGGTGAGAGAGAGACGAAAGAGAGGGTAAATAAATAGATTGAGAGGGAGGAGAAAAGGAGAGAGTGATAGAGGGCAGAGGGAGGTGGAAGAGAAGAATCAGTGCAGCGACAACAGTGTCTGTATTGAATTCCCCCAAGGAGAAATCGATTGCCACGCGCCTCGCTCTTCCCCAGACCTCTGCTCCACCATGCTTCTTGGAGTGACACCGTGCTGCGGGGAGCCGTAACTCACTGCGCCCTTGGTCGGGGCTTAAGCGGATTGTGGGTCAGGAAGTCCTCCCTTTGGCATGATGCACTGTATCCCTTCTAAAATAAATTCTACACTGAAGAGCATTAACAGCAAGCGGCCTCTTGCTCTTGTCTGCTGAGAACTACCAAGGGCTTAGAGGAAGAGAAAGGCACAGAGGGGGCGCAAAAGAAAAGAACCAGTTTCTTTGATTTTCATCGACTGAAGACCAAGTCTGCTGAGAGTGTTTAACACTCACCATTTCTGGGTTACTTTGACACAAGTCACCTTTCATTTGGTCCTCTGCATCAGCCTCTTTTCCAAAAATCTGGAAAATAAAATAGCCATGGGAACTGAATCAAGTGCATAATGACGCTCCTCTCTCATCAAACACAAAGCATACACATCATTTTTTCTGTCCAATAATTCAGTGAACTGCTGTTGATATTGGAATTCAACACATGTACCAATTCAGCAATGCATCAAAGAGAAATGTTTATCCTGGAAAAGAAGCTGTCACGTTAAATCTGCAGTGATTTCTCCTTTTACACACAAAATGAATCTGGTCGCCTCATAATGAGCCCTTATTACAGCATTGTGTTTGTGTTGGGGTGAAACAAATTGTTATTCCTGTGGGGAGGGCTGAGGGGAAAAATCAGAATGTAATTTGTGTACCACGGCATTGTCATCAGGAGTTACTGTAAAGCAGGCGGTGTCTGAAATGTTAGCTGCTGACACGCATGTATACAAACACACACACAAAAAGGAGTTCTGGGGTCCATAAAGGCAGGAGCGGACTGGCCATCTGTGTGTTCTGGAGAATCACAGAACGGCCGGTACTCCTTTTTTTTCCTGCTAATCTACTGTTTTACACTCCAGTCCGGTAGGTGGCAACAATGCGTTTTTAAGTTGGATGCCAGCCGGCAGCCGCCCATGCCCACCAGCTACTTGAAAAGAAGAAGTAGTAGTAGCAGCGAAGACGATCTTTGTTAGTAGTAGTGAAGCACAAAAATATGGATAACGTCGGTAAAAAACGCAAAGAAAAGGGTGGGGCTGAGAAGGCGAGGGAAAAAAAATGCGACATTTAGAAAGTGAAGCCGCTAAATTTCACAAGCTCACTGAAATGTTCAGCAGCACAGCTGGCAGCAGCACTGAGGCACAAGTTGACGTTAGCAGCAGCATCCAAGAAGTTAGCAGCATGCGTGAAGAAGAGAGCGTTTAGGGCGAGCCACACAGTTGTGCAGCCTCAGCATGGTAGGGCCACCTGTGATGATGAGGGACAGAGAGATGAGCTGGTGGAAGTTCAGGGCAAGTAAGTATGGAACATGGCATGAGAGAGGGAGAAAGAGAGTTACTTGCTGGCTGATGTTAGCAAATGTTATTCAGGTGTTGCTGCAATTTTATCTATACCCAGTTTGTATTAAGAAATAGGCTATATACTGTATATATAAAAAACTGTTGTGCTTTTACTTTTTAAAGTTTTGGTAACGTTACAGTTTTCTGATAATACTTACAAACTTTGAAGACTTTGAATACAGAAGTTACATTTGTAGTGGTGTATTTTCATTATAATTTGTGCAGTAAGTTAATTACTGCATAAATTAATTAAGATTATAGAGTAGTAAAGTAATCATAAGATTGCATGGGATAGATGATGTTATGATCAATTGGATACATAAAACCTGTTTATTTTTTTTAATCCATTCCATCATTTGTTTATTCAGGTTGAGCTTAGACCAAGGGCAGAGGATGACACCCACGCCAGCTCAACCTTAAATTACTTTAAGCGCCCCAATTCAGACAGTCACAGCCTAGAGGTTTTTTTTTCTTACCACCCTCAGAAGAAGACAAAATACCTGACAGTAGAGGGACTGCAGTGTGATGACACCTTCATTTCTTTGTGAGTATTCAAGTAAGACTAGAATACTATGCTCTTAACACAACATCTAGTCAACATCAGTGCTATTGCTGTAATTTGGATGGTATAGAGTCATGAGTCATGATTAAAGTATTGTGACACCCGTGCCAGGCATTGATGACTTTCCGCGTACCGATTGTTGTGGGCCGGCCAAGTCAAAGTCCAGGGCTGTTTTGTAGTCCCAGTCCAGCCCTGCATAAAGGATTGCATGAAGCATGATTGTAAATGAAATGAAAGGCTGCTGTCTGCTTTTGTCTTGAATCACTTCATCACCATGAGATCCAAACCTTCATCCAACTTACCTGGCAAATCTATTGTTTTTGTGTAAGTTTTTTACATTTTACACTCTGTTTGTACATGTGAGTAAATGGGTACTGTGTCTTTATGGATTTAAAGAGGCAGATTTGGTGTGTTTATCACATTCATAATATTGTCTCAACTAGGGCTGCACGCTGCATCGTAACATTTGCTACTGCAATGTGAGCCTGTAAATGAATTGGGTTGTAGGGGGTCGGCTGCGGATCAGTTGTAGAATCATTTTTGGGGTTCGATCCCCAGCTCCTGCAGCTACATGTCCAATGTGTCCTTGGTCAAGCGACCTAACCCCAAGTTGCTCCCGCTGGGATCAACTATACTTCATGTTCAAGCTGTGTACTAGTGCTTGTGCTCGTCCATTAGCAACTGTACCACGCTGAGGCACACCTCTTCCATTCGTGCAAGGGCCAAGGAAGTGTCCCGTGTTTAAGCACAGAACGGAGCAGTCACACTATTCAAACGAACTGGACTTTGGGGGTCAAACCTGCCTGGCCTCAATGAAGATTGCCTAGTGTGAGTGCGCCCTGAGTCATAGGCTGGAAGCAAATAGCTACAGTTATGGGTCTGTCACACTAATTTCCATACATTCAAGCATCGTTGATGACATAGGTAACAACTGCGACACCCATCTATTTGTAAAACTAGGTTTGTTTTGTTAGCAGAAAAGAGACTTGAATTCGGAATTAATTTAAAAAATATATCAATATGTTCATAAAATTACCTGCATTTATCTGGGTTGATTTTTCAGATCTTTCATATAGCAATATAGCAATATTTCGCAGAAATTAAAGCTATTGAATTGTCAGTTTTATACCTACATCATGCAGGCCTAGTCACTACATAATCTCTCTCTAACTGATCCTATTAAGAAGGATATCAGCACGCTAAATTACTCAATTAAAAAAACTGTTGTAGACTGATTATACTATGATGTCCACTATAACCAATGTGTTGATCAGTAACAGAGAGACAGACGGCCAGTCATATCCAATGCTTTGATCCTCAATTGACTCCCAAAATTACTCACTGGCTCTTAATGACAGTGACCCAGTACAGTATCCAGGGCACTCCACAGGGCTCACAAGCGGTTCACTGTACAATTATTCAAATCACTGCTGAACAAGACCAATGGATGGAATTGTTGGAATTGAGTAATTACAGGGGCAGCTAGCGGTGAGTTGGTGACTCAAAATGCCACAAGCTGAGCGATTAAGTAATAGTTTTGTATCCATGGTAACCTTTCTGAAGGAAAGTAATATCTGTATAACAAGGCCCCATCTGAATGGACAGAAGTAGAAGAGAAGATGCAGCCTCTTTATGACCAAAAGAATGTAACGGAAAGTGAGCTTTTACTCCAGTAAAATCTGAGAATGAGTGGATTAATGCTTATAAAATATATGTTTTTAGGTGTTGTTTATATTTAGTCCGTTTAGTGGAGCTAAATTCATTGAAATGTTTGACTTGATATCCAAAATTAAGCAACCATCACTGCGCTGAACAACCCTCCCTTATTTCTAAACTTCCCTGACACCTGCATGTATCCTATCATAAAGAAGAAATGATGAAAAAGTCAGTGTAAGGTTTCATCACATAGAAGCAGAGATGGAGGAAATGAAATAAACTTTATTATTCATCACAAGGTTGACAGGGTGAACTACTGAACACAATATATCCATTTGCATCAGCCCAACAACTAAGTCCTCTGTCATCCATTGCATTAAGAATTGAGTTCTATCAGACCTTCAAATCTCTGCATCCGGAGGAGAATGCTCTGCCATTGCTTGATTTCAACTTTTGTATAAAGTGGAGAGAAGTTTTATTGTATGTGCCTTCATGTGTCTGCGGGTGGTGGCGTTTATATCTATAGTGTTAAGACACAAGGTTATTAATAACTTAATTTTATTTACATTATGATACCTAACTTAACAAACCTGATAGAGGTTAAAGACTTGTTGATGGTTTAATATAAGGCCTGCATGGTGTGAGCAAAATAAACATTGTTCAATACTAGTCCCAAAATAGTACAGACAATTTGGTACTTTTGTTATTCTTAAAGGCAAATGACCGGATGAATAGCATTGAAACTTTTGACAAATTTTAGTAAACTGTACCATGCAACACTATTAGCCATAACTCAAAGTTTCTATCTGCTGTTCTATTCAGACTTTTGGGATGTCTAAAGTACATGCTTTGTTGTGAAAGTGATGAAACTGGGACAAAATGTGCAGCCTTATTTGGTATTGCCTGTATGATTTGTGACATTTCTTTAGTGGATTAGGTTAGATGGATTCTTAAAAGTCCTATTCTGTTACTGACCTTGAATGTTGTTTTGGGGCGGCTGTGGCTCATTTGGTAGAGTTGGTTGTCTCTCAACTGACAGGTTGGGGGTTTAATCGTTCCTGCAGCAACATGAATTGCATTGAAAATTTGATCTAAAACAGAAGACAAGATAAAAGGCAAAATAGTCATAAAACAATGAAGCAATTTAAAACAGGATGAAGGACTGTTACAGCATACACTGTTGTTTTCTGTGCACAAGTTACCTCTGTAGACTGGTACAATGAAGTATAGCCTCATTGTCCTGACTGTATGAGGTAAAAGTGGGACACAGCCACACCTAAATTAGAGGGAGGCACAGGACTTCCATGTGTGCACATAACATTGAGGCTGGTTGCCTAGTCACAGCGGAACACCGTGCTGCATCCTGGTCCCAGAGAGCGGACTGGAGATGCTGACTCAGCCGAATCCTTCAGCTGCAGGCTTGAATTGGCCCCCAGGAGCACAATGTCTGACCCACATAACTCAACGCTAGGTAAAGTACTGTACCAGCATACATGAAGTTTCACAGGACTACTTACTTTGAGTTTCACAAACACTTCTGGTGACATTTTGTCCTGACTTCCAGCTTTTAGACACTAAAGAGATTTACCGTACATTCTCAATTAACATGGCAAATAAAAAATGGTTTTAAATAGCCAAAGCTAGGAGCAACATAATGACATGCCTGTATAGACTGTCCAAAAATGACCCATGAACCTGTGAGGACATTAAACCAAAGGAATAATCATCTTATTAGTATTATAATTTAGGTGCAGTCTTCTAGTAGTTTGGTCATCTCTAATTACAGAAGTAAGTTATACAAACATTTAGATTTCTGCAAGTTCATATTTGGTTCTGGATCAAAAAATTCAATTCGGGTGAACAATCAGCTTGCCACTTAATAGAAAAGCACAAACATTTAGATTTCCAAACTTCCTGAAGGCCGGTCTGACCTGCATTAAACAAACTCTGTCTGAGGTCAGCCAGAGTGAAGTCTATGTGAAAATTACTATCCACAGTAAAATAGTCACCAAGCAGAAACGAATGAACATGCTCCAGGGGATGAAATGACCTGAGAAATGATCACCTTTATTTTGTTAACGTATCCATAGGGGCGAAAATTATATATTTTTTTTTTATTTCATAACCAGGTACACCCACACAGGGCCATATGTTGTGTGGGGGCCTGCACCTTATTTGCCATCAGCAGCCAACAACATGACCAATGGCTTCCATTTACCTTCTCAAAAGAGTGGGAAGAGAGCATTCAAACAGACAGGTGAGGTGGCCATCTTTTCTGCTTTTCAGTCCACCTTGAGAGTCAGTGCTTTGCATGGAAGCGTAACCTGGCAACAAGTTCTCACTGATTGTGTGCTGTGGTAAAAAAATATATATGGATTTGCCTCTTGAAGATGGTTGATACAGTCAGTTCAGCAAATTTGCTTGATCGATATACTATATAAAATATTTTCAACACAATGTAAGTGAGGCAGGAAGGGGAAAGGAAATCAAAAACTTTGAAACAATTTTTATTTTAAGTATGAAGGTTGCCATATTTAATCTGTGTCCTAGAAGAACCTTTTTACTTTGAGTAGTTTTTCAAATATGTGCATGCAGTGTTCAGGCTCACGGTGCTCATTCTTCAGGTGGAAATACTATTCACAACATTATTCAAGCACAGCATTTGTGAAAAGCATGCTTTTGTCTGGGATTGATCTGTATCATGGCCATTCATCATGTTGCTAGATGGAGCATAGAAAATTAGAGTTTGAGGTTTGGAAAAGAAGGCCTGTAATATCTATGGAATACAAGCTAAGTCTGTCACATTACTTTTTCTATAATTACATGTAATCTGGGTTCCAGAGGAAATAATTTAAACCTAAATATGTCTTTTTTTATCTTGACCTGTGTGAAATAGTCATTCATTCGTGTGGTTCTGAGTTTTCTCTTTAGTCTTCAGTGCGGCATGATCGGTTAATGTTGTTCTTCCTTCCTTCCAATCAATTATTCAAGGTGTTTCTTGAGCAGTGAGTAAACATAAACAGGATCCTGATCTATTGAGATAACATGACCTCCATTATCTTATCATGAAGACATGAAGGCCATTGATTGGGTGTGAAATCGTTAGCTACTTTCTCCATTTAATAGGCAGCATGGTTGTGCATGGAGAGGTAAGGAGATCAACTAGCCCCTGCAGCCTCCAATCAATACATGACACTGTAACCAAAGCTCACTTACTAAATGGATCTGAAGTTTCATTTCAAATGCTTATGTAAATGGTAAAATATAAGACATACTGGGAAAAAACAAAGAGCACATTAATGGTTATATGAGTTTCACAGTTTCATTTTTAGAGTATAAGAGCTTGTGCATATTTTTCCATGCCAAGTTTAATCAAAGGTTCTTGAGTTAATGGTCATCTGGAGTCTGTAAAGGAAACTTTGTCTTAATTGTTTAAACTAACACTGGGCGACCTGTGCTATGTTCTCCCTGGGTTACAATGGGCACACGGGCTGCTGGCTCTATTTTGTTGTCAAATACAGGAAGGGAGGGAGGAGAAAAAGCACCCTGAACTTGTATCAGTGGAGAGAGAGGACACTTGGTATTATTAATAGTAACAGACCCATGACAGTGAACAGAGAGGAGCCTGTGTGAGCTGCCTTTTATTTCAACCACCCTCCCATATGCCCAACAGCCCCTCCACCACTTCCCTCCACCCCAGCATCTTATGAAATATGTACAAGGCAAACAGAGGTGGGGTTGATGCGCAGACCCTCCTCCTCTATGACTAACCGCTACACGTCCAGTACCATTACTTATTTATAAGGCATGCCGTGTAAGTGCCAGAGTGGCCTCGCTCGCTTCCCTCCACGCTATAAGGGCACTTTCATAACACCCTGTTTACATTTCAACCACCAAGAGAGAAGCGATAACAAAAAAGGATCTCCAATTAGTAACAGTGTCCAGAGCACGGCAAGACACCGGTGACTGCACAACACTTATAGTAAATATGTGTAATGTCTCTTAGAAGCCATTGGTTGGTGCTGGTCATCATCCAGGGTTATTGGGGAAGATGAGTTAAATACTTTTCCAGAGGGTCTCATCTGGATTTTAAATTACAGAGTGGGAAATTATAAAACAATAAGGGCTTAGTTCTAACAGAGCTGTTAAATGCACATGGCAATAACATTTAAGGAACAGTCTTTTATGATGTTTCTTTACACTTTTCGTGCTTTTGAAATCACCTTTTTTGTATTTAACTATGGCTGTAAATGTTCTAAGGATGGGAAAATATCATAGACTCTGACACGTAATTTGAATTTGAGGGGCCAGAGCTTCATCCAGGATTTAATATTACAACCAATGTGCATGGTTTAAAATCATTTCACAAAGCCCTTCATTTCGGTCCATTTAACAATTTTAAACAGATGTACAGGACATTAAAATGAATGATGGACGCTCAATAGCTGGATTAGATTCTCTTGATACACATGGAATTGAATAATAATTGAAATCCATTCTGACAACATTATTATAGAAAAATCAATGAACACTGCAAAGCCTCATGCAGAGTGAATATGTTACAGATTTTCACACAAAAAATGTGATGTACGTGGGAGCTTTGGATTGTGGCTTCACAGGGGGAAAAAACACACTTTGCCACTTGCTTAGAAGTAAGTGGGAGGATCCATTGTCAGCAAGTCAACAAAGCAGTGTGACAAGCTGATACCCCCTCCCCACACACACACACACACACACAAACACACACACACACACAACACACACACACACACACACACACACACACACACACACACACACACACACACACACGCACACACACACACGCACACACACGCACACACACACACACACACACACACACACACAAACACATAGAAAGAGAGCGAGAGAGTTTTTATAACACAACAAAGAATCAGATCAAATCTGGATTAAGAAGAAAATGCCTGTGGCATTTTACAAGCACCTTCCAGCTGTATAGATGAGAGCTTTGCCAATGTACAAACCAAAGGAAACCAATGGTGTAAATGAAGTCTGCTGTTTGATATCATTGACTCTTTTAAAACCTACAGCTCAGTGGATCTTAAGCAGACACTTTTTGAAAATCAAGTCAGACTTTCTTGCATGTCCTACTACACAAATGAAAACTTGTTCTAAAACATCGATATCAAATCTCGAAAAAAATGTCAAATGTATGTTTTTCAAGAGTATGTTTTAAGGAAATATTTAATAATAATATGTGGGTAGAAGGATCATTTATGAAGGACATCTGAGGGAAAGTTAAACATGTTATTGAGGTGTTTTCCCCTAAATGCATTCAGTCTGTTTCAGTATATATTCTGAAAGCTAAGCATCCTCCCTCCCTTATGGCAATGTAGGTCATATTTTCCTCCAACTCTGCCTCTCGAGTGTCTCAGCAGGAATCTAGCTCTGCCCCAACTCTGGATGCCACTAAACACAGAGCTGGCACTTCCTCTAGGGACACACACACACACATACACACACATTCTGACAGTAACCATGCCAGGCAAACCTCAGACATGTTACCATACTGCTCCACTGTCTGGGACCTCCATGGCCACTGTATCCCCAAACCACCATCCCGTGCCACGCCTCATGGAAGAAGCCTCAGGCCAGGCCAGCCCTGCCCAGCTGTGTGTGATCCAGTCCAGACCTGGCCAGCCCACGACCACTGTCCATCCCCTCCATCCTTCTCCTCATCTCCCACGCTCTAATCTCTCTCATCACTTGTCTCTGGATGTATGGGGGCTTGGGATTGACGGTGGGCTTGTCGCCTCCGTCCTTGCTAACGCCATCTGCTTGGTGAGCTCAAGGAAAGCGAGACCAACGGGTGTACGCGTCTGCCAAGCCAGCCAGCTAGCCTTGCCGAGGGGCCGCTGTGTCCAAAAACGCTGCGCCGTGCCGCAGAACCTTAACTCACTGTCACAGGGCCGTCCAATGTGATTGATCTGGTCCATTTAGTCCGAGCAGCCAAGTCCAGAGGAGGCCTGGTCCTCGCGTAGCCCCTCCAGCTCCCTTCAGCCCACTCTTGTCCTGACATCCCGATGAGCACAACACAAACACCAGAGCCCTGCCAGCTGGACCACAGGCCTGACATGCTCTGTCTGCCTTTTAGTAAACACACCACAGATCTAAAACCAGGCTTTACATGGCTGTCTGCAGCCTAATCCTCATGGTTGTCATATTGAGGAGTAATTGAAGTAAAAAGAATCTGAGTAAACGTCCACATTGTGCTTTCAGTATATGATAATGTCATTTGGATGGGAAAATAGAGCAATTCATTTTATAAAGCACAGTTAATCTGAGGTCCAGTAGGTTAAACGCAGTTTCTCTTCCCAACCAAATTAATGCTGCCAGAGATTTCCTAAATCTATTAAAATGTCTCTGATTCGCAAAGCAGACAAATCTAGATCATATTTTTTTCTATTTCTATCAGTGTGTCTTCCAGAATATTCTCAAAACCTAATAAGTGATTTATGAAATGTATTTCAGAGGAAATTAAAGAGGTCATTAGTACAGGTTTGCGCAGTTTCAGTTTACATCCCCGATATGATTTCCTTTTCAGCATATTTTCATTTCCCGATCCCTTTTATTGGACGCTCCGTGCTCTGGTTTGGCTCATTCCAGGGAAGACATTTAAGCCGTGTTTAGTTACTATGAAAATGAGTTCCCTAGACACAGAGGTCATGGCCACAGCCCTTCATCCAGTTGCTATTTGCGTTCTGTGTGTATTACATCACTTTGAAATCAGGCTAGTCCAAAGCACTGACTGCTCAATGCTTCCTTTTAACAACCCAAGTGTTAGTTTTTGGGATTTACCCGTCGCAGGGCTAGAAGGTTTCCTTAGAATTCCAACCACATCACACAGACCTATTTTTCTTTTTCAGATGTCTGACTGCTGCGGAGAAATCGATTCAGTAGCTGCTCCATTTCACTATGTAAACAGAAAACAATTGTAGATTAAGAGTTTAAAAGTCATGTAAGGCTATCTTGATTTGTTGATATAGATGTGACATTAAGGTGAAATAGACGTTTCTATAAAGCTTTAAATGTGAGCACTGAGGCACGGCAGAGATATAGACCTTTTTGTTTGAGGACACGGTTCAGGAGAGAAATGGACTCGATGTACTGCACGTACACTGGGTGAGTTTGAGGGAACCCGGGGAAGTTGGTGTAAAAGTTGCGTGTCCTTTCACTTTAATATTTAACAAGAGGAGAGCTTTTTCTCTGAAACTTTTTAGCATCCTTTTGGTCACTGCATTTTTTTTCTCATCTCACTAAGCCATCTTCTCTCTCTCTCTCTTTTCTCTTTTTTCTCTCTTTCACTGTCTGCTATTTTTGTAATATTTTTGCTTCAGACGACATTATTTGCATCAGACATGGGAAAAAAGAACGAAGGAGCATGCAATGGATCTTAAATAAAAATTCATCCTTATAGCTAATCATGCAGATAGCCATTTTTAGCAGAAGAAAGTTTTTAAATTAGGAAAAGAGACATTTTTCAGTCATCCTCAAAAAGAAAATGGATTAAAAAAAAAATGTATGATTAAAGATTTTTAAAATAATATGGTGTGGCATTTAATTTAAATACTGCAGGTTACAAAATGTGGGAAACAATAATTCTTCAGGAGTTAAAGCCACAGTATGGTGTTACAATCTGAGAAAACTCCAAGGACCACCATGGGAACTTGGAGGGGTTGGCTGAAAAGATTGTGGGAGTGCAGCGACAGTGGAGGGACTTTTCTCATGTGAAAAGGCCAAGTCGTCCACAAGAAAAACACAGCACTACAAACAAAAAGCATCCATGACCCGATAATGAGGAACTCTGAGGTTACGCATTTCAAAAAGAAGTGGCATATCCCCCGCCCCCCTTTTTTTTCTCTTTGCCGTCTCCATCTTCGTAATCGCAGCCAGGTTAATTAAAGACTTCTTTTCTTAATTCCCCAGAATATAATCATGACAGTTCTACAAGCAGCAAGGTAATATGATCTCATATTTTTGTTCAGCGCTACTAACCGTGTTGCAAAGTAGTTTTAAGCGTGTCTCCGATGGTGACATCTCGTCATGGCGTGCTATGAAATGGTGCTGAAGTTGAATGAGACTCAAACAAAAGCATGAGGGAATTAGTACATGCGAGGCACATTTCCAGAAAGTGTTTATGTTCTTCTTAAAGCCTTTCTCTGGCAGAAGCGATTACATGAACGTCTCCTACTTATTTGTTTTCATCTGAACGTTTGGCTGAGGGGTTTATCCATCTTGACAAGCACATAATATGGCTTTTGGTGCTGTGAGGGAGAAAAAGGAGAGAAGGAGATCGGAGGAGGAGAGAGAGGCGAGAAAATGTGAAAGTTAAAACAGAGGTTCTATGGCAGGGTTTTATCACTTTTCTTGCTCTTCCCTTCCTCTCTTTAACAGCATGCTTAACCCCCCAAAGATGTGTTGAAAGATCACAATAATCCCCTCGAAATGACATTAGTCTTCACTTTCCTCTTTGAGTAGGTGGAATGTATCTGAGCCAAATTACTGAAGACACTCTAGGGTGTTGGGAACGATGCGATAAACACATAAAGTTCCCAATGTAATTTGATTAAGTCTAAAAAGTATAAATATGGTGTCTGCTCAGCATCCCATACTAAGCCAATTAGAAGCTCTACATTAAACGAAATTGGGTGCATGTGATAGTTTGAGTAAAGTTCCTTAGCTGCAGAAAGATTTCCTTAAAAACAGTGAACATTTAATATGAGAAACTTTTCCACCAATGACCACTACCATTTCTTTTGAAGATGCTTTAAAACCAAACCAACATGACATAGATTATCATTATAGAAAAAACTGCTTACACACACTTTATTAAGACACTGTCAAAGTCGCATTTTGTTGTTAAGATGTATTTAAAAATCTGCAACACCAACTCAAACCAAAAACTGTGAGAATCCTGGCAAAGAAGGAGAGGAAAAAGAAAAGTGCATAATCTAGTGTGGTTGGATTGTCCTCTAACATACTGTCTCAACCACTTGGCCACTACTTGAAGCAAACTTCAAAATAGAGCATTACAGAATGTGGACCTCTCCCTCCACCAATGGTGCATTTGAACATCGCAGAAAGAGCACCAAAGTGCTTATTTCTACTCCATCAAATGGGGAGCCTGGGAGGCTGAATGGGAGTGCTCAGCTCCTAAAATTGCTGCCAAGATATACCACTGACATTTCAACTAGCTTTCTCTTACAACAGTATTAGACAAGAGTGGATAGGATGGCCCCTCTTCTTTCTCTCTTTCGGGGGGGATATTTACAACAAAAATATATTTTTAAGACCATTTTCCCCTTTTTATTCTTTTTAAGAATTTGGTAATTTCATGAGTAATACTATTCAGATGTTTTACTTTTTTGTATTAAAATGTGTGCATTAACCTATCTGTCTATCTATCTATCTATTTATCTATCTGTCTGTCTATCTATCTATCTAGCTATCTATCTATCTATCTGTGTTCACTGTATCCTAAAAGTGCATGCATACGTGTGACTGTTTTTGCAGCCCTTATAGTTCTGCATGTGTGTGCCTGTCTGTTTGCCGATCCACTTCCCCCCGGTGTGTGACGTGTTGGATAATTAGCTGCCTTATCAGCCTGGGACACGGGCAGTCTCCTCTCCACTGACAGGTCATGGAGCCCAGGACCAGCGGGAGGTTGGAGAAAAGGAGGAGGTGGGATGATAAGGCCACAGGAGGAGAGACAAGGAAAAGGAGAGAGAGAGAGAGAGAGAGAGAGAGAGAGGGAGAGCAAGGGGGAGGGGGCAGACAAAACCTGAAAGAGAGAAATGGGATGAGGAGGCAGACAGAGGAGTAGACGGAGAGATTGAGCAGTTAAAAAAGGGGGAGACAGTTAGGCCCCGCAAGGACAGAGCAGCTGCTGCGGCCTATCAGCTCCTCCACGAGACCTCAGCACTCATTAGCATAAATTCGAATGACAAATGTGGCCCGCTTTGGCAAAGACTAATTAATTCATGGAGGGGGAAACTCACCAGAGTAAGAATTCAAATCACTCAGTGCCACGGGCCTGAACAAGTGTTAAGAGGGAGCATGTTGAGCTCCATTGTGTTTGGGATTACTACAGTTGCCTTACATGTCCTGAAAAGGGCACAGCTTTCATTTCACTGTTTCAGCGCTGCCTTTTTTGTTAGTTTGAATGTTTTTTGTGTACATCTTCTAAGATTCAGGTTGAGGGCAGGGCTTAGTTTTTTTGTATAACTTTTTAAAGGCTCCTTTTGCTTGTTTTAAAGCCCATATTGAGACAGTGTGTGTGGGCGGGTGTGATTAGGTTGATTAGGTTGTGTTCAGTATATTTTCACAGGAACACACATTTAGGACTTCATGATTTATAAGAGGGAACAATGGACAGAAAAAGATTGCTTCGCTGTGAAAGTGACAGCCTGAGGAGCACAGGGGAAGGATAAGTGCTCCCCCTTGTGTTCAGCATACTCTTTTCTGCTTCTAATCCTGTCTCAGTCTGGTTTCATACACTATAATCATACTCAGTAGGACAGTGTGACTCCAGGTTACAATACAAGTTATATTGCTCTCTGTCACTATGGATACCTGAGCAAAGTTTTGAACATCACATTTCCTTACTTTTTTTGCACACTTACCTCATTTTGTATTCTCTTCCCCTTCAATAAGAAATAAATTAAGTCTGCCAATGAAATGTCCGTCTCCTGCACTTTTGTAAACAAGCCAACTGCTCCCAGGGGATTATTTAAAATTGAATCAATCCAACATGTTGGCAAGTGACAACATCTTGCATGTGGGGCCTAAATGATCCATTTGAATGTGATTATAAATGTAAACATCATGCTCCAGCTCCTCTTTATTTCTCCACTAAACATTAAAGCAGGCTTAACTCATCAAGTCCAGGTGTTCTTTCAACAGCACAGGAGTAAGTCCTGGAGAAAGTGTCTGAGTCTCTCTGGATACTTCGTCCTACACTCTCCGCTATCTTTTATCTAGGTTTTTTATTTTTTTATTCCTTTTTCCTCCTTGTTCCAAAAGAACACCAAGCTCCACCAGGTGCAACCGTTTTCCTCACCAAATCCCTTGTTAAAGACCCTACAACGGTTGCCCAAAACTACTCCCTACTAAACCCAGCTCTTCCTGCACCATAATTACATGAAAACAGAACATGTTGTGCAGTATGTGCACTATTTATACGGTTCATCCAGAGCCAGTTTTTCACTTTTCCTGCTTTCAAGGAACAACCTTCTGCATCTGCACTGTGTGTGCATGTGTGTGTGTGTGTGTGTGTGTGACTTGGGGGTGGGTGCTGTCTGTGGGAAGTAATAGGTGGTAGTTGGCAGCAGGATTGTGATTCTCCAGGTGGCATACGAAGGCTCCAGTTGCCGCTCCCATTACCAATTACCCCAAGACTCCTACACCTGTGGAAGGCATTATGTCTTGACCAAAACACTGAAAGTAGGCGCTGCTCGTTCTGTCAGACAGTGGCGGACAGCTTAAGCGATTTGAAGGCAATTCTAAAACCCACTGGTGGTTCAAAAGGGATCATTCAGGCAAAGCCACAACTATTATAGGCCTACTATTCATATCTTTGCATGAGGCCATCACAATTTCCATACTAGCTATGTAATATGATTGCTCTCTAGTTTTAAACTACAGAATGGTCTTTGTCGGACAGAACTCATAATAGTGCAATGTTCCAGGCTGTGATGGGTACTGTAATTATATTTTAGGCTTGGTCATTTAAAATACCATTGCTACCATATCAGTGACGTTTGTCCCATTCATGCTTAAATGGTGATTTTCAGCATTTCATTTTATTGAATTTATGTCCATATCTTCTGACAGCTTTTTGTCACTCATGCAGGGACGAGGAAATCATCACATCCTTGAAGGAAGACATTCTTTGACATTAAAGGCCAGCCTCAGTTGACTGACTTGAATGACTCTATTTATATTTCATTGGTTTGTGTATAAAGGAATGTCCATGAAGAAGGAAGGATCATGCTACAGTATAAAACATAGGAGTAATAATGAAACTATGTTTCGATAAATGCCAAGAGTAAGAAAAATAAATCCTGCTTGCCCATAAGGAGCTGGTCAGTTTTATATATAGTTATTGTCTTATTAGTTTGGAGATGTTGGAAGGTGGATTTCAGGTTAAACAACAGCAGAAACACAAGTATATCAACTTTAGCAGGTTCTGTTATAATAGCATTTCCACACTTATTGCTCACATAATATTTATGTGTTTCAAGCAGTTAAAAAAATCTATCCTGTAATTATTTTGCGAACATTTTATCATCAAGAAGCCGTCTTCGATGGAAGGTGAAAAGCTTCTGCAGGATACCAACAAAGCAAAGAAATAAATCCCCCAACACTTACAATATAAGAGTGATGTGTCATGACCAAAATCTTTGTACTGTAATGTCTTGGCAGCTTCAGAGAGAGATTAAATACTGATTAAAGAACAGTATTTCACAATCCCTTATGACTCAAAAAATAACAAGACATTATTTTCAATTCAGAATTTGACACTGATAACCTACGTATGACCTTTTCTTTGTGACTTGTGTGACATTCTGTAAACCAGTTGCACTATCTTCTGTTGATTTTCTAACTTCTTAAAGTACTAATGGTGAAAAGGTTGAAGCTGGATAACTACTTTTCTGAAAGCAGCTACAAGCTAATTAAAACGAAAGGTGAAATTTGCTCTCACTTTGACAAAGGCAGGGCTACTGCTACACTTTGCAGCTCTGCGCTGACGCACATGGAGCAGAGAGGAAGGTAGTGGAGGGATCATGGGAGGAAATGGTTTCATGGCTGAGCTGACTGTTTGAATTAGTGCATCTGAAACGGGCATCGTCTGCTAACACTCTGACATGGTGTTGCTCTCGCCTTTGGCATGCATCCATCCCTTCAGACTGAAACACATGCACTCGCACGTAGACAGACACACACATGCACACACTTGCATTTAGCTTGCCTTCCTGCAACCTCCCCGCTGTGTCTGACACAGCACCCATGATCCTTTGCCTAGCGGGCTGTGAGCTGTCACAGTGACAGGGCATGAGAAGGTTGACATGTGACACTGTGAGACAGGATCAAATGTGTCATCATGTCCTTAAACAAAGAAACATCAAAGAGATGAGAAACTCTTTATACAAGCTGATTTTTTCAGGAATATTACTGCCAGGCTGATGGTTCAAGTTTAATAGAATTTTGTCATTTTATTGCAGTTTCGAATCCAAACAGCTCATTTCTGACAAAAAAAAAAGTTAGCAAGGGACAACTGCAAGGTATTATGTTTCTTAACAGACTTTTTACACTTTAATCATGAATGATCCTTTTATCTTTTTATAGTTTATCATTGTGGTTTTATGTAAATGTGTATGCATTTGAACCTCCAACCTGCCAAGGCACTACAGTTGGAAATGATCTTATGGCTACAATCTGGCATATTTACATGTTTATGTTCATCACTGTGCACTGTCCCTATTTTTAATGAATAAATAAATGAAATAAATAAGTCCTTTAATACATAACTCAGTATACTTGATGTCAGCATTTATTTTAGATCGAATAACAAATTTTAGCTCTTATTTATAGATTGTTGTTGTTTGTACACGTGTTTTATCTATAAGCTGCTCCAAACCCATTTCCGCTACTCAGATTGATTAATTAGTTTGATTTGAATTGACTTGAATTTAAATATATTTTCAATTCGTCCATCTTTGCTCGTGTTCAGGAGTAGTTAAATGGTACAAAGAACTGAATTAGAAATTAACTCATATATCTAGGTCAAGTTTAAGAAAAACTTTACAGTTAGATGGGTCAATTCTGAGAACTTGTGCTCAATTATTACCTGGTCCTAGCAGTATGAGGTGTTAAAATAAGATTAGTGCAGTAATCCTCTACTCTCCTCTTCTCAGTCTGACAAGCTGTCGCCAGGTAGAGCCCATATTGTATGCACACACACATAAACACACACACACACACACACACACACACACACACACACACACACACACACACACACACACACACACACACACACACACACACACACACACACACACAAAGCTGTCCAGGTCTCAGCAGCTCAGTCCAATCTGTCCTGGGCTGTCCAGGCCTCTGCTGCGCGAGACGACCACACATCCACACATCAGCCTTTTATTGTTCCTTCCACTGCCAGTAATGGAAACATAGTCAATGTGGCACAGAGGGGGAGGATGTGGCGGCCAAGGGTTGTGGGCCATGGGCCTTGTGCGGCCCCTCTATGGCTGGCATCTCGTTACTTCCACACACGTTCACAAGTGCACATAACTGCACTCAACCTGTCTTACTCCACCTCTCACACACATATACACAATTACGAGGGGAGTTCGGAAAGCCACATTGTATTGAAAAGACACACCGCCCCTGCATCCCTTCAAATTGTAGGAAATCCCGGACATGTCAGGCACATTTAGACTAATACTTGAGGTTTTGGAGGAATTAAGAACACCTCATCTCAGAGTAACGTGATGCTTGTTATATTAAAAAAATTAAATTGGGCCCATATGGAAGCCATCACAGATTCTGTGCGTGTACATACAAAGAATAGGAACTCCGTCCCTGTTGCTAATGAGGGTGAGGGGTGGCGTTTTTATGTTGTTATCCTACTGTGTGGCTTAGGTAATGGCTGTACAGGATGGGTGGTTTAGTCCACACTCACAGGGGGGTCTAAGCGGCATTTTAACAGACTTAACACATTTTTATGGTCTTTTTAGCTTTTTGAATTTAGGATTCAGATGTACACGTTGCAGGTAAGGTTAAGTGGCTGGTTAGCATGCTGGATTTATTTCATGTCTCAGCAGACACACTGACACATGGGGACTGATGCTGACAGTGCAATAAGCAGCGTAGAATAGACAAGAAGATACGCTTTTTTCCATACTCTATTTGTACGCGGCACAGACCATTTGAAAATAACATAATTAGTGGCCTATTAAGTATTGTTTTTTATTTAGTTGAGGCTTCAGTGATTTTAACAGTGCACATGAATTCAGATTGGGAGAGCTACATGGTGGATTGCTGAATTGTTTGCAGATGTTATTGATCTTTGACAAAACAATTGTAAATAACATTTCTACAGAAAGAACAGGTTTCAGTTGTCATGCATATTATTAACCTGCCCCTTATTAAATGTGCATTACATTCTAAATGGTAAAGCAGACTCTCTAATGACAGCATGGGAATAGCAATACAGCAATGAACAAGTCCAGCTAGCTTGCAGCTGCCTTTAGCTTTAGCTAATGTTAGCCTGGAGCACACAGCCCATGACAAAAGTAAATAACCCTCAGCTCAGGATGACAAGGCCTACTAACAGTATTTATAAGCTACAGCTCCTTCAGAATGTCTTCATCTTCATCATCCTCATCCCCCAATCTCCTCCAGTAGCAGTTAGCACCCTCATTTGTGAAAATAACAGAATTATCCATTTTCCCTTCAGTTAATATGTCTCCAAAAATCGATTTGACACTTGGGCTGTGTCCGAAACTGCGTCTATACTATTTATACTAAATATAACGTCACAATTGGTACGACTCAAAATCATAGTATGCAATTTTGTGTGTAAAGAAATGCCCGGATGTTTACTGAATTGGGCAGAATTTTCAAGTATGAATCAGGGGCACACTGGTCATTCTAAACTGCCCCACAATGCATTGCAGCTCTTATGCTATCCAATCACAGAGCTCGCCAGCCACACGCAAATAAAAGTCACCGTACTGGAATACATTTTCTATTTAATTGCCAAATAATCTCAAAATGACTACGTAACTGTATAAGTAATCTGCTGATCTATATTGTTGTTGAATTATATTTATGGATTGACAATTGCGTTAGCTTGATGCTGAAATCGTCTTCTTAATCTATGATTAATATATTTCATCAGATAGTCCTACCTGCATGGAAGTGTTGCAAATAATCCACTCTTAGACGTCCCTCTATCAACTCCAACTCTATTGCTTTCCTGCTACTCGGACTGTTGGCCAATACGATGGCTACACATGGAATAGGAAGTCTCACCCAGGAGTTAAGCACTGACTACACCAGAGAAGTTGCCCATAACTCGGAGAGGCATACAGTATGGTCAGGTCATCAGAAGATAGCCGATGACTTCTGTAATGTGGTCCCACACATTAAATTGTACTTATCTGTTGCTGACTGGTGCATAATTTTTTTTTACAAATGGGTTATAAATATTAGTCAGATTGAAGCCACTAGTGTACGTAATAGGGATTTTATCCCATATTATTTTCTTCTCAAATTTACTTGAGGCGATTACGTTTGTGATCAGAATAATCACAAGGACTACCCCCTACCCGTGGTGTGTTCATATTTTCTAATTGATCTTAATGTGACAAAAGTAAAGAGGTATGAATTGTCTGAGTGCTAGCCCTGGTTGCTGTATGTGTGTGTGTGTCACAGATAGGCTATTGTGGATACACGTCTGTGACTGTATATTTGTGCATCTGTGTGTGTACTTGGATGCTCCTGTGCTATCAGTCTTGCTCAGGTCCCCGCCTGCGTGTGTTAAGGTTTGTCTCCCTGTGTTGTTGCAGCCTGTGTAATCACAATATTAATTATTAGCTGTTTGCTCTCCATCATCCCCCTCCCCTGGGGCGGGCACCGTGCCTGCGCTGCCAAGGGCTGGCTCTGGATGTCTCATCCACTATAAATCTGCACGGTTAACATCACAATCATTGAAGCAGTAGTGTGAGTGTGGAGCACCAAGTTGTCCTATTGCAGGGTGTAAATTGAATTGTGAATCTGTAAGGTGAAAAAAAAAAAAAAAAAGCAGTAAAAGAAACGTGTATTCCCTTCCTTCATTTTTTTTTATTGTTGTATTATTTCTTTCAGCTACATAAAATGGTTCTGTTTTAAAAATCAAGCTTTTAGCCTGAAATCATGTAGTTCAGCCAAGAAATAAACAAAGTGTCCCCATGGGCCTAGCCTAAATGGTGTGAGAAAAGATGTCTCACTTTATCCTGCTTAATGTCTTCAGGCCAGGCTGGGAATTAGTCTCAACTTTATCTGATCTCATATGTGTCCTTTTCGCACACTGCCACCGGCAAATCCCCCATCACTCACCAACACACGCACACACACACACACACACACACACACACACACACACACACACATACACTTATGTACATTTGTCTCCCTCAAATGCCACCATCGGCATCGCTCCTTCAAAGGTACTTGGATACTTGTGAAATGAATTGTCTGCATCTGGCAGTGATTGTGTTGCCACAGGCAGAGTGTGTGGAAAAGCCAGTGCGCGCGTGTATGTGTGTGTGTGTGTGTGTGTCTGTGTCTGTGTGTGTGTTTGAAAGAGAGAGACAGGGTAAATGGGCTTTAACCCCTTCTAGTATTGGGTTGAGGAACAGCTCACCCCCTTATTGGCCAAATTATTTTTAGGTCATGATCTACTCTGAGAATATTTCTCGGTCTTTCTTATATGAAGTCATCGTTTATTTTGTGTGTTAATAAAATAAATATGTATTGTACCATCATAAGCAATCCAAAAGATTTAAAGTCATTAGATGGATCGAAAGCAATTTTTTTTAAATCTTAAGATTAAACCTTATTATACATTGTTTATTTTGGCGATTTATGCTTCAGTTGCCTTTCAGCGGGTTACCACAGCCTCTGTCATCTTTCCCATTTCGTTCACATTCAATGACAGTCATAAAGACCAGAGAAGATCATTTTAGCAAAACACATTTTACCTCAATTTACTGAATGGAAACATAAATGATCGGTAAGAACAAAAATCCAATAAAGCTAAACCAGAGAGAGAGGGAGAGAGGGATTTCTTCTGGAACCACAGCAGAGTTAATAAAAATCATTTATGGTTTTCAGAGAAACAACAGCTTTTCCTTCTCCAGGATCTAAGATGAGGTAACAGATTTGGATGTGCCTGTTGCTAGATTCAAAGCATTATTGTATTTTTCATCTTAGGAATCAGGAAAATAAAGCATTTGCGCAAAGTTTTTTGCATTAATTAACATCTAGCAATGTTCCCCTGTGGTTTCTAGCTACTTTGAAGATTCCTGCACAATAGACTGAGAGACTTAACCATTTACGAACCGAAGGGGAAAATAAATCTGTGTGATTGGATCACAATGCCACATGTTGGCTGATTCCAAGCACAGGAATTGTATCATAAAAGCGAAAAAAAAATCCCTTGGAGGAAATGCTGCCAACTTTATTCTTCACCAATGACTGGTAAAAAGAGATTGTTCTTTATTCATTTTTTACCTT
This sequence comes from Labrus bergylta, assembly GCF_963930695.1. NCBI lineage: Eukaryota > Metazoa > Chordata > Actinopteri > Labriformes > Labridae > Labrus > Labrus bergylta. Next base: position 13,659,778 of record NC_089196.1, read on the forward strand.
TTTTTCCCCCCTTCAAGACAGAGAGATGTTCTAATCCTCTGTTCATTGTTAGTGCTGTGTGGGACTGGCCAAAGGAAATAGCTTTTTGATGGCAAAAGAGTGGAAGGGGAGCTTTGCCAAAGAGGGCTTTAGAAGTTAATGGACCGGTTTCTGTGCTAACAGTAAAATCTTGGCTGCAGCCATCAGGAGCTTGCGAGGCATTATCTTCTTCAGTGGTTTTGAAGATTATCTTAAGAGGAAAACAGAAAATGACAATGTCAAGAACAAGAGAGATGTCTTACAGTAAAGGTTTAATCAAGACTTATAACAGATGGAATTATCACCAAGCTAAAGCTGATTTATGTTGAGGAGGCATAATAGTTGAGAGAAATTCTTCCAAGATAACAGTTGTAGCATTGAGATCATCTCGCAAGAAAACAGCAGCTTCAGTGCTAGATTCACATTCTGATGCACCACCAAGGGTTGCAATGGAGTCTCTATCGCCGAGGGGTAGTGTTTGATCCAACAGATGAAATGTTGACTGCGGTAACTGTTGCCCCTGCAGAACAAAGAGCTGAACGAGAAAATGAGAACCATTTCTTAGTCAGTCCTCTTACATTCAGGTGCTTACAAACACTGGTGTGTGTTTCAGCAAGGGAAGGGGAAAGCAGGAGCATCTCAAGTATTTTAAGAAAAACGCAGAATTGCTAAAGAACCTTTATGATAGCAGAGCATTGTGGGAACTCGAGCACTTTTGAGTGCAGAAGATTCAGCCAGACAGCCCGTTAGCAAAAAAAATGTATAACTACTAGCCCTGTAGCGTAAGACAGTCTCATTCTGCAGCACAATAAGCCAAAATGTGTCCCATTGGCTCACACAGCCGCTTGCAGAAACAGTGAAGAAAGAAGGCTAAACGCACAGTTGCAAGACTGCTGTGTTAACATTAAAGTGACACCTCTGCCAAACGTGTAATTAATCACAGAAAGTTGCAGCAAACTATTAGTTAGAGGATGACAGGCAAGGGTTGAGAAGCGACAAGGAGAGAAGGTTGCTTCCCAAATATGTTCTTCAAATTGTGGGTGTCTGTGTTTGTGTCTCGGTGTGTGTGTCCCACCCACATGTTTGCATTTGAGTGTGTGTGTGTGTGTGTGTGTGTGTGTGTGTGTGTTTGTGTGTGTGTACTTATCTTAGGGTTTACCAGAATCTCCCTTAGAGCAGAAACCCAACCAATAAACCATGAGGCATCAGCAGCCAGGTCAGATTAGGTGTCTGTCGTTTGGTGGCCTTTGTGCTGATAACACTACAATGAGTGGCACTTCCCTAACGCCACTTCACCTCGGCCTGTCCCACACTTGTCAGTCCTCTGCTGGTCAGATAGAGTCTGTCAGTTGAATACGAGATAAAGGGGAAAACCAGGACTTGGGGAGGGGTATTTTTCTCTGTTAGTTAAGCATCCTTGTTGAAGTGTTTTTGTAACTGATGAGGGTCAGGGAGGGAAGGAAGAGCCTAAAGAAAAAGGGTAGGGAAAGTTGACTGGTGCATTATCCAGTGTCTCCGTATCACTCTGCGTAATCTAAAGAGACAAGGGATGTCTTGAGTTGCGGGGATGACCATGGGAACAGGGATATGGCTGAAGAGAGATAAGGGGAGACACAAATGTCAAGATCAATCGGCCTTCAAATCCTATGAGCACAGATGTCCTCTCTCTGTCCATATATCCTTCACTTACTTTTTGGCTGTTTACCAATTTAAAAAATATCTACACTGCTGTTTAAAGATTCATCTTAAGTTCCCCTTTTTTCAGACTACTTCAAACTTAAATTAAGTAATTTTTTTTTTTTTCAATCTTGCTCATATAAGCTTTCCAAGGTCTTCTCCATGCTACCCAATTAGTATTTCATAAGAGGCTCATCACCTTTTCGCACATTTCACTCCTGATTAGCCTTCTGGGATAACCTCTGCAGAATAGTCTGCTGGATGGATTTATTCACCCTGTCAACAGACATCAGTTCAGGCAGGATGAGACCCATGTCAGACATTACCTCTCTATTTCAGAACAGAGGCACATCTGCCAAACACTGTTATTGAACTGGCACCACAAGAGCGTAACCTAGCCCCCACCATAAATATTAAAGTTGTATGGTTAAGGAATATTAATGTCAAATGCAATCAGTCATTAATACCTGAGGGGAAAATCCTGTTTGAGGTGAAGCAGCATTAGCAATTTTTAGCATTTTGGAAATGTCTGGCTGCCCTGCTTCTTAAATGTGTGCAACAATGAGCCTCCTCTCTGCTTGTCAAAATATTTTGTCTTTCGTCCTGAGGAATCTGTTCACTTCAGTGAAGTGCTCCCTCAATAATGCTGTGAGTGACAAAGAGGGAAAGACAATGTCGCCCCCTGTTGGTGAAAATAAACAACTACAATTCACAACTCTTTTCTTTCACCAAATGCAATTAAGAAGCAATACTTAAGATATTTCAGGGGTGGAAAAGATGTTTTGACACCATTGTTTTTCATGAAAAAAAAAAAAACATTTTTAAAAGTCTTTCATTAAATCCAATTTTTGGAAAGACATTTTTTTCTAAACTTTCAAAATTGAAAAGGTGTAGTCAATCGGACCTTTATGACAAAATGTGAGTCCTGTTTTCAAATCTAACAAATACATATTCATGGAAGACTGACTCACTATATAAAATGTTTATCAATCAGCTGTAGTTTGTAACATTACTACTTGATGACTGGAGTGAAATCATCTAAATCGGAATTGCACAGAACAAAGTGGCAGACAAACATAATGAAGCAGTTTGAGTTTGTAGATGGTATATATTTGTAAGTTTGGAGTAAATACAAAGAACATTCATCATACAAACATAAAAGTTAAGTATAGAAAAAGAGAAGATCGTTGATGTGTTTTATACATACATACAGATATTACAGAAGATTAAAACTGAAATATTCTTTTTATATCATCTGTGTGGAAATAGTGTTTACTTTTCTTAAACTCAAGGAAAAATTCATCTGAGACGCAAGGAGACAAAATGTATGGAAAAACATCAGGGAAAGAACAAAATACATCCATCTCACAGAGTGACAGAGACGTACAGGTGTCAATACAAGGCCCTTTTCCCTCGGCTTGTTTATCCTTATTAATGCTGTTTTGGTGGTTTAGGTAATTAAAATGTGCTGTGAGCCTGTCAGGAACAAATACAGTGCTACAAAATAAACTCAGGAAACACAGGAAGATGATTATAAAATGATGTCTCATACATTTTTCTTGATTATATATACCAGTCAAGATCAGTACATTATTTTATTTTTTTTAACAACGTGACACTCACTGGAAAGGTTGTTATCAAAAAGAGGAATATACACTATAAAAACCAGTTGTTTTTTTTGTTCCTACAAGAAAAGCAAGTTTGTGATCATTTGTCACAGTGATCGGATCCCTCCCACCAACACTCCTGCTCCGTCTCAAAAGGTAATAAGTTATTTTGGTCCAAGAAAAAAGCTCTCTGCTATTATATCCAAGCAAATGAGGCTGGGTAATTTCTACACACTTGTGACAATGTTTAGTTTTTCTGGATAAAAAGAAATATCAAAATACAGATTCACACTTGTTCTTTATGCTTTCTACAAACGAGAGTCACATTTTTCTTTATTCTTCCTCGAGAACATAGAGTCAAAGTTTCAGTGGGAGGATTAAGGTAAAAACATGAACAAACGTGATGGGAGATGGTGTCCCTGAGTGTGTGTGTGTGTGTGTGTGTGTGTGTGTGTGAGAGAGTGTGTGTGTATGTTTGACTCTTCTTGTGTGTAAGTGTGTCTCTGCCTGCCTATATGGTCTCCACATAATTGGCAGGGAACAAGCCTTGACGGCCATCTTTGCTAAATCCCCTCCACCAGGCTTTGTCCACCGTTTCCACGTCTGTGATGATGTCACCTGGTTCAAAGGAGATCTCAGATTCATCCTCTGTGGGAAACGCAAGATAACATGGTGAAGACCCACTAATCACAGTGTAATTATGGTAAGTGGAGCCACTTTATGTGCACATTCGTGGTGATTACCCTCTAAATGGTAGCTTACCTGCTTGGTAGTCATACAAAGCTCGGACGCACATTTGTTGCTCGGCTAAAACCTGAATCAGAGAGGAAAATGGAGAAAGATTGTAATTATAAAATACAAGACAGATGAAAGGAAAAGAAATGCATGTCTCCAAAATATTGTATTTCCCTCATTTTAAAAGAAAAGGCTAATGATTTTCCATAAAACCTAATAAAATGAATATGTATTATTCTTAACTGCTGCTAACTGTTCAGTACTTCCTTTTGCAATAATGTATTCATTAACTGTGCAATAATTGTTTATTTGTTCATTCAGTCACTACACTCAAACAGATCTCCTCAGATGAAGGATGAGCTCATTCAAATTTGGTGCTCTAGGTAGGCTAAAGTCAAGGGTTCTCAAATAAACATAAACATTCTATGGCCATAATTAAAGACATATAATCTATTTATGATGATATTTCACGTAAATGTCTTTAGGATATAATAATAAAGTGGCAACATCTTTTAACCTGGAGTTCAAATGTCTACTAGACAATGACATCATTGTGTCCATCGTTATCACTTCTGTGGTTTCGGTCCTTGATAGATTTTGTTCAAAATAAGAAAGTAATTATAGCACTCCTGGACTTCAAATGTTCAACAATATTTTAAAATAAAAACAGACTTCATTGGGACATCCTTTCTAATCCAAGAAAATATCTACGTAAAATGTGCTTTTCTGGAAACTGTACCTCTTGTCCATTTTCTGTGATCTCATGTCCCTCTTCCTCAACATCATCATCCTCCTCCTCCGCCGGATCCAACACATCAAAGCACACAGCCAGCTCCGGTGAGCTGAGCTCAGTGTCAGATGGACTCAAAGATCGCTCTGAGGAAGAGTGAAAGGCATTCAGCACAGCGAGCAAAGAGAATAAATATATTACTGTATGAATTATCTGTTTAATATGTGACCAAACCTCCATTGTGTGTGTCTCCATTGATGATCCCATTGGTGGACAAGATGACAGTATCATGTTTGACGTCTTGACAAACTGATTTGGCATCTGAAACAAAAACGTTCTTTGTTATTGTGCAAAATATAACCAAATGACTTTTCAACTTCTGAGAGAGGCTACAGAACATTATTTTAATATACATTGTTCATGAAAGTTAATGATACTGGTTCTAAAACATCAAAAATGAGTCACAATAACAGGATACAAGAAGAAGAGATCTACCTTTGACTGCACACTCGTCTTTCTCCAAAATCTCTGCAGGTTCAGGAGCCTTATTGTCTGCTGATTGGTTATTCTCATCTCTTTCTTCCTTTGCCTCCTCTTCTTCTTGCACTCCATCCACTGATAAAACCTCCACCTCTGGTGAGGCCGGATCAGCTTCTAGTTTCACTCTGTCCTCCTCTTCCTCCTTGTCCTCATCCTGCTCCTTCCCCTCCTCTCGCTCCGGCTCCTCTGGTTCTGGGTGGACTGGTTCTGTTACACCACATGGCTCTGGTTGTGTTTCAACCTTTTCTTCCTCTTGCTCTGCCACATCCTCGTCCTCCTCGTCCTCCTCCACCAGCACAGCCTGTACTTTGTAGCCAAAGTCTGAGACCAGCTCAATGTGCTTATGAGCGGCTGTGATGAGGTCTGTCGATTGTAAATGATCATTATTCTCTAATCACTTCAACACACATTTCATTTCATAAGCCTTGATGTGGTTAAAGACTTTGTACTGTAAGGCAGTGGTAGAAAACCATAACTATAAAGAACCAAAGTTGTGCACATTACAGTAAAGCTTTGGCATGACTTAGAGTAAGTGTGGTTACTTGAGGAATATCTAATTGTGACTTGACAGTCATTTCTTTAAAACAGACCCCTTACTCATAGTCTTTGGTCTGCTTTATGCAGTCTCGAGCAGTTTGTTTAGGTTGTGGCTGAAGAATTAAAATAAATTAACCCTGGAATATTTTTAGGAATCAAAGTTAAATGACCATAGCAAATAATGACTTTGGCAAGAGAATGACAAATAAGCTTAACATGCTTTTCTTCATATAGCACTATCACCCACTGTGCATTTTCTGCTAAATATTGTGACAGGACAATCAGGCAGCAGTATACATCTTAATATTCTGTTCCAGCCTACCTGTGTTTGTCTGTGGTCTCTCTGGAAGAGGGCTTGTTGGAGCCTGCGGAGCTACACCGGGCTCGAAGCAGAAAGCTGTGTTCTCTGGCTGGGTTTGGGTGTTATTGAGTGTAGCATGTGGTTCAGAAGTGTTGTCTAAAGAAGCAAAGAGAGTAGGGGATGCTGGAGGTGCAGAAGGTTGTGTGGGTGATTTGGGTTTGTTTTCAACAACAGCCTGAACTTGTCTGTTAGTTTGTGGGACACTGCGCAGGGCTGAGAAAGGAGGGATTGGGCGCAAAGGTGAGGTGGGCGGAGAAATGGGGGCTCTGGGCCTTTGTGTAGAAATGAGAGAGCGGAAGTCAGGGCTTGTGGGGGGGGACGTGGCACGGAAGAAGGGAGAGGGAGATGCTCTGGAAAAGGGGGAGACCAGGGGAGAACTGTGAGGGGACGATGTTGCGCTCTCTTCAGCTTTGGAGAAGATGAATGCTGTGTCCGTCAGGCTGCGCTGGTATCGTCTGAGGGGTTTGCCTAGAGAGAAAGTTTGTATGAGGTGTTGATAAATACCTTTTGTTTTGGCAAAAACTTGCATGCAATGTAACTGCAGCTGATCTTTGCTTGCTTGGACTTTCCTACGAGGTAGTACACACCTGAGCGGGAGGATCCGGGGCTCGTGGGACTTTGTGATGAGGACGATGAGAGCTGCCTGAAGAACTCTCTGGGGTTCATGGAGCGCTGGGACACTAATGCTGCTGCTTCCTACAGGGCAGGCCACGCACAGTATGAGTGAGTAGTTGATATGATTTAGCTCGTTTTATAGTTCAGTTTTGTGAGTATCAATTTAAATACAAACGTGTGTCCTATTTCTTTTTTGGCAAATGTCTTATTTTACGACATGTAAAGTTTGTTCCTTAGGTTTTTAGAAGTTTAGGACATACTTACTGCAGCTTTCTCTATGGACTCACTCCTTTTCAGACGAGCTCTCATAAACTCCTCATGCTCCCTCTGCTGCTGCTCCTGCCAGCACACAAACATGGCAGCATTCATATATCTATATATATCAACACACTCTTTGTCCTGCATTAAGTCTCTTTAATCAATCTACAATTAGAAGATATCTGGATCTTTAGACTTGGATATTGTGATTTTGTTTTTGTCCCTAATTACTGCAGTGATACAGACATAAGTGCCCACCCTGAACCCAGAGTAAGTACTGAAAAATAGGAATAACCTCAAACCTTCAGGGAAAGGTCAGTTAACTTCATAAGCCTAGTTAGGAACGTCCTAACAAAACCCTTCAGTCTAACCCAGAAACAGTATGTTTTCTTACTCTCATTCCCAAGTAAGACAAATTAAAGCAGCTAACACTTACCGAAACCGTATCGTAAAAAGTATGCAATAATCTTACTGTTTAACTCCATATCAAGTTGGCAACAAGTCTGTCATGTGTTGCTTTTTTAAGTACTTTATATGAACAGAAACCAGAGTGTATCAAAAAAATGTAGACATATAGAGGTTAAAAAATATTGGCCAGGTTGTAAAGATTAAATTATTATTAATCAACTTACCTAAAATGTCACATAAAGCCTGTATGATCAGGGGGAACTTAGTAATAATTTTTATGTTAAATTAATAGTGAATTCAGTCGGTGCACACGAGCGGATTTTGGCTCTTACATGGACATTTTAACACGTGTGGTTACATTCTTTTTAAGCTTTATAAAAGCTGTAAAGCCAATGTCTGCATTCATTAGATAATATATCTATGTTGATAGTCCTGTAAATAGATCTATTTTGTGTAGTTAAGTCTCATTGATTGATTTAACTGTGTATGTATTTTTTATTTTCACGTGCCTGTTTAATTTGTATTTTTATTTCTATTTTTGCCTTCATACTGTATATGTGGATATTGTGGTGAGTGACTCTGCACTGACAGGCAGAGCATTGTCTACAAAAGATCATGGTTGGGAAATCGTTTGAGAACAAACTTCACAAAGGTTCAGAGGGGCTAAAACATTGTGGGGCATGAGTTGTGTAGGGTTTTTTCTTTCCAATGTGCATGTATCTCACTGTACATGGATAAAAGAAACAGTTACAGTTGTAGAGTCAGACCTCAAACAAACCAGCCCAGCAGAGGTCAGTGAGTGCAGGCTTGTTTGACCATCCTTCAGAGCCACAATCCAGCAGATCAGCTGGTCATTAAACCATTGAGCCAGAAGGCCAAAAAATCACCGCTTGACCACTTATGCTACTTCAATAACATTTTACATCCAAAAACTGTGAAATTCCAGAAATATACACACGTGATTTAACTCACCCATTTAAATTTCTCTTTCCCGCGCAGCTCTGCCTCTTGCGCTGCCTGTTTTCTTCTGCCAGAACGCAAAATAAATAAAATACAATTATTATCTAACATATGGAGCATTTACCATCTTCATGAGTGTACATTATCCATGCAAAATACAACCACTAGAGGGCACTATCGTTTCAACCTCTGCTCTTCGATCATCTGTAGCTTCTCGTTCATCTTTCTGTCTCTTTCTTCTGCATCCCTCTTTTCTTTTAAGACTCTTTCTCTTTCAAGTCGACGTCTCTCATCTGTGGCTCGTCTCCTCTCATCTTCTTTCCTCTCTTCCTCTTCACGCTGATACACACAACAAAACAATTGTTTGATTTCTTTCCACCTCATAAAAAAGAACATTTTAGAGGCAGTAAACATTCAGGTGAACTTCGTTTTTAGCCAATCGTATAACCATAATAGAATGGATTCTTACCTCTGCACGTGCCCAGAAGGAGTCTCTGTTTATTTGTCTCATCTCCATTGCAGCATTGGTTTTTCTATAATTTGTACCCTTTAAGAAAATAGAATATTTATTAGTGAATTCAGAGCCTAAAGAGTCCTTTTTTTTTTTTTAGATTGTATTTAATTGTAATATAATATTATAATATAAATAATAGCATGACAAAATAACATACTAGAGGCAAAAGTAAAACACTGAAGTCACTCGGCTATAACCTGCAAACTGCGTTTCTACCTAATCGTGTCACATATTGTGTAGGCTTCCATAAAACTGTCTGTCTCCATCTGGTGGGCAGATGAAGTTTTGCGGGAGACTTACCACTATTTCCTCCTTGTCTGCAGACCTGGAGCTCCTCCTCACCCACTGTGCAGGAGTCTGGGCCTGGGCTTTGCTGAGCTCTTCTTTTACCTTCTCATCCGTCACATCCTCTACCTTCTCTGCACTAAAGAACGCTTGTGCTTCCTGAAACATGGAGGGGCAGGGAATGAGATGACAAGTCGAGCAAGACAGATGTGAATTTAATCCACTATTACATGCTGTACTGTAGCCGCACACACAACCACACACAAAGCTCCGAAATCCATACACAAGTACACACAGTCCCTGTGGTGGTTTTCTCTTGGTCTGACTTGGAGTTATGCAAACTCAGAGCCAAAAAGTTGTGCAACTACTTCAGTTACACTGAATGTAAGAGAACAAAAAATACTCCCTGGCTTCGGTTGTAAGGAAAGGAATGCATTGGTTTGGACGGTTATGCATAGAAGAGAGAGAGATGGTGAAAAATGAACAACAGGGGTTGAGATGGGGGAAAGGAGAAATGGAGGGTGTGAAGGCATGTGTCTCACCTAATGTGTAACAGTTGCTGAAAACCTGGCATTAAAGCTTGAGGGACATACCAGGATTTAAAGAAAAGGTTTTTAATGGATCAAATTTATTGGACACTGCTGCTCAAGTTGTCTGTTAATTTGGTATGAGATGAACTGGTGCATTTATTCTCAGCCATGTATCTCCAAATGCATTTCTATTTGTATGTGGTCAGAACCTCAGAATAATTTCCATTGGGTCGAGACAGTCCAGGCTTGTTGATGCAGAGCCAGGTCTGTCAGCCTTCAACAGGAAACCACAGCTTTATCTCAGTGACAACACTGACACATACACTGAACAGAGCACCCAATGTTCCCTGTAATACATGTCAGTACAGTGTATAATCCATATCACTCTGGCTGTCACTGCCAACTGAACAAACACAGGCAGGCAGACAGTCCGTCCACAGTGCTGCCAGAGCTACTCAGAATATCCCAGAACTAGAACTACAATATTCTCTAGAGCTTTGAGATGAAAAACGGATACTTTGACCACTTGGGGGCAGCAAAAATCAACCAGTTGAAACAACACTGACATATTCCTCTTATCAAGTTTATTGACATCAAACAGGAGCTGTCACAGACACAGAACCAAATATAGACAAGATGGAATGATGATGGAATCCAGGCTTTGGATTCTTGAATCTGTATGTGTTTTTACAAAGTGATATCAATTTATTAACCATGTTGAATGTTGATAAATGCTAAATATCACAAACCAAATAGATGGTTGATAGTTGATAAACTGCACATAAAGAATATTCAGATGTATTGTGCAATGTGTCACAGCTTAACTGGTTTGAGGTGGAAAAAAGACAGAGAGATAGAGAGAAATATGGAGATACAGCTCCATTAGGAAACCTGGGGACATTTCTTCTATCCTGCCAGTGAGAGATCCCTACAGTGCGAAGGCCCAATGACTGCTCTGTGACAATAAAAACCAGGCTCCCCATGCCAGTGGCTCGACCTGGCCAATTGTCCAAGCCTTCTAATTCAGACATGACGCTCTTCAAACCTACATATATATTAGAATATCATAACCCTGGTTGAGAACCACTAGGAAAGCAAGACACATTCATTTATTTCTGAAGTCCCTGACTACAGAGTCTTATCTTCCAGACAGACACAAGATTCCCCTGCTGGTCCTGCCTATTTGAAATGGACTTAGGCTCACAGTTTGGTGTTTCTGTGTCAGGCACAGCATGGTACCCTGTAAACCCCACCCAGGGGAGCTGCGGTGGTGAAATCCACCAACAGTTTAACACTACACCAGTTTGTTATAAAGAATAGTGTTGTCTGTCAATAATAGTGAACAATTACTATAGGTAACCAGCTCATGCACATAAGAATACAGTGCTCTGAAGTCACTGACCACAGAGTCACACCGTCCTGACAGACACAGATTCACAGGCTGGTCTTGCCTAACTGAAATGGGCTCTGTTTAACAATCCACCACAGAACATTTTCCTGAGAGTTTAGGATCAGTGGCAATGAAAACTTGATGTATGTACAAGAATATAACCTCTGTGGTAGAGAAGGGAGTACAGGGGGATAACAGCTGATGTAATTGTGCAAAACTCAGTAGTGGTTTTAGACCCAGCTGATTGTTTATTAATTTAAATTTATATTATTTGCATTTAGGATTTTTGATAATTAATGTTCTATTATCTGACTTGAATCATTTCTTCTTCATGTTTACCATCTTACAGTTAAATCCTTTTCAGTTGAAATCAGATCTCCTCAGCTGAAATCAGAAGGAGCAATCATGGGATATGGTGATTGATGTGAAACTAAATCCTCCGATCTGAAGGTTGTCAGGGCCAGATGACAGATTTGAATGATCTGAACCGCTTCAGGGTTGAGTGCCTTGACCTGAACATGTTGCCTTATTTACAAAAGAACTACTGTTCTTTGCTGCACTCCAAAAGTGCAGCTCGACCTTGAAAGATGTTTGGCTTTGTGCCAGTCTATTATGTGGCTTATCCTATGTTTTAATTACCTTTTGAAAGGTCCTTTTTCATCTTTTCAACTCCTCCACACACACACGCGCACATGCACACGCACACGCACACGCACACGCACACGCACACGCACACGCACACGCACACGCACACGCACACACACACACACACACACACACACACACACACACTCACACAGCAATCACACAGTCACACATACACACACACACACACACACGCACACACACACACACACACACACTCACACAGCAATCACACAGTCACACATACACACACACACTCACACAGCAATCACACATTCACAGAGCCCTAATGTTACAACTTCTTCCTACCATCATTGTAGTGGAAATTTAGAACAGTGGAAACATCTGCACTCTATTCAAATTTTTGTGTTCATAACATAAAGCCACACTGGAGTACAGAGCGCAACAAAACAAACTCTGCTGCTGCAGACCTGCCTTTACAAAACCCCCTCACTGCCAGCTGGAACATGCAGCATAGCAGCAGAGCAGGCCAGAGAGACAGGCATAAAGTGAAAACAGGAATAGAAAAGACTGGAGGAGAGGCAAATAAAGCAAAAAGAAAAGGAAAATGTCAACTGTGACAATGAAATGAAGAAATAAAAGAAACAAGCTAATTAAGTTTTAAGTCATCATCATCCGTTGTTAACATAAATGTGGATAACATCCATAGCTAGCATGCAATACCAATTATTTTGACATTGAATTTGAATAAAGGAGCATTATGTAAGATATCAACTGTTAAATCATAAAATGTCCTTACTATCTCATCAGACATTAAGGAAACATGCTGAAGTGCTGGCTTCTCTGACAACAATGCAGCAGCCAGTATGTCCTAAGTTTTCATTCTGGTCCGTACTGGTCTGTATTTGTTTTGACTGGAGAAGGTAGGCCACACAGCCATTTTAGACGCCCCTTGGTTCGCCTGGCAAACAGCAAACCAACAGTTCTTGGTTTGCTGTGGATGCAGTGATGGATGCGAGCAAGCTAACTGGTTCAGACATAACTGATTCTACCCAACCTTAAAAGCCTCTGCATTTTTCTAAGAAGCTCCACGATGAGAAACGTGGTAAAAAAAAGGACAAATATTGGAGATGCTTTTGAAAAATTGAGAAAGGTTAGAACACAGAAAGGTTTTAAGACTGATGCACAGCTGGCTAAACACTGAAGCTTCCGTGTCCATGACATGGCTACCCACGTGTGCATCGACTAGGGAGGAAATAAACTATAAATGCTATCTTTCATTTTCTCCGTTATATATGAGAAAAAATAAAATGGCAATGAATTTTTTTATTTTCATAAAATATTGAGGCTAATTGGTACATTAATTGAAACTTTAATTATTACATTTAAAGTTAGCCTGTGAAAGAGTCAATATGTGGTTTTCCCCACAGACATAAACACTACATCAGTTTGTATAAATTCATGGGTCGTTTTCTTTCTGCTAATTTTAGCCAGGTGGTTGTGAAACACGATAACTTGCCCATAACAGAGTGTGAAAAAGGTCACGTCTGCTGGAAAATTTAGGAGCCATAACAGCACAGTTATGTATTCATGTAAGCGGTCTTTAGGTCAGGGTATTTCTGCAAACGCAAGCCATATGTTTGGCTATGATGATGCAAGGTGAGTGTTCTTCCTCTGAGTTACCTAAGAGGGATAAATCATCGTATTAGCTCGTAGATAAGTGAATATCAAAATCATATTCTTTTTAAAGTCTTCCACTTTCAGCTAAAAGACATTTGGTCTTGATTTAGTCCTAAATAAATCCTTTCTGTTCCCTGTTTGTTGACACTCACAGAGATTTGAGTTAGCAGTCACAGAAGTGACAGCTGGTTAATTTCATTGTTGTTACAAATATCTGGCCATTTATGTTCTGTGTGTTTCGAACACACAATTTTCCAACAATTCCCCCATGGTGGTGTGATTATTCTCACTCCTTTGCCATATTGACCATGTAATCCCTTTGTTTCAGTTTACAGTCTACATGAAAATGAACAGAGGCTCAGGGGTACACTCTCACACACACGCACACACACACGCACGCACGCACACACACACACACACACACACACACACACACACACACACACACACACACACACACACACACACACACACACACACACACACACACACACACACACACACACACACACACACACACACACACACACACACACACACACACACACACACACAGTTAGACAGAGTCAGCCTCACAAAATCCCAGAATCAACATTCACTGTTTAAAAAGAAAAGACAAAAACAACAACAAACATTCCACAGATGCTTCTGCAGTTGACTTGGTGATGCCTTTATATGGAAACAAGTAAACCTAGAGGTCTTCTGAAACTCTCCCTATACAGTACGATTGAAACACTAAATAAACACAGTTTGAGGAGCAGAGATGGCGAGCAGAAGCTGCCGCAATACAGCGATGGACAGACTTTCTCATATGCTGCCGTATGTTCAATGTTGAATGTTGAATCATTTAAATATACAGGAGTTGCCTCTTCTCTATTCTCTCTACTTGTTGTCTCTCCTCTCACCACTTGAGTCAATGACGTTACTCAAGGATGCAACACTGCAAAAACAATGGAGCCTTCAAGCCAAAACTCAACTGCTGCCTGCCCCCCTCTGCAGTGACAGCACAGATAGACGAACACTGCAAAGGAGCAGGAAGTGGACACAGAACAGGAAACTCTCAAAACAATACAAAGTAAACTAGTGTGTGTAAATATAGAGTCAGTGAGTACAAAGTCTGAGGGATGAAGCCCAAAAGAACAAACACTATATTAGGTAAAACAAAGATTACCATGGTACGTTTACAAGGGTTTTATGTACTCTAATGCTTCTGCCCATCCTTAAAGCTAAAACAGTCACAGCTGGAATGATGGCATCTCTAATATACTTTTTTGTAGGAGAAAAATTTAAACCAACAACCGACTAAGTTAATTTGCATGCCACCATATTTAACAGATATGGCACATCTTGATCTACTATACCTTGAAAAAGTTTCTGATGGCTGGAATGTGACCGGCACACTCTGTCTTTCTGTATTCCTCCACATTTTGACCGACCTGCAGACAAACACAGGATGTAGACACTTACATTCATGTCATACCTCCCTGTGAGGGGACATAAAAAAGAAGAGGAAGAGAGGAAAAGGGAACAATAGAATTTACGTTACAGTGGCTGAGTCTTATCTTTTTTCCTAAAGTGGGAATTAAAATAAATTACTCCCAAAATAAAGATCAAATATATAAAAAAAAAATTTAGTTACCTAAATATTCAAGATAAACTTTATTTGTCCTACAAGGTGGGACATTTTACTTGGGCTCGTCACCCATGCTGAAGCCATAAAAAGAAGATAATCACGATAGAGCGACACAGCATACGTTTTTGAATTTTTTTAAATAGTGTAATTGTTTCTGAACAAAATCCAAACTATGCATGCTGCCTCCTCAAGTGTCAACAAACACTATACTGTAAACCTTTTTTAAATGATCCTTTTGACTAGGACATAAGTATATGTGATTATGCTGTGCATGCTTTCTAGGTTTGCCATTTCCAAACTTTGTCATTGAAAAGGTGGATTTTTCAGTCAATCAGAGACATTTAAACTCCCACAACTTTACTCAACATTTGAGTATTTAGAGGGATAGCTTGTCCTGTGATTCATGATCTTAGAGCATTTTCCCACATGTCAGATTACAGATAAGCCTATGTCAAAACAGAAACATACAATGTGAATAAGCCAAGTGGTTTAGGATTTTTTCAAGGCATTTTACAGATTAAAAAGGCGCATAGATATTTTAGTATGTGACCACTTAAGATGATAAACCCATTATCTTGGGACTGGTAAATGACTTTGCTGTGGCCAAAGAATGCAAGTCTTTTGGTATGTGTGTGCTTGTGTCAAATAAACATATGTGTTTTTCTGTCTTTGCACTGCTATGTCTTTAATAAGACTTACATGACCTAAGGCTCAAGAGCCTGCCTGCCACTCACCCAGCTGATCAGAACAATCCGGGGGCCTCCAGTCTCCATGCTGCTGACTTTGCACAGGGGGGGGGGGGGGGGGGGGGGGGGGGGGGGGGGGGGGGGGGGCAAGAGGGGGGGGGGGGGGGGGGAGGCATTGAGGCTTGGAGACGTGAAACTTCTCTGCCAGCTCTGCCACACAACCCGCTGTTATAGAGATACAGATAGGGACAGGTTGGTGGAAATAAAGGGAAATAACTGGTTTATAAGACTTTTACAACTATTGCGTTGAGGCAAACATTGAGAAGCTTTTTATTTGTTTATAGGGGTTTCAAATACAGAATTGGCAGTTCAAACAAACCACATATACCTGTTGTGAAAGTCTTCATGCCTTACCTCCTGAGTCCGCCAGTTTGAGCTTGTTGGTGAGTCCATCATATGTGAATATGGCCCTGTGGACAGACAGACACACAAAGAGGTCAGCTATACATGAAAAGTATAATGAGACATATGAAAAAAAATATATTATGGTATATAGGAAAATGTGTCAAGAAAACACAGTTTTAGTTTTCTCGATCTATTTTATTTTGGATTTCTGTTGCCAAAAAGGAAGGGTTCATCAAAAATATTCATATCCTTGCATGAGCATGTGGACAGCTGGTTACATGATGTTTTCAGACACACACAGGCACGCACACATAGCCAGATGTTTAACCGCACATACTTTGTCTAAACCATGAAGAGCCTCCCTGCGGTGCAAATCATCTCTTCCATGCACTAACAAAAATGAATAATCTTCAACTGTGACACGCACTTGTTCACTTTCTAACCTTTGCTTTCCAGTGACCTTTACAGTACGGGTGTAAAACAGGAAGGTGCTCAGCAGCACAAACCTTTCAATCACAGTGTTAGCTTCAGATGGATGGCTCCTGAATGTGAATTAAACACTGTTCACAGCTAAGGGCTTTTTGACATTTTGCAGGTGAAAACCTGCCCTACCACACCCTTTAGTCAGTCAAGCTGCAGGTCACCGTAGCAACTAAACAACTCATGATGTGTTTGAAGGGGCCACTGAGATACAAATCCCCTGCTGAACAAACTAAGTGCAGAGTGTTTGTTTTGAAGCAGCTATAGGTACATTACATAAAATAACACAAGTTAGCTAAAGTAACACAAGATAGCTGCATAATCAGTCAAAAAGATACAAACCAAGAGACAATTTTAGTTTCGGTCTGGTGAATATTGTGCTAGGGTGCCTCCCAAAACTCAAAAATTGGAATCCCCAATTAAGAGATGACCCTGAGTCACTTGCATTGTATGAGTTGAAGATTTGCATTTGTGTATTTTAGATGTATCATTGTACACTAGCATGGCAGAACTGTAAACGTCATAAACTAAGTCTTAATCTCCAGTAAGTAGCCTACCAGATACAACACTGAAAAAAGTTTTAGTTTAAAAATTGTCTTCGACACTCTTCTTTCTCACCAATAAGCTATCAGAAGCAGCCACTAGCTTGTTTGACAGTATTTAGCATGATTCTTAGGTTAGGATTCTTTCAGTTTTCATTATTTCCAAAGTTTCTATCAGGATTATTTCAAGAACAAACAGACCATGTGGTTAAAACTAGTAAGAAAAAGCTCAAAAAGGCAGTGTCAAGTTAAAACTCAGTGTCTCTAAGCTCTGTGTTTCTACACTCTTTGAAGGAGCTAGCACAACTGCAAGCCAAGCTGTTGCTAACTTTAGCTAACTAGCGTACTAAAAGCATTCATCCAGCTGAATGATTTTGTAAAAAAAAAAGACAATCTAACGTAACTTGAAAAAAGAGAAGGGAAGTAGCTGGAAATCTATTAAGGTACAGTCTACAGCTGGTGGTGTGCATGGTAAACTATAAGGTGTGTCTAAAATCTGTTAAAGGAAATTGAACAGTCAAAGAGCTGTATTGATGCAACCAACTAAATTCTGAGATTGATACATCTCTATATGAAACTTCATGTTTTTAATCTATTCCACAAGTCCAAAATATGCTCTCAGACATGCTTACAACATAATCCTTTTCCATGTGTGTGTGTTTTTTAGCACAACTGGGGGTGAATGTGTGTGTGACTTTACAAGGCTGCCTGTAAAGAGAAGAATTGGTGAAGCTTTATGGGACTGTGTGTGTGTGTGAGCACAAATATGTGCATGAGTCTATGGTCTATGTCTGCCTGTGTGTCTCCATGTGGGGGTGGGGGGTGGGGGGGGTCAATAACATCTGGAGCTGGGCAGCGAGAGCGTAAGGGCACGAGCAGCTATTATAATGGGCCAAACATGAACAGGCTGTATGTGTGTGTGATGGTGGATGTGTGATCGGAGGAGGGAGTCACTGAGGTTCAGAATGAAAACCAGAAATGGGGGGGGGGGGTTAAAGGGTATTAATCTACTATAGAGAAGCTAAATCAAAAACAAGAAATGTTTATCAATCAAGCCCAAAAAGGCCAGCTTGCTCAGTAAGCAAATCTTTTTCCCTGAAACAACAAGTCTCTGTCTGCCAGAAGAACAAAGGAAGACAAAGTCAATCACTGTGTCTAAGTGTGTGTGAGTGTGCGTGAGGGTGCTGAGGACACAATAACCACATTGTACACCCTATTAAGCAATCTGTAGGCAGACCCTGCATATGGGAGGCTGATACTGCACTGTCATTTTTCTATTCTACTTAAATATTGACAATTGTTTTCTGAGTCTATTATATCATCAGGCAAACCCAAGTATCACTCCAGATATAATGTGGAATAATTCTCAAGGACTCTCCAGCATAACATGAGCTTCTTGTTCCCCACATCATCCATAGCTCTGCACAGATTAGTCTAGAAACAATAACTTTAGAAACAGCATTCTGCACTCCCCAATTACTCTCACTAGCATCCAGAGCTTAAACAAGAATCCACATTCCTAAAGGTCACCATTCATGAGCAGTCAAGGTCAAAGATCGCTGAGCCTCTGAAAGAGTCTTAATTGCATGTGCAAATTCTCCACGCACAGAGAACAGGCTTGCACATGTGGAAAAAGTGTTATTGTGGTAGACTCATTTTACCTGCGGAGCTTTTTCCAAGATGTAGTTTGCAAAATCAAATCTTTTGGCATTTTCTTTCTCAGGAATTGAGCTCTGTATTAGATTTTTACAAGGCCAGGGGAATCACAAATGCAATGATTTCACAAAAGCATGGTCAAAATCTATAAAATCAGTTTTTACCAAAGGAAGAACCATCTCTCTTAACTTGTCTGCCTTGATCCAAATAATATATCTCCTTTATTGAAATTCTACTTTCAAGGATTGTTCAACCTTGTGAAAAGATGCTCTGCATTCTCAAATTGAAATCAAACCTGCTATTTTATTATTTCTTTTTTCTGTGAATCTGTCAAAAAAAAAAAAAAAAGAGGAACCCTGGCTATTTCCTGACATAATAGTTGACAATTACAAGTGTACATTATTGATCATTAGCTGGCATGGTGTGCGGCCTTAAGTGAATCAAAATGGACATCCTTCTCCATTTTTTGCTCTCTGTAGAGTTTAGCTCTACTTTGATGCATTTGTAGCAGCAGCAGTATTCGTATGTACAAAAATCTCCCCCAACTGACAAAGCAGACAGACCCCTACTCCTTCTCACATGTAGGCTTCTTACAAGCCAAACAGGCTGATGAGAAAAACACACTCCTATGTCTGTACTCGAGCCCACCTCCAACCTCAGCCAGCTATGACCTCAGCTCTGAGAGAGGGAGGGACAGAGGGTGGAGGAGAGAAAAGAAGAAAAGAGAAGAGGCATTATAAACGAAGGGAGCGAGGCCATCATTAAGGGGAGAGAGGAGCATAAAAAGGGGAGGGGGTGGGGCAAAGAGTAGGAAAAATGATGTCATGATCTGAAAAAAAAAAAACGACCACATTTTCTAAAAAGTAATTATCAATGATGAATTGATTCTGTGCAACACTACCACAGCAAGCCGGCCAATGCTTAAATGAACAAATAAACTGCAACTCAACTAAGACAAAGACAAACATCTAGTATATAAAGGCAAACACGTATACACACACACAAACACATATTGTAAGCTCTAGCCAGTAACAATGGTTTGTTTTGGACTACCACAGTAATACCTCCAAACATTATAGGCTCTACCATTTCGAGATGAACATGACAGAAGCAGATGCTCAGCTCTGGTGGAGAAGCTGCCTTGTTTGTACACCACTGTGTGAGCATACAGGAAATATTTGAACATAATGTACACCCTTTTCTTGTATTGTACTGTCTACAAAGATTTCTATCCCTTTTTCTCCCCAACAGCTCTGCTTTGATGCTGTTGAGGAACACATTCCTTTGCAATTGAGCACATTGTGCAATAAGAAAGAGCACAAAGAACCTATAAGAACACATGTGGGACCCAGAGCCAATAACAATATCTCGTATTCTTACTCTGCACATATTATGTTGATATCTTACAATCATTATTACTGCAAATTCATTATTCTGACCCTGTCTCTTATAACACGTATCTTTTTCCCATCAACTTCTAATCCTGGTATGTATCATACCTCTTTCACAAACTGAAGCGATATCTCACCCTCATCTTTTCTCCCTCGTCCCAACAATTCTTTCCCTCTGTGTCTCTTTGACAGGAGGATCTCGTGGGCTCATAGGTCATTTTATTCAGTTCATCTTTGCCAGCGGGGGAGATATGAGAGATTTGTGGTAGTGCACACTGTGGAGGTATGATAAACGGTGCATGAAGAGAAAGATATGAGAAAATGGATGAGAGGTTGGGAGCTCTGGCCAGAATTCACTGCCAAGATTAAGCTCTCCATCAGATCTGTCCTTCTTTCTTGCTCTTACCCTATAACATATTGCAAAAACATCCACAGTGGTCCAACAGACTCTGTCAGACATTTATCAAGATCTGTGATATTAAAAGCGTACTCTTTTGAATGCATATTTCATGCCCATACTTCTTTCACACTTTAATTTTGCCTTCAACAAGCTTCTTTCTGTTCACTTCATTTTACATCATATGTTTTTCTCTCCTCCTTGCTAAGACCCCCAACTTCTTACTCTTGGCTCGAAGCTGACCTGGGCCCTCAGAGCTATTTTTAGCCTGTCTACCTCTCCGTCTGTGTTGGAGAGTGGGGGGAACTCAGAGACATCCCCTATGCACACAGCACTCATTTCCTCTCACCAAACATGGGCAAAAAAAGTCCAGCCAAATGCAATTCTGAAAATGCCGTCCCCCACCCCGTTCGGCATGTTGCTCATATAGTGTCCATGCGGCGACCCCAGCAGTACACACATTCCTCCGTCCGTCTGGACTGCTGAAACATGTGGCGGTTTATGGGAAGAGGTTAGGAAATATGAGTAAGAAAGGAAGTGATGGAATCAGAGGGTGACTGAGAAGAAGAGAAACGGACAAAGAAATAATAGAATAATGTTTGTTTGGTTTAGAGGCCTGTGAATTTCATGCAGTACAGTGATGCATCCAATCAAACGTCATGACTTCAAATCTGACACTGGATACCAGAGAGACATATGAGTAATGCTATGATCAAATATATTGATGGGTTTATTTTCACTTAAAAACGTAAAACATTTTCATTCGGTTTTCACCTTGTATTTAAAGTTAATCAATACAAGGAACAGCATGCAGACTGTTCAGTATTAACCAGGTTCCGTAATCAAAACATGAATGTCAATATGATGTAGACTGATGCTGAAGGATGATGTTTATGTTAACACTGCTGCTCTGTGCTTTCCTAATATCCCGCAATGACCTAGATTACTCAGAGGAAGATTGCTCAAGAGAACAAAAGAGACACAATAAGGAGGGAGAAATATTGAGAAAATGTGCAACAATCTCTTTTGAAAAACAGCTAGGGAACAGGGAAGGCTGAATGGAAAAATAGAGATTGGAAAAGCATTAAAAAAAAGGTTTTGTCTTGGTCCCCATACTCATGGCTCTCTGCATTGCTCCAGAGTTCAGTCAGGTGCCCTACAGAGAGTGGGCTGTAACCTGTAATCCCAACAGACCAAGCTACAGGGCCCCTTAATAAGATCTGCAGAGAAAGAGGGGATAGAAACACGGAACCAAAAGACTCCCAGAGGAAATCTTAAAATTACATAAGTGAAGTAATATTTACAAATGAAATGTAACTTGTTTTCAAATGAACAGGAACATTGCATTAACATTTAAATGTGTTGCTCATCGGAACATAAAAAATCATTGATGTGCTGTTAGAGTCATGAGACATGCAGTGTTCAAAAAGCAAAGAGAAAAGCTCATATGTATACAAACCAAACATTCTCAAGCAGCAGTTGATAATCCAAGGTGTAATATCTCTTTGCATTCATTACATCCCAAGTTTATACTCAACATGCCCCTCTCCCAGTAAGATTTGATTGACAAGGACTACATAAAACAAAATCATGTAAAAATACTTATTCTTATTATAAAACTTAGACTGTCTGGTCTCCTACACGTGTATTACTGTGCCAGGAGTGAAGCTGGCTCTGGGAAAAGGTCTTACATTAACCTGGCAGAGGCTCTGTGTGAGGGTTATGATGTGATGCTGGTGCCTAGCACAGAAACCTTGATCCAATTACCGAACCATGCCAAGCCCCAATCAACACCATTAACACCAGACAACTGGACTGTAAGTATATCTCGCTTGACATACACACACACACACACACACACACACACACACACACACACACACACACACACACACACACACACACAAAGTTGGATTCATTCAAAGCTTCACATTCAGTAATTTACAGCAGTGTTAGAGTAGATGAAAGGGTTATACTTAACAGTCTAGACTTATCTAAAGTTTTTTAGATAAATATAATGAAGGATAAGGAAATAAGCACAAAACCAGCTATGCATCATGTTAAACCCACCTGCCTATAGAAGCCGTAAAAACTGAAAGCTTACAAAAAAAGGTTTGCCTTTCTTATCTCAAGAAACATAAACAAATGTAAACATCACATAGACATGTCTGGTTTCTGGTTCAAGTCTTATTTTATCAATAGACATCAAGAAATATAGTAAGCGTACAGGGCTCTTTGACCCTCACAATCCAAAAATGACTGCTTGCTCTTCAGGCTTCAAATATTTCTGTACATTTCTGACAGGAGTGAGACATGTTGGGGTGAAACTCTGACCTCATTTAAATCACCCAAAGTCACAACTGTTTTTGTAAGGTGGTTCCTCGCAGCTTTGGCTCTACTTGTTAGTTTATAAATGATTTGTTTCTACTTGAATGTTGTGAGTAGCACATCTAGATGCCCAAGCTTTTTTTATACTACATTAGATATTAGAGAATGTCTAATACAGTTTATAAATCATGTTTAACGCCACATGAAACAGACAGCTGTGTAAGTCAATGTGAAATGTAGGTTGGCGTCATATTTGCCCCATAAGAAAAGTTGCTCAGATCCTCCCTCTGAGTAACACTCACTTATCTGTGTTATTTGACTGGGTGGAGGACACAGCAGACTCCTCTGGAGACTATTACAGACCACTGCAGCTATTTGGCCTGAAGAAACGGGTAAATAGTAGAAGAAATGACAGAGGCCAGGGAAGACAAAATTATAAGAAAGAAAAGAAAGTGTAGGTTAATTAAATGCAGTAGAATTTGGGGGGAAAGACAGGGAGCATATAATATCAGCCAGTGTGGTGGCTGGGGGGTGGGTTGTGGTGGGGTGGGGGTGAGAGGCGGAGAGTGAGGGAGAGACTGGAAGGAATGCTGACAGGAGGAGGGGAGGGAGGAAAAACTTCGCTTCTCAGCAAAACACAGAGCCAGAGAAGTTTACAATATGACAAACTAAACAAATAAGTAATTAACTCTCTGCCAAGGAGCAGTGAGAGGAAGCGGCCCTCTGTGTGCGGAGGCGGATGGAAAAGAGCGAGGCATGGACAAAGGCAGAAAGAGACACAACAAACATGCGGCTGTGTGGCGAGATGTCCATTCAAAACCTCGTGAAACAACAATGACACTATACAATCAGGTGATGAACTGTGAGGCAGTGTGAAGTGGTGGATCTGTCTGTCTCCTGTTACAGCTGTGACTTAATCCACTGTTAACATTAACCCGTTATTGTATGAAGATGCACACAGTAATTAACTGACTACCACATTTCTCTCCATGTAATCTAATCTGCACCATCAAGACATGCAAGTGTATGAGTTTGTGTATGCGTGTGACAGGGTTTTTTGTAAATCGTAACATAAATACATCAATTATAACATAAATTGTAAAGATAGAATTTGAGGGCAATATTTATGACCCTATATGACGTATTTGTTTTGGTTTTTTTTACTTTTGAAAGGTTGGAACTTTAGAAACTCTGTCACACTTGTTTTCAAAGCACGAGGTATCTTTCAACACAGAACGTGGAAACAGACCTCGCCTGTTGTGTGATATGAAGAATGAGGTCTGATAAGAGAGGATGCTGGTGTGTTTTCTGTCCTAATCATATTTTACTTAATCAACCTGTGAGGAGTTTCTAACTAGCAATGAAATAGACACAAATGAATATTGATGACATAGCTTCAACATGACAATAATGCATAATCAAAACATTATGAGCCCATCAAAAATAAGATTCATTATTTATTTTTAAAAAACTGTAATGCCTGTTAACAGCACACCAAGTCACTGTAAGACATTACACACTGTTGAAAAACCCTGATGACATTTGTTCTGTTAGTTTGATTGTAAAAATAAATATGAGAAGATTGTGTTTCAGAAAATACTATCAATGCATATACAGGAAAGGCTTCACAATAAGATATGAGGTACTTTTTCAGACGACAAGAGTTGCTAAAATTGTTCAGTTTTGCATAACTTTTGCACTTGTTGGAAAAGACAGCAGCACTTTGAGGCTAAAACTGTAGTACAATTCTGTGTTCAAGGGTTAGGTAAAGATGGGTACATGTGGTACAATGTCTTGCAAGTGTGTGTTTAAGATAGGTGAGTTGATGTGAGGGTAGAGAGAGTGATGGCGACAAGATGGGGTTCACGCTGGGGAAAAGATGAAAAGCACCAGGGGATGTAGATAGGTATAAATGAGCAGGCTAGTAGGGGCACTTTAAACAATAGCACACAAAGGGAAACACCCTGAGTGTGTGGGAGGTTTCCAAGGGGGCAGAGGAATATGTGGTTATTGGGGGCGAGTGTCTTAAAGAAAGGGTCTCTATGGGGTAAATTGTTATGTGTCTAGCTGGGAAGTAAAGCTGGGGGGGGGGGGGGGGGGGGGGGGGGGGGGTGACAACAGAATTTACACCTAAGTATAAGTATGGAGGAGAGGAGAGGAGAGGAGAAGAGAAGAGAAGAGAAGAGAAGAGAAGAGAAGAGAAGAGAAGAGAAGAGAAGAGAAGAGAAGAGAAGAGAAGAGAAGAGAAGAGAAGAGAAGAGAAGAGAAGAGAAGAGAAGAGAAGAGAGGAGAGGAGAAGAGAAGAGAAGAGAAGAGAAGAGAAGAGAAGAGAAGAGAAGAGAAGAGAGGAGAGGAGAGGAGAGGAGAGGAGAGGAGAGGAGAGGAGAGGAGATAAAACTCCAAAATTGTGGTCCTTTGGGATTTCTCTGGCATTTCCTGTGCATGCAGAATCACACTCCAATACTACATTACTCTCACACGCACGCACGCACACACGCACACGCACACACACACACACACACACACACACACACACACACACACACACACACACACACAAGCCTCCTGTCTCCTGTCACCATATCTAAGTTATAATAGGACCAGTAACAACATGATGACTTCTTATCTTCATTCATTTCCTTCAGTTCATCAAAGCAAATTCTCAAGTATCACATGTCCACTTAGACCTCATTTTGCTGCCCTTCTTAAAGCTTTGATCGTACTCCTCCTGTTCCTCCTCCACCTGTCCTCTTCTCATCTTACCATCTTCTTTGCTCCGTCACTCCCCCCAACTTCACCTTGTCTTTATGCACTGTAATTCTTGGCTGATTCCTCCCTCTTGCTACTTCCTCATCTCGTTATTCCTCTATATTTCTTATCTAAAGCCCTTGCCTATTATTTTTCTCCCCCTTTCCCAGCCTCCCCAGCCCTTTTCCACTCATCTAACCCGCTTTATTCAGTCTCCCTTAACAAACAACCAAGCTTTCCCACAAGGGTCGTCAGGACAACGGAGCCCCCCGAATCGCCTCATCTCACCCACAGCCCTGATCGCACTAGCAGCAAGTGAACAAATAAGAAAGAGAAAGGAAAAGTGGAGTTCCCAGTCAAGGCCCTGTAAGATGCTAATATAGTTAACCCCAGACTGTTGTGTTTATAACCATGGCGCTTCTCTGTAACCATGGTGATGAGGCAGCAAAGACAGCTGATGATCACAAACAGTAGCAGGACAATTGGACAATATGTTTTTGAATTTTATATAATTGGATAAGATATCAGTGACAGTGTAAATGTGTTTATCTGATCAAATCAATAATTAAGAGAAGGACAATAAATATGTTTTGGTCTTTCAGAGTATCAGATTCTGTCAGACTCTGAGTGCTGAGTTTGGCAGGCTCACTGATAGACGGGTCATAGCAACAGAAAACATGACCATGTGCACTTTGTTACACCTTTTGCAACTTTCAATGAGGCTCTGGATACTTCAGGAGCTAAAGATGCCAGAAAGAAGAGAGGACACATGAAATTTGAGTATTTTCTGGATAAGAATTGAACATTATATAAAGGCTGATTCTAGGTCCATATGTATTGTACGTTAAAGCTACATGGAAAGCAATTTGTTAAGAAGAATTGTTTTGCTCTATTTGTTAAAATTCCAAAAGATTTCTTGACAGCAATCAATAAAATAAATGCTTTGACGAAAAAGGGAAAACATTGAGATACTGTAAGCCGGTTTGATCATTTTTTTTTTTGAAAAAAATAAATGATGGGTGTTTGGAAGGCTAATCAGCCTGTCCATAAATACCCGTCTGTCCTCATTCTGCCCATGCATTAATTGTGAATGAGAAAAGTTGTTTTTTTTCCACCAGCTAAGGCAAACAAGGTATGAAATGATCTCGTACACTCACAATGTAAAGCCCCTTTCACACATGCCCTGCACTCCTGAGAATTTCCCCGACACTGAATAGAATGCATATGTGAAAGGACACTGCTGAATCAGTTTACCTAAGATTGAAGAAGACTTTTTGTCCGAGTAAAACGTCCGCATAAAGTATCATTGAGCTGATGTGTGAATGCAGCAGGTAACAGTCTGGAACATTCACTGCGAGCGAGAGGCAAGGTTGATGATATGCATGTGTGAAAGTTAAATTCCTGAAAATATCAGGACCTGTGTAATTAAGTTATTTACAAAATAATATAAGGAGTGTGTAGGGGAGTTGATCATTTCAAAATCAACCTAATTCTTGTATATTTCTTTTCATCAAAGCTGCCTACACCAACCTTAATTCTTCAGCACCTAAACAGCTGTCTGTGGTCTACACTTGGAACGAAGATGAAACAGCTGAAGAGAATATTGTGTCTCACCATCTCCTAATTCATTCATTCATTCATTTTGCAAACCAACCAAGGTAACAACATCAAGATAGGGAAGGAAAACGTTGTTACTCAAGCACAAGTAAACTCCAGCAGTTTAGCATAGTCCCTCGATTTCAAATAGTTGCTCAGACATCCCCTAAAAGTGCCTCACACAATCAGACACACACACACCGTACACTGTATTCATTCTCTTGCCAATGTTTGCAAAAACACTAAAATACAGATGTTCTTAGACAGCTATTTGACACACCCATAAAATCCTGCACTGCCTGCAACACTCACAGCTCATTAGTTAGATTAAACAAACAATTCACCTCAATCCAGCTTCCATTTTTCATTACAACTGCAGAAAAAAATGCATCTGCTTTCACATAGAGACAGCCAACATTTTCCAGTAGAGTTTCCCAGCCTGGATCTTAAACTGCAAAGGCAAACAATAAAGCATTTGTAGTGTTCACTGTGGTTGTGTGGGTATAATATAAAGAGAAGCTTTCCAGTGGAAACAATGTGCAGGAGGCATCTGGATTAAGGTCAACTGCTGTGAGAGGCACCGAAACAAAGAAAAGGAGCATTCTGACAGAAAGGTCAGGTGTGAGAATAATGAAATACTTAGATAGTTATGGTTTATGATGTGGTGATGATGGTGTTTAAAACGTCTATGACAAGCAGAGAAGAAACACGCAAATGCTGGATGCCATATCTTAGTTAGAAGTTTGTTTGTCTGAATGATTTAACAAGGCAACACAAGGAAGAATAACAGCTCTGCAGTGCCACCAAGTCATGACACATTATTAACGTCCTTTCTTTTACAGGACAGTTACAAGTCACACCTCAACATGTGAATTGGCAGTATTGCACCCTTAAGTTTTCGCCATTACACAAAGAGAATAACCTCCTGCAGTCAGGCCTCATCATGCCTGATACCTACTATTACCACGCAGCTCCATCTAAGACCTCAGATGGATCTAAACAATATTTTCAGGGGCCTGTTTGAATCATTTACTAAGTTCATCCAAACAGACATTCAAATACCAGCTATTACAGCCCTCATTGTCATCATCTTCCAACATGCCACCTACAGACATGCTCACACAAGCAAATAGGAAAGCTGAGGTTATTCTGTGGAAAGTGCAAAGGTGCAAACCCTGTACAGTATCTTTGAAACAGGGAGTGTGTTTGTGGTGGAAAATAGCTTTTTAAACATTTATAAAAACAGGAACATGCCCATGTTGCTCAAATGTCACACAACAACCACTTGAACTGTGTAATACTTGTGCCCCTTCCCGGCTACGAACCAATGAGAGCTCAGCATGAAGTTTTATGCTTTTGATTAAAACTGACTCTAGATGCTTGGAGATGAGAAGCTAAACTTTTATTAACATCTCTGATTCTCATCAAACATATTAATAATCCAGATTGTTTTTTTTTACTCAATCACCACACTAAAAAAAAAATCATAAAGTTTGACAATATTGGCATCCCCTAAAATGTATGTTTCTCATGACTGCCTCTTACATTGTCTGTGAACACCATGGTATCAATGGGAGCCCTTATATTGGATTTTAAGGCTCATTCATTATCCTTTTGGTTAACTGAAACACATCAAAACTGGTGATGCAATGGTTCACACTAAAAATAGTAGGATATGTGATAAGATGAATGTGTCTTTAGAAACCGATGGAGATCCATTTCACACAGACATCTAACCTATCTAACAGAAAGAGACAGCAGCTCAGCAAAGAGCAGGCAATAGTCCAGGCAAACCATTGTGTGACCAGCCATTTAAAATATACCGCTATTTATATAGCGATCGATCAAACATTACTATCCAGCCTGTATCAACACTGTGAGCAACCTTTGAAGCCTTATCCTGAACAGCCAGAGGAAGCCAACCAGACTGCTTGTTTTCTTCCTGTGAGACTGCAGAGTCAGGTGGTCAGAAGGAATTGTTTTAACATAGCATCAATGACAACCTTTACTAAAATGGATAAGGATAACACATCAGCTCAAACATTGAAAGGTGATAGAGTTTTCACCCTCAGTTGACCTTTCATAAGAGAACTGAAAAAGCAGAACATATTCAGGGAAGTTTAAGCAGTAACTTCTTGATAACAGTGTGATGATAGGGTTATTTATCTTTACAAACAAGATAACATAACACTCTTCCACCTGTAATCTCCCTCTGCAGTCAGTAAATAATGCACACTCGCACACATGCAGGCGCACTTCGGTAAGCATTCATGCACAATGGCAGTACTTTTTTGCCTCCCTCCCATCTTGTCCCCACACAGGTGTCTTCCATACGACGTAACTTTAGACACGGGAGCTCTTTAGGTCGTGGTTAATCATGCATGAGCCTGTGGAAATTCTGGCAAGTAGCAGCAACACAAACACCCCGGGCCTGCACTGAAATAAAGCCTGCTGCCTTTATCGTCACCAGAGTCCCTTCTCATGAGCTCAAAGGCCCTGCAGAGAAGAGGATTGGGTGTTGTTTCTCGAATGAAAATGAGTATGATTGATTACTTCAGTTTCCCACAGAAGGTCAAAATTAAAGAAAAAATACAACAAAGGTCTGTCACACTTGTTTTCTGAATCTAGTTAATTTCTGAATTCCAAAGTTTAAATTAACTTTTGTATGATGATATGGAGGAATGTTTTTAACAGCTGCAACAGTGTAACATATTGATTACTTAAGGTTTTGCCAGAGGTGCATTTCTAATTCAAAACAATTTTAAAACAGAAAACTAATATCTGTTATATCCATGACCATCGCAGATCACACTGCAGCTATAGTTCTGCTATGAATAAGGGGAAATGCACATTAATCAACATATCAGCAATACGATCTATGTCAATATACTGGATGTATCTGTACAGGAAGTTCTAAGACAGTTACTCACAAAAAACTCAAACCAATTTACAATAACAGGACACCTCAGGATAGCTCACAAAAGAACGCACAGCCAGTTTTACAAACAGGATGGACACAATTATTACAATTGTTACAACAGACACTCATATGATTAGCTAATTTAAAGTGTAGGATGAGCCAGAAGCCCCCGGAGAGAGGCACCAGAAGTGGAGGCCAGTATTATATACGGTATATCTGGTTGGTTTTTATCCAATGTTAGAGTTTTCTATTAAAGGTTAAGTATTTCTCAAAGTCCCTTACAGTTAATTCTGATTCAAATTAATAATGAATCGGGGGGGGCACAACGTCTCTGAGCATAATATGGCCAGTAAATGATTTAGTCATATCTGACCTAATTCTAGAACTAGACTTTTGACCTGTGATGAATAGAGACAAGCTTCACTGGACTGATTTTCTCTGTTACTACAATGAATCAGATATTTACTTAATGTGTCACTGCCTGTAATGATCCCTGCAAGAGAACACGCTGATACACTTAGAACTAAAGCACATAGTATCAAAATGTGGACTGCAAGATAGATGTCTTAATGAAGGTGTGTACAAAGTCACCAGGGCCCACAGATGTTTGGATTCAGCCCACGCCCCAATCTGATGAATAGAGTTCAAACTGCTCCACAGCTCAATAGGAATTCCCATCGGATATGCTTTGTACAATCATTTGTCTGAACTGATTTTTCTTCTTAACTGGTTGCTGCACTATGTGATACTTGGCAAGATGACACCCCTGGCAATGCATTTTGCTGCTTTGGAAAATTGCTCTTATTTACAAAATGCTATTGGCCAAGTAGAAAGTGTGTGTTTAACATGTGAAGAATGAACCACTGACGTGGGGTGTTTAATAGTACTGTAAAAAGAAAAATAACAAGCAAGAGAACTTTTGAAACACAAAGGCCTAAATAAAAGAACTCTGCATTGTTGCTTTAAAAAACACAATAACAACAGTGAGCTCACCTAAAGTGCCAATTTGAATCATTTATTTGGGTGTAAACTGGACATAAATGTGGTTTCTGTGGTGAGGAATTGGAGGAATTTCCTGTTCGGAGGATTACACAATGTCCTTGGGAAGAGCTTTTTTACAGTTATCCTTTTTCCTGTGTCTACAAGCACACACAAAAACATAACACATGCAGATAGTATAATTCCAACCCACAAGTGAGACACTTCGCAGTCCTCGGTGGTGTTAGAGACCGAGGGGAGACCTCCAAGGCTGCATGTTGAGCCAAGAGGTCTGAATGACGAATGCATTGCAATTGCTATTCTTTTCTTCACACAGCCTCACCCACAAAGGGTCTGTTTCCCATTCAGGACACACAAGGTCATTAGATAATACACATAGGAACCTCAAGGCCACGTAGTGGGGGCGGGATGGTTTGGCAAAACCAGCCTCCTACCCTTCAACCCCATGCAAACTTCTCAACAGCCCCGACTCACTTTAATAGTCCCTGCAGGATGCATATGCACACCATGACACAAATACATTCACATGCAAACTCACATGCACGCTTATAAAATCCCTTCAGTGCACACAGACACACACTTGCTGGCTCGTCTGCGGTTTGACAGTGGGAATCATGACATCATCCTGTCCCCCTCCCACCTCTCAATTCAGTCACAGCAGAGTTATTTAGCCAAGTGGGTTTAGGGAATGCTGGGGGATTTCTCTCTCTCTCTCTCTTTCTTTTTCCTTCTTATTTTATTATCTTCTAAGTACAACCAAACATGTGCATGCATCTTGAAATACGTGGTATATCATTATGGAGGTGTTGGGACAAAACCTCCATAATGATACTAAATGTGGAAACTTTTTAAGATCTTCCAAATGCAAGAAAGAATGGAAACTGAGCAATTTCTGCCTGGGTGGAGAATTTCTTTCTTTCCACAAATTTTTTGAAGACAACAGTTCACTCGGACTGAGTTCACTTGAGCTGGATCTCATAACTCCAAGTCCCATCTCATCATGAAGAGGTTAGAAGAAGGTAAAAGGAAAGTGGGCAGCAAAGCCCTGTGGCAGAGGACGATGAAAAAGAGATGGACCGCATCAGTCCTCTACTTCCACGAGAACATGTGTTTGTGTGTGTGGGCCCTGGCCCACTTCCTTTAAGTATACCTATGGTACATCAAAACAAGTGGACACCTGAAGAGCAATATCAAAGTACAACAGATGTTTTTTCTTCCTGCTCTACCTGAGTATTGCCAATGAAAACATGAAGTCGATGGAGATGACAATATCGCAAATTCAAAGACAGCATAAGAGAAGAAGAAAAAAATAGGTTGAGTGTTGATGTTTGGAAAAGATGAATGGGTGACCATAGTAACAGACCCTGTGGCAAAGTAACAGAATGAGGGAGGTATCAGGTGGTCAGGTTGTAGCATGATGAGGTCTCACACATGTCAGAGCAGAATTAATCACAAATGATGTCAACATTTGATGTTAAAGATCAGTCGATTCTAAACTGTGAGCTAGAAATTCTTTGTGTTTACTTATTCTTGAATGGTCATTTAAATAGTGTATGGGTTCTCAAAACTCTGCACATCTTATTTATAGACATCTTAGTTATTGGTTGATATTATCATTATCATCATTATCTTTTTTTATATATTTTTATGTGGATGTTCCTCATGTGTGCAAGCTGTCAAATTTAAATGCCTCTCCTTGAAAGACAAACCCTGTCAGAGATCAGCACAAAGAGCAGAAACGTGATCCTGCAGCACAGAGAATGAAGCCTCACGGCTCCTGGTGGAGAAAAGCAAAGTCATGGAGCGCAGGACAAACTGGGCCGCCGGCCAGGTGCCGTCCACACCAGCCGCCTGGCGTGCGTAATGGACGACTAGCCACAATTTAACACAGCACTCGCTGTGCTAATTAACAAGCCTGGATGCATTAGTCACTGCTGCACGTAAATATAGTACAGGTTGCGTGCAGTCCCTGCGTTGGCAACTTAGTTGCCCTCATTGGATTAATCGAAATCAAGCCTCTGCTTACGAGCATTTTATTATGCGTAAACGACTAAATAATGACAGTATATGTCTATGCTGGAGAATATGAAATTTTAACTATAGTTACGGTATCTTAATGTCTTTGTAGGCTATAGTCTCATAACACTGAAGCAGTCAAAAAGTAGAAGAAAAAAACGATAATATTCGCCAGATGCAGTCTAGTTCAAAAGCACTGTGAAGTTACCAGTTGGTGGAGGACCGGGGGTTAAGGATGTCCTCTTTGGCTGTGAGCAGCGACAGACTGTAGGTATCAAGGTCGACCCCTCGGGTGCTCATGATGGCAAGAGTTTCCAGACCACTCCCGCAGCTTCTCTATTCACTGGTCCCGACGCTTTTCGGGGTCCGACTATCTGCTGGAAAACTGCCACAGCGGTACACTTAAGGTCGTTCACAGGCAAGAAAACAGCAGCGGAGGTTTGCAAGTTCATGCAGTGTGGGGTTTAAGTTCCAAACTGGAGAGTTCTGTGAAGGCGCTGCGCACTCAGTGTGGAGGAGACTGAGACTGCACACTGGTCTTTGTGCAGCGGAGAAGGAGAAGTTTGCACTAAAAAGCCCCACCTCCCGTTGAGAGAGTGGAAAGCATAATGACTTCACTGCAAGCTGGGTCACTCTAAAGAAACTTAACAACTTATTTACTTGTACTGATCATACGTGCATACTTTACCCCATAATCAACTTAATATTGGTTTATATGGAACAGCTTTCCTGCGCAATAAATTGCCTAGGTGCATACTATTTCATAATCATGCTACTAATGAATGATGGCCAACAGTCGGAAGCATGGGACAATACAATCATTTTTGCTTTGTAATTAATTCAAAAATAAGACAGTAAATGAGCTCTAACCTTTTTTTTTTTAAATTCCAGGCAGTATTGTTGATGTTTATTAAAGGGTCTAAAGGGGCTGGGCCACATCCCTGGATCTGTCAGTTTCTTTTTCTCTCTCTTTGAATTGGCCCTTACTGGTCCCCACTCCAGAGAAGCCTTCAGTGCAGACAATCTGAGAACAAGCCAAAGAAGGGCCAATTTCATGGGAACTGAGTCCAAAGCAGGCAGCGAAAAGAAGGAGAGGCTGTTTCAGTGTTTAAAAACAGCTGGGGGTCTGTGCAATGACTGCCCAGCAGTGACGCACACACACACAAAACCATGTTACACACAAGCGCTGCCATGCACTGATGCAAAGGCTCACATACCCATAACCTGTGAACTCTAGCCAAACTCTCTCCAGACATGCCAGCACACACACACACACACACACCAGTGTTCACCTGTGGGACAGCAGCATTAGGGTTAAAGACTTTGGATTATGGGAATGTTCCTGAGCTCAGTAATTTACTTAGCAGCCATTTTTAGATAATCCAGGACAGATGTAGGGGATAAAAGTCACAGGTTTTTATTTTCTGATGTGTCAGGATCAGCTTGGTCTTGACCTCATGACATTTGATTACAAACCACTTTTACTGGCAAGTCATAAAGCCTGCCAGGCATTCTGTTAAAAAAAAAAGTGTGACAAAATGACACAAATATGGCATCATATCTAATGTTAAGCCTTTACTGTGCGGCTGTATGTGTAGCGAAGCATAAATGGTTCCCACAAAAGCGTTCAACCCGGAATTCTCTTGCTGTAACTTGTGTGAAATATGTTGCATTAGTTGTACAAGCAAGCATACAAACTCTGCTGTCTTGGCCAAAGCTTGCATGCCAGAAGGACAGGGGGCATGACATCCCCACGTCGCTATTATTCTTACAACTTCCTGCTATTAGAGGCTCTCCTGCCCTCTTGGTCCTTCTTTGTGGATGTGAACGGCAGAGCTGTTATGCTCCACTTCAGAGGACTTTGGCATTTCCTCTGCTGGGGTGCGGTGGTAGCTGTTGTTGGAGATGGGGTCTAAATGTAGGAATGATTGTATGACCAGTGGGAATTAAGACTGTGTATTTGTCTGTGTGTGTTTGTGTGTATGTCCTAATGGGTGGAGGGGGGTTAAACTCATTTACTGAAACTCCTTCTCTAATTGTCACTGTTTTTTGTGTGCAGCTTCCTGCCTTCCTGGCAAAGTCTGAACTAACAGAGTGTGGGTGACAGAGTGTTGAGTGGTCCGACCACATGACACATCGTCTAAAAGTCTACCAGATCTCTCTTTAATTTTGAATCGATTTAAGAACAAGTCTCTAAGAGAATTCTCTGACTTTGAGCCCTTGTAAATGTGAGTGTTCCTTGAAATAATGTGTGGGATTGCAAAACATACAAATCACAATTACCTCTGAATTGACAAACTAAACCACTTCCTTGTAGGCATGGATTAGACCAAATCCTGTTTCCCTGCATGGGGCTTGCATGGCAGGTTTATGTGTTCTCAAACCTGATGGTTGGGGTCAAAAGGTCAGAGATGGGTTTGGGTTCAGGGGTCACAGTGAACTTTATCCTGCTGTTGTCCTACACTTCTCTTACACTTTTTAATTCTGCACACTTTGAGAGGCAAAGGATTGCATACCTCCTTCATAGACTTGAGCATGTGCTGACAAACAGTAGTTACATGTGTTCGACTGGCTGTAATGGTTGTAATCTTCTCAGGTTGTCCTAAATACAGCCTTTCCTATGACATCATCTCATTGTCTTGTAAATTTACTGTTTTACAGTTTAAGCTGCTGGAATTTGTCCAAAATTATAAGAGCGATTATTGCCAAGTGTCAAGAGAGTGTGTTACATGGGCGAATGTGTTTTCATTGAAATCTTCAAATATTACAGCATATATATGCAAACGGCAGGGAAAGGTCTCCCTGTAGACATAGTTTCTGCCAAAATAAGCGACTTCAGACATCCTTCATCATGGCGGCACGGTACAACTTCCGGTTCAAACGAGGATCGAGGAGAGAGGAAACGAAAAATAAGAGACATGAGAAGTACCCATATACTGTTTGTTTTGCAACATATTATATGAGGATTTTAAGCCAACATTAAAGCTGTCTTCTTGTTTTTCTGGTTTCATATTTTGTAAAAAAAAATACAGCTGGATTAAGAAAGGAATCCACACATTATTATTATAAAGCATTACTATGTGAATTTATGTTTGAGAAAATCAACGCTTTTTTGACAAATGTTTTAAAAATGCAACTTTTAAAGTGTTTTAGAAGTAAAGACACTTTGAATTCAACACATAATGAATATTCTCCATCAAAAACCTGATGCCCTCCTAGCTCTTTGTTGAGTCAGTTTTTATAGATATTCTGTTTTAAGCATGTTTAATGTTTTTTTTTAATTGTGTCACCCTGTGTAAATGTGTAACCTTGTGTTTTAATATGCACAAGCAATAAGAAGACAGATTTCGGCCTTTTGCATTTCAAAAGAGCATTCTGGCTTGACACATGTACGTGCATGACTTAAATAACACAACTAACTACCTGTAGCAAATACCTTAAATTAGATTTTCTATATCTATCTAATTACTTTAGAACATGTGTTTTTACTTTAACAGACTGAGTACGTTTTGGGGGTCCTACCTCTACCTCCCCCATTGTGGTAATGCTGAGCTCAGTAGAGGAGTCTGTTATTGCTCCTCTGGAGGTGGATAATGAAGTGTGTGTGGGAGAGGATCACTAGTTGTGATGATACAGCTGAGTTGAAGTTATTGTAGTGTACACACATTAATCTAAAAGCTGAACACACAAATATACCTGCAGCTGGGTATTGAATGATTTGCCTTAAAAGATAAATAAGGTTAACTCAGGTGCCAAACAAGCATGATAAGAGAAGGAAACTGCCGAGATAGGATGTAAAGCTGGAAACAATAGAAACTGGATGAAAGGCGAAAGCGAAGGCGAAGCGCAAACATGCATTTCAAAGTTAAAGACAACATTTGCCTGTGTGTGTGTGTGTGTGTGTGTGTGTGTGTGTGTGTGTGTGTGTGTGTGTGTGTGTGTGTGTGTGTGTGTGTGTGTGTGTGTGTGTGTGCTACAGAGCTAGAAAAGAAAATAGTGGTCTAGACTTTACACATCCTCTGCAGGTCTGGGTGTCTTCTCAACAGATTTCCAGGTGAGGTCACAGTCCAGCTATGCGACTTCAAAACAACGCTGATGTTTCTCTCCCCCAATGAGCCTCGGTGTGAGCATGACCATGTACATTGGTGTGCTTGGTGCAATTTTTAAATCCCATTCTTAACTCTGCGAACACCATCAGAAGCATAGAAAAACAAGGCATTCCAAGTATCTGTTCATTTATCTCTCTTTCTTTGTGTCCCTTGTACACAACAATGAGAAAGATCAGTAATTCTTCACTGTTTAAAATCAGCCAAATGCTTCAGTGATATATGACAAGCATAAATAAACAAATTGTCAGGCATTACTGAAACAAAAGAGACCATGAATCTTTGCAAGGCCCTGATTTAGAGCTGTGTGTGTGTGTGTGTGTGTGTGTGTGTGTGTGTGTGTGTGTGTGTGTGTGTGTGTGTGTGTGTGTGTGTGTGTGTGTGTGTGTGTGTGTGGAGGGGAACAGACAGTTTAGTTTATGGAGCAGACGTTTGGGAGGTCTGGACCCACAACATATGGATGAGACATACTGAGGGGAAGGTGAAATATACAGGGAATTAGATGTCACTCCTCAAAGTACCTTCTTTGTTTATTTAGTTTTACTGCTTAGTCTGCATTTCTTTAAAAGAACCATGACACGTGAGCTGCGTATTAGTGTGTGAGTGACAAACTGCATGGGTAAATCCCCTCATTCATTTTGTATATGACACAACATTACTTCATGCACGTTTATTTTCCGGCAAATTACTTTCATTTCTGTAACATGGCACCACTTCATATCCTGGATGTATTTGTGTTAACATTAAGTTTCAGGTTACACCAGAGCACATGTGTCTGTTACTGTTTAATCAGTGTAATAGTTTCTTTGATCATACTTACCTTTGTGTGCTCTTTTATTTAGATACAACATGCAGGACTGAAAGCAGCCAGCCCAACACTTCCTGACTTTTATGATGTTTGTGATGTCATCACTGACATCAATGGGTCATACCAAGTGAAGGGTTTTTCTTTTCTGAGTGTTTCATTTTGTCCATTTCTTGCTCTGGAGTTATCTTTTAGACATTTTTCATTTTTGAATGGGTAAAGAGCCG
Organism: Labrus bergylta; assembly: GCF_963930695.1. Lineage (NCBI taxonomy): Eukaryota > Metazoa > Chordata > Actinopteri > Labriformes > Labridae > Labrus > Labrus bergylta. The sequence goes on from NC_089196.1 coordinate 13,698,164, forward strand.
TTTAGTAAAGTGAATGAGCTGCTATAAAAGAAGGGATGTTATCTATTTCACTAGTGTCAGCGATAATGGAGAAGTCAAACCTTTGGAGTTATGGTGCTGGATTTAGCACCCCCTGTGTGGTAATTGATTGACCTATGTCAATCCAAGGTTGTAGGAGGTGATTCTTTGGAATAAGAAAGGTAAGGATGGGTTGCCTGTCACGTGGTCTTTTTGTCTGATAAATTACATTCTGATTTGAGTGTTTCAAAAGTTTTCGTCTGTTTTGTGTAATGGGTTCATCAAAAAAAGAGTCTGCTGAGTTTTTTTACATACCACCTTTGCAATTGAGCCAGACTATTTAATAAAATGTTTTGTGGAGCTCTGTAAACAAGATCTTACCCTTTATAATCTTAGACTGTGAACAATAAAAGCTGTCAAAAATGAAAATCCAGCTGATTCCTTCAGATTTGTTGCCCATGTGTTGTATAGCTCATGGAGAGCATGCACAATGTACAATCCTTAACTGTAACATGGTGCTTCATGTGTTTGGATTTTAAATTCAGGTCTTCTTATCTGCTCCAGCGAGAACCTTGCAAAATGAGAGCCAGATGTGGTGATGTCAGAGCATGTCCTTGACTCTACAGATGTGTTCTGTGGCTGCGGTGAGAGAGCTTGTGCAAGGTTGGTGGGAAATGAGCACACAGCCTAGAGAGAGAGCAGCTGACGCAGCATAAAGGTCTGTAATCGGTGATGATAAAGACCTGATGACGCAAAGATCCCTGCTACAAAAAAAAACTAAAAAAACACAAGGTAGTAAATTCCTTCATTCACTAAAATGAAGGGGAAACTGATGGTAACTGAGTATGAAGGGATATTTGGAGCACAGTTTGGATGATTCAATTTTCCAATAAGAGTCTGACTGAAACTCACACACACACATCAAGACAGCATATGGACACAAACCACTATACAGCCACCTTCCCCGGTCCCTCGTCTAAAGTTTCGCATCCTCAGCCACATCACCAAACATCGCCATGGCAACACTACCCCCATGTTTCTGTGGCTCTCTGTGATCTTTTACAGACTCACTTTATTAAAAGTCCCAGCTCACAGCATGGTGATCATGATGATGCATGTGGGAGAGAAAGACTCAGCAAGTTGTGCCTACTCAGTCTACTCTTTGATCTCTTGTGTGATTTTTGCTTTTGATATCCAAAGTGGACAAATAGAGCACTAAAATAAGAAAAGACTAAATAAAAGTTAACGTGATGTTGGGTTGGTGAAAGGACTCCTGCAGCAGCACAAAACAGTAAATATCAACAATCGTTGCCATTTTAAGGTCTCAGTCTGACTCTCAATCATTCAAAGATAGCCAAAGTTATTGAAGAGCCAGAAAACCATTGCACTTGAGAAACAATTTGCCAACCTAATTTCCATTTAACATGTTTGTCTTGTATCTTTAACCAAAAACACATATCTGAAGGATTCACTTTTACTATTATTATACTATTTTACTTATTACTCTAATGTGTACAAAGACTATTGCAGTGAAAGATGATTTTTCTTGTGTGTCACAAAGCAGTTGCACTGCTGTGTTTTGTCCACTAGGTGGCAGAAATGGATGAACCGGCTGTGTGCCTGAGTAAAAAAAAAAAAAAAAGGAAAGAATGGAATTTGTTTTCTTTCATTGTTTGACACTGATTTTAGATGTATATATTTTCTACAGTATAGAAGGTTTATCTAGTTTATAAAATCCTTCATTACTCTAAGTCATTACAAGTGTTCATAGTTTACTTTGAATACAATATAATATTGGAATTAAAAGTATGGGGCTCCCTTTTTAATTTATAAAATTCCACATTAAAGATAGTAGCTGTGTACGCTGTAATTGTTTTATTAAGTGGCCTGACATTATATCTTGAAAATAGGGAATATAAAGTGGAACAAAGGACTATTAAAAAAAATGACAGCCTATGGACTACACAGACTAACACAAAATAACAAACATGTGACACAATTTCAAAAGATTAACAGTTTTATTAAAATTCATGTCAAACATCAAAATACTGAAATGGCAAAAAAAGAAGAAACATTTTTTTTGTACTTTTGTTTTTTTTTGTTTTGTACAAATCACAGTGGTTTAAAAATATTACAAATTTTTAGTTTCAAAACTTTTTTTTTGCAACAGCAGCAAAACATTCTGATTGTTGTATATTTTCTTGAAAGCCCTTATAGTTTGTGAGTGTGGTGTGCTCTTTTCTTTTGCCTTTTGTTGTAATACACAGAGTAACATGAGCATGTTATAACGTTAATACAACTCATATGAGTCACCGGAAACATAAGTGCATAACAATACTAGACAGTTTATACGACTCACTTAAAAATGACAGAATGGAACAGGAGTTAATCACACCATGTCTGTGTATTATTGACACACTTCTGTGTTTACAATCCTCCATATAAACCAGTTCAGTCCATACATACATTGTGGTGAGCAGTAAAACAGTGAGAGGTTATTATGATCTGGGACTCATATCAAATTTACAACACTGCACTGTACTTTGGATAAAAAAACTATAATTATTAAAGCATCATTTATATAGTTGTTACAGCTAATATCTGCCTTTAAATCACCAGTGGTTCACTAATTTTGTATCCCAGCATCAAATACACTGACATTATGCACGATTGCATAATAGTAATTTGCAGCTAAACAGTGGAAGCAAAGGGTCCTACTACTGAATTGAAGATATAGTTCATGAAAAAAATGAGACGTAATAATATATTTTCTTTTCATGAACACTGGTAAGTATAAAGACTTACAGTATCCTTCTTATCAAAAGACTTGTATTACGCTACATAATAGAAAGTGCAGGCACCAGAAAGAGTGCGAAAACATTATTTTTAACTGCTGGTTTGCTGGGTTTCTTGGTCATTTAATATTTTATGTTGCGTAGCTTTAGCGTAGATGACATTTCATGCTAGACTTGTAAAGCTTCATTTATGTTTTATCATTGGAAGTTATCCAAGTCACTCCTAAAAACTATGCTTACATGAAAGAAAAGCTGCCTACTTTAATTCCTGTGCTCAAATGTGTGTAATTCTTGCCTTAATCAACTCTACTTTGTGCCCAGAAGGCTGCAGGTGCAGTGCCGACTAAGCCGAAAGAGTGAGACTTCACTGAAGGCACAGGAGAGGAGATACCAACGACTTAAAATAGGTGTTCTCTCACATTTAAAAAAGGAGGGTCAGGCCTGCTAGAAAAGAAAAGCCCCAAAGAAATACAGGAGGAGAATGGGACAGTGGAAAGGATGTGAAGATAGATCAATACAAACCACAAACGCTCACACTACATCTTTAGTCTGCAGGGGACGATGTGGAGCAAATACTGTGGTTTCAATAAAGCTTACAAGGTTTAACATTTTTCATTTCTACAGTTTCCTCTCTGTATGCCAGTGTTTCTTAACCTTACATTAGTAGTACCCAAATGTTCCAAAATGTGATTACCCATATATCTTAAAAAACATCTTTAGTTTATTTTATGATTCAGTACTGAAATTTGACCCTTATTGCAAACGAACTGTCCCAACGGTCCCATCCCTGAGGTTAAAAACTCTTCTGTATAAACACAAGCTTTTGTCTAACCCCAGAAAACATACACCATGCTTTAACCAGTTCCTTTTTCTTTACATGCAGGGCTTTTGTTGACAAGGATATTGTCAAAAATATGTGCATTACAATACTTGATTTTAGCTTACATTTTTGCCATTTAAGCTTCTTAGTTTTTTGCCCTCCACCCAATATTTTACAAATAACAGGAACAACCCTTATTTGATTGTATTAAATACAGCAACAGCATAAAAAGGACAGCTGTAACACTGCACAGCAGCAACAGATGTCTGCAGAAGGTGACAGCATAGCATTTAAAGTTTATATTTAGTTATGCTACCGTAAGCTGTTTCTGTGCTAATTTAGAAAAACTGAGATGTGCATAAAGCCACAAAGTAAGAGCTACAGTGGGGCTCATTGCCAACTGCAGACCTTCAAAAAGAAGCTGGACACGTTGTGTCATTCAGCTCCTCACTGAGCAAGTCGTGGGGAAATATGCAAGACTTAAGTGGAAACATTGTGCTACAATCATCATGTTTGAACACAATCTTACACATAAGGAACAATTCATGCTAAGCACAGAAAAGGTAAAGTCATAGACAAAAAAAAAAAAGAAAGTGCATTCCAACACCAAAGTGTCATTATAATGACAAAAGATAGGCCACCATGCAAATATAACCACGATCCAAAAGTGGTCGCCCCCTCCCAGCACACAGGCCAGCCAGTGCTCCCCAAAAAGCTTTGCTTCATTAAAAGTCAGTGGTTTTAAAGTTACAATAAAGGAATAAACCTTCCTCTTCAAACTCTTAATCACCTGGTCACTGGACATTTTCAACCATGGTGTGATTCTTACATCCAAATAATCAACTATCTAAAAAAAACATGCTAATCCATGTCTATATGATTTAACCAATCTACAGGACCATACCCTATGAGGAATTTAGTTCAAGGCCATTTAACTACATAAGGAACAAGAAGTAGGCCTAAAGATTTTGTCTCCAGTTGGCTCAAAATTTCCGAGAGTGCAGCAACACCATAATTAATCTTAAAGTTATAATATTATCATGGCAATTAATAACCATATCAAACGTGTCAACCACTGCAGAACCCATCTGCATGTTTGAGCAGGAATGTTGCTAAAATACAAACCTATCTTGTTTTAGTTGTGTCCAACTATAAGGCACATGGACTGAGAGAAGAGGCTTTATATGTCATACCCACTTTTAACAAGACCAATCTAATACCTAACCCTACTAAGGAACTAAATTGAGGTTGTAGACGTACATCGGAAACTGTCCCCCAGCCTTCTCTTGAATTTATTCCAAACTATGTCGGATACATATAATGTAGACTGAGATTTTGCTCCTTTCAGAGAAGAATCAGTTTACTTCTCACTTGGGTCTCGTGAGATCCAATCTGGCTTCTATTTTGGGTGGATGACAATGACTTTAACACACCACCCGTGGACAACACCACATGCCTCACACAGTCTCTCCATCTCCTACTGCTTGTCTGGGTAAGAGCTGAAGGGTGCAAACCCACAAATAGAACGACGTGCTAATAGAAACTCATCACCACAAAGTCTTGTTTTCACATTCGGCCCTAAAGCCCAAAGAAATTAGCACCCTTAACAAGAAAATCTGATTTGCTCTCACAGTCATATATCAAGCTGTGTGTCATTTGAGAACACATGCTGCTGCAAATTCGATCTAAAGTGATTATATTCTCCTGGTTATAACGGAAGCAAAACACACTGAATACAAAAGCAGCAAAATTATTTCAAGGGTGTATGTAAAAGCTATCTGCACATTCTAAAAAGCAGTGACCTACTGTGACCTTTTACAGACTGTAAGCATATGGAGAAGAAAAGTGAAGGAACTAAAAAATGCTCTTGTTAAATTTCAATACCATCAAAACAATTCTGCACGTTCATCACAGGTAAACACTAAACAACTGGACAAACAGTTCGACGGTCACATGTGTTTGCTGTGTGTTCATGTGGACACTGTCTTACTGTGTATGAAGCACCATTTTTCAATTCCAGCCGGAGGAATGGAAGGCAATGTCCAGCAGAGACACTTATTCTCCTGACACTACTCGCTAAAAACACCACCACTAGGAGGGATTTAATCATTATATCATACTGCTTCCTTCTCCAAAAAAAACCAGCCTTCCTCCCCCCCCCCCCCTTCCCTCCAGAGGAAGGAACCAGAAATAAAGTGAGTAAGAAGGAGATCAAAGGGATCACAGCTTTGGTATTTAGAACTGAATGAAAATCAACAGGTTCAGTTTTTTTTTTAAATGCACTAAAACACTGGGCTTGTGCTTCAAACTTTGCATGAATTTAAGTTATACTGACGTTCTTAATAACTGAAACGAGAGTGAAGACATCTCAGACATAAAAAAACATTTAGTTCGAGTGAAGGTTAGTGCTGGGGCCCTGAGCAGTGCTGCCCCTAGAGGTGTAGGGGTGTAAAGGCAGGATGACTGAGGTGCTTCAGCGCAGCCTAGTGGTCATGGACGTTACAAGCGCATTAGATAATACTGTACCCATCATTCCTCCGTGGCAGAGGTATAAAGTAAGGCTAGCCCTGGTTTCCCCCATCATAGAGTGGTCACTTTGAATGTCTCTGAAGTGCAGTTTGGTGAATCCGACTCAAGGAAAGTCTTTTGTTTGCTTTGTTTGTCGAAAGGGGTGGAGGTGCGACGGTGCATGAAGGACCCCTAGGGCTACATCAATACTAGACAGGAGGCTAATAGCTTTTATTATGTCTCCTGATGGAGCGTTCTTACTTGTTAATGGTTTAAAGGTTGCCATTCACTCAAACTGGGCTCTAGGGTAACAGTCCCATCTTTGCAGTTGCAACAGCAATCAAAGTTCTCAACACTTCCTTGGATTAGCCAGCGCCCTTGTCCTCAAAGACGCCAAAAGTATATAAAAGTTCAAATTATGTCAAATTAAAAATAAATTCCTTGTTAAGTGTCTATTCCTGGGATTCCAGTGCTGGTTTTGGAGGGGCGGATCTTTTGCACGGGTCTGCATGTGCAAGCTAACAGTCTGCGTAGAAGTGAAGGCAGAGGTAAGCTCCCTGAGAGGAGCAGCAGTGTTCAATGTGTAATAGTCATTAAGGTCAATGTGAAGGATGGAGACTGAGAGAGATAGAGAGCCCTTGCTCCCAGTCCAATCACTCAAAAGCTGGGACGCTGCGAGTGCTGGTGGAAGGACGGAGCTCTGGTGGAGGGGTCAGGTAACTGCACTGCAATGCTGCAGGTCCATAATGGATCAGGGTGTCGGGGAAGCACTCAACTCGGAAGCATCACTCAATCATCAAAACTGCAAACATACACTCACACACTCACACACACACACACACACACACACATACCATTCAGTTTAGTCTACACTTCTCACACAAGAAAATGCACTCATGAAATCACCCACAGTTATAAAGAGGCACATACATTCCCCCAAACATGCTGACATTCAGGCGTAGTCGCACTGAGAGTCATTTCTCCTCTAATTGACGGATCAAAGACGACGTCCTCCTATATAAGCATTGGGGGGAGGGGGGGGGGGGAGGGGTAGATATCCTGGATGAGACCACCCAGGTGAGGAAGTAGGAGTCAGTGGAAGAAATCCTTTAGGAGACATGTGGAGAGGAGGACGGGTGTCTCCAGAAACACCAGCCCCGTTTAGTGTGTTGCTTGCGCAAGATCTCCTCCTCGCGCTCGCGCTCCTTCTGGGAGCGCAGGTAGCGGTCCTCCTCCTTCAGGAACCACACAGGAGGCCAGCGCTGCTTCTCAAAGTGCCTCTGGTTTTCTACAGAGAGGGTGAAAACAGAGGGTGTTCATGCAATGTGAGAATTGATATCGTACCCTACTGTATGTGTTTCAGCTGCTCTTTTCTATTTTGAGCTCATGCAGCCTTCCCACTCCAAACCCATAAAGAGTCTGAGAGTCACATTATCAGGGCTGAGAGACTTGGGGTGCCTTTACCTGAAGACATGGCCTTCATGTCTTTGGGAAACTTGCGGCAGATGCTATTGTAATTAGTGCAGATGTGATGAAGACACCAAGCTGAGAGCTGCTTTGCATTGTGGAACTATAAAAGGAAAAAAAAAAAGAGGGCAGATGTGAGATCAAATGAAAGGTGAGAATAGAGACAAAAATGTAATCTATTCTGAAATGTACATTATTGATTGTGACGTGAGTAGCAATTATAATTTTAAATATACAATTTAAAATTATTAATAAAATATGAAAAAAGACAATTTGGATTTGAAGACAGTGGACGGACCTGTGCAACCTCGAGGTAAGCCAGCACCTGCCCGTCAATGTCACCTCCTTTCACTGCCAACTGGAGCAGCTCATCCACAGCGTGCTGTTCTGAAGATGCATAAAAAAAATATACAGAATGACTTCAATATTCAATGAACCAACATGTTATCTTGTTACCACTGTACATCTGTTGTATTTAAGGTCCTGCAGGTGAATCCACAGATTGCTGAATGAGGTTCACCTGCTCAGAGGCTCGTAAAAGTCCAGCACTGCCTTTAGAGAGGAGCAGCATTTGGAGTGGGGACTACAGTCTTGCTGCCTTACAAACATGGGTTTTGTTTTTTGACTTTGGATATGTTTTATCTGGTTTCTGGTCAGATTGTAGGTAGTTGTTCACCCCATAGGGCCACCTTAGGGTGGATCGTAATTTTTTTGTTTGTCTGGCAGTTGGAAATGATCACAACACACTGCAACTACAATGACTAACCCTGTCATTGGGGATAAGGACAAAACAAGACAAAGTTATATTTGCAATCATTCAAAAACTGTGAAGACTTTACACTGTAGTGAATCTTTTACCAGTGAGGGCAACAAGGCGTGGCAAACAGAGACGATTGGCCAAAATGATCAGTTCCATGGGCTCCAGACCAGGACAGGGTGTCAGCAGACTGCAGTACAGGAACTCCAACACGCCATGCATACATGCTGTACTTGTGTTAGGAATGGGTACCTGAAAAAGACCAGATCAAGGGGGGAGGGAATCAGAAAAAGGACTGGAAGGAATTTAAGAGAATTATCAGACCCGTCAATAGGCCTTAATTTCATGAATGTGTTTAAACAGGTTGATGATAACATATGACGTATTTAAATGAAGACATGCAAAACAAATAATTATTGTCTCGCAATTACGTTGGATATTCTTTGAACAGTGACAATAAAGGCTTTCTATATTATTCTGTTCTAAACGTGTATATCTTCCTCTGCACTTGCACACTTGCAATGATAAACACTAAATAATATGTTGTCCATATGCTGAGGTCCAAAGGGCAGTTATGTCAACGAAAGAAGTGAGTATTTAGAGTCAAAGGCAATTACTTGCTGCTCTGGTTTGATGCTCTTTGATCTCGGCTTAGATGAAAGCTCTGGCCGGGGTCTAGTAATGTAAGCATCATGGCTACTGCTAATGCTAACCACCCTGAATAGCACACAGTATACACTTCTACTGTATTTAACAAAAAAACATAAATATTGTGCATGCCTAAAATGTTACATCAAAAGTCGTAGGTAAGTTGAACTGATCTTGAGTCCAATATGAAACAGTCACCCTCAGTGACCTCTAGATGTCGCCATACATTCAATTAGCAGTATACTACAAATTAAACAGCTGTGCTGCTCTTCAGATGCCCAGGAACCACTTTGGGTTGTTGAATACATAAATGCATTCTAATGAGCAAGACCCTTTTACGGGCCTTATTACTGTTAGTCAGACAAAAAGCAATTAAGTTACAGGTGATTCAGCTGAAGCCCTGGAAGTACTGATTGAGGGTAGATGATGATGAGAGTGACGACCTGACCCCTCCAGGAGCTCTGAGTGTGCCCACTGAGGGCCCTCTTCACCCTCCAATTAAGAGAATGTCAGCTTGACGTAACCTCTCGTTATAACTAAAAAGCCACAACACCAACACGAGGGGGTCTCTGGTGCTTAAAGGCCCAGCTGGATCCAGGAAGCATTAATGAGTGGACACACTCACAGCGACAGGACATTAATGGATAAGACCAGCTGTACTGACACGTGTTCTGCTGCCCCCGCAGTGCTGGCCTGAAGGTCGATGAATAGTTTTGTGTGCGTTTATTTTAATGAAAAGCCCTAAAAGCGTAGGGTGGAAAACTGAAGGGTCAAAAAAAAAAATGATAAAAGCTGCAATGATAAAAAGGTGAAAAAAATATATCAGCCGGAACCTCAAGGGAATCTAAGAAAAAAATAGTTGTAATTGGTGTTAAATAAATGTATGTCAAAATGATGTGTTGGTAAGGAAAAATCAGTGAGTCCCATAGTGAACACCACAGAGAAGCTATGAAGTTTAAGTGTCAGACAAATTATGAGTGAAAAAGATTCCTTTAGCGGCTGCAAACCCGCTTGTCAGTGTGGTTTGGCCTTTTAATGGGTTTTTTTTCTCCCACCAAGGGGAGGTGATTGGAGCTTCTCATTGTGGTGTCGGTTAAACGCTGCATCATGTTGGTTGTGCTATTTGTTTAGTTCCCTGTCTTCTTGCAGTATTTGCACACAGTTTTTGTCTTTGTCTGTTGTCTTCTCACCTCTTTCATATTCTGCCTTGGGGAAGCCAAAATGATTCCACACCTCCGATTTAAAAGACGGTGGTGAGTTCTCAATTTCAAAATCTTGCTCTGCAGCTTCCAACCGCCTCTGTTCTACAGCTGCTGATGCTCACCATATTATTGCGATTTATTTTTCAGAGGATCTATGGGTATCTTGACATCTTTGAATTGATTTATCATGATTTTACGATTAATCTTTACATAGTGTGACATTTGCTGGGTTTTTTTTTTTTCAAATAAGACAGGAGCAAGTACTTTTGCAAGTTACGCTCCACTGGAATCAACCCTCACACGGTGAACACAAAACCAAATACTTAGACCTAAAACATAATCAAGGGGTGTACTATGACACAGCTGTAAGTTTGTAGAATTGCCTACAAGAACAGCAAACCTCAGGATCTTTGGACTCCACATCATTAAGAAAATCTATCAACAATGACTCAAGTCCATGAACTTTTACACAGTCATGCTTACTGTATAAAATGTCTATAAGGCTGCTGACTTTTTTTTTGTTCTAGACTTCTATTTATTTCTATTTTAAATAAAGTGTCTAACTTACTTAATGTGAATAATTCCAAAAACAGTTGGTTTTAAACTTATTTATTTGTGCAGTTCTTCCAAAAACTTTGACAGTCATGTTTTTGGACAACAGCATGAAAACTGAGTGAGCCTAAAACTAATGTGAAGGAAGTGTGAAAAAGTATGTAAGTATAAAAATAGAAAAGCACCAGCTGATCACATGCTACTCTGACAGATACTTACAGGTTCTCATTAAATTTACACTTGTGATTTATAAAAATGCTCTTCCAAAACCAGAACACAACTGTGATATAATGATGTGATGTTAGAGACTATTTGTATAAATAACAAACCAATCAAATTGATCATTTTGTTAAAATCAACTTTTTTTAGGTTTTGATAATCCTCCCTGATAAGTTAAAGTGGCAAGGATATTTTTACACTCAGAAATTCACTGTGATTGATTTGTTTTTGAAATGGATAAGTGAGACTGATCGCTGCAACTTGTTTGCTCAGGTTGCTTAAACAAACAAAACTTTTCTTTTTAAAGTAAAACCACATTCTCTCAGAGTATGTACTTACTCAACACCCTGATTCACAAGATTCATTTCATCATGGAGTCATTTTTACTTCTAAATCTCAGTCACATGTACGACTTTAATTATTTTCCAGTATCGATTCTCTTTTAGAATAAGTGAGCAGAATCAGACCATCTGCTATGTCCAGGTTGCGCAACGGTCTGATGAGGAATCTTTTTTTAAGAGCTTGGCTTCTAGTAAGTGTTTTGGCAAGCATTGTTTAGCATAGCTCCAAAAACAGCCATTTATCTGTGAAAAAGATAGGAAGTAAGCCAAAGACACAGCAATTCTTAAAATACAGTCTGTACATTAAGAATGTTTTTAAATCAGTGACCTCTTTGCCTTTCTAAAAAGGATAACGGTATCTTCAAAAGCTTGCATGCTATCTGATAACTGCAGCAAGATTGTATTAGCTGTTACCTGATCAAATCAAATCCCTGTTAATTAGCATTGCAAAGGTTTTCAACTAAATATGCACATATATTGACAAAATAAGAATACACCCTGCTCATAAACATAAATATTGGCAGCTCCATTGTGCAATCAGTCTTTGAGTCTTTGTCTTCAGGGCACCTGTCCTCTACACTCTGCCAGCTACATGCCACAAACAATGCCACACAACAGTCCCTAAGATGAACCGTAACCATAGACACCGGCAGCCCACCAGCAGCAAACACTGTGCCCCCTCAGTGAGGCTGATGTCCTGTTTTTTTTTTTTTTTCACCACCATCCACAATAGCTGCAATGGCTCTTTTCACACCCACTCACATGGTGTGCTCTTGATAAAAATCAACAAGGAAAAAAAAATCAGACTACTTTAGTTTCTTCTAAAGTGCCCTCTATAATTTTGCACTCTACACCTAAACTGGATCTTCAACATTTGTATTCATTGTCTTCTCTCCCTGTGTGCATTTGTAAGGGTTTCTCACAATCCTTCTGAAGACCTGAATCATTGTAACCCAAGCCTGGTGACCTTGAGTGTAACCAAACCCAGAGGGATCTGGTTCTGCAACACAGTCCGCTGAGAGTCGACTTTAAGACAGACAGAGACATGAACTTCCTCTTTGGTAAGGTCAGATCCCTGCAACCCAGAAGCTGAACCTCAGGTGAGAGCACACCTGAAGTAACTCAACACGCCAAAAGGGGAATGCTGACCTGGACAGACCGACTCTTCTGGGCTAACTTTATCCAAGTAAACCAATTTACCACCTCATATACTTACATGTTTTATCAGATGTAACCGCTGTTATTAAAAGTGATGAGTAAAGTCGTTTGATTAAAATGACCTTTGATTATGACCGGAGTTAACTGTTGTAAATTTACAACAAAGAGTCAGAAACTACATTTCTGCACACACACACACACACACACACACACACAGAAAAAAAGGAAATACTATACTTAAGTTTTTCCTGCCATAATATGCCTGAGCTCACCTCCTCAATGTAGCTCTCCATGAATGAGCCACGGAACATGGCTGCCATCCAGTTGCAGCTGGAGATGAGCAGGGGCTTGTGGGCCGGCAGGCATCCATCGTCCAGACGGAACACCACATCTAAAACCGGGGTGGGAAAAGAGCATTCATCTCGTGGAGTGCCACAGAAGCCCAAGCTACAGAAGGGGGAAAGACAGACAAGGTAGACACACACACACACACACACACACACAAAGACACACACACAAAGAGGCAGACAATAGGACAGACAGACACACACAGAGACACAGAGACACAGGTAGACAGACAGAGAGATAAATTGACAGAAGGACAGAACAGCTTTTGAAACAGAGTTAGGGAAGGAGAGCACAGGCAGGGAGGGAGAGAGCGGAGAATGTCCTGTGTGGACTCCGGACTGAAGCAGATAAGATCATATATGAATTAAATACATTTATATGTACAAGGTTTCACCAGTTTTTTCCATTTAACTTAAATTTCTGTAGATTTCAGAACATACTTTACAAATACAAATAGAATGACGTTTATCATCCAACTGTTATCATATATGTGACATTCTGAAGTTGATTGCAGTCATGTTGCCCGAAAGTAGAACTATGTTTCGACGCCGTATGTGTCAAAACAATATACGTTTCCCTAAACAAATGTATGATATAATATTGAAATATTGTCCTCTCAAAGTGTTTGTAAGAAACACAGTACATATGTCAGGGTAATAATGATTAATCTATATTTAAACCAATTCTTTGAAAATAACTGGAAAAAAATGTGATTATACATTTAGGACAGCTTTTTTTTTTTAAATCAATGGAGTCTCTCATTGTAATTCTAAATAAACATTTTATAACCATTCTAACAAAAGAGAAGATATAGGAAGAAGTGAGAGTGAGACAGACTTTGCTCAGAGACAGCAGATGTCTGGCAATGTCTGCAAAAGACAACATGCATACAAAACAGTTGAGGGGGGACAGACGATGCCACACAAACACAAGACACAGGGAGCACACAAGACAACCAGGCAGACTGACACAACTGTCATCAAATCCCTTGATGACTTCCACAGGACTTCAGAAAAACAGATAAAAGCACAACATACAAAAGTGCAGGTTTTCTAGTAAATACTCAATGGAAAACACCAGAGGAAATGTATACAGTACATTTCCAGACACTGAAAGAGAATGCTGGAAATAAGCAAATTCTTTACTGTCCACATTGTTACTACTCCCATTCTTACATACACACAATTACATCATGCACAAAACGACTAAAGATGGAAGAAATCTACAATTACACTACTGTTATTGAATTCATTTGATTTGACTAAATGTTTGCCACAGTGGTTTACCAGCAAAGGTCCCTTTGTTGAGACACTCCTTGATGCGGTTTGCTCTGCGGACATGGAAAGCCTTGGTGATCTCCTGGTTCATGAAACTCTCTCTGTTGAGGACGTTGGCCACCATCATCCGCAGGTCAAACACCTCAAGCAGCTCTGCGATGGTCGCCACCTGCATCAGATCTCCTCTACTCTCATCCAGGCTGCCTGTGTACAGGTACTGAAGCACCGCCTGAAAACAGAGCAAACTCAGATTAAAAATAAGAGAAAGGAAAAACAAACTCTTTCCTTATTGATTTTTCATACAAAAAAAACAAAACAGATGCATTTAGGTTCTTACCTTAAATGGTTCTTCCTGTATAAGTGCATCCATGGCAACAACAGTCATGAGTCGTGGTCGTCCGGTCATGGGATCATCAACATGCTCCAGACAAACACTTAAGAAGCCCCTTCCCCACCCAGAAAGGGCTCGCCCAGTCCCTTGTGCCCCCATGGAGTACAGAGCTCTAGAGGGAAGTGCATTATCGCTCTGGGAAGTCCTCAAAGAGCCCTGCTGGAGCAGCTGGGGTCGATTCAGGCCTCGCACTCCTCCATCAATTCCATCTTTATCGATGTCCAGGCTCTTAGTGCGGCCTGCCTGCTCCTTGGCTCCTCTCCTG